>NC_050447.1:11032202-11332202 GCF_903995425.1 Onychomys torridus
GAGGGGATCGGTCTGGTCAGCCACAGGGCCCTGGGCTTCAGAGGCTGGGGTGACCCCAGTGCTGGTGAAGGTGGGGCAGGGTGGGGGGCAGGGATCCCACAATTGGGGGATCACTGGAGTGTGGAAACCCCAGACACTGGACTAACACTGGATTTGCTTTGCAGCTGAGCACAGCCTAACTCTCCCTTCCTCCCCAGGTGCTACTCGAGCGTCATCAAGGGTGGTGGGCAGGGCAGGGTGCAGCTAGGGCTCCTGGGCCCTTGGTGGATTGGGCAGAGCAGCTGAACCTTGAGCCTCCCTCCCCCTACCCCACCCCCGGGAGTGTAGGAGCCTGTCTGCCACAATCTGTCCAGCCCAGTCTGTGTCCCCTCCAATTCTGTGCCTCCTGTCTCCCCTACCCTGGCTCTGTCCGAGGCCAGGGGCGCCTGCCTGCCTGCCTCTGTTGTTCTGTGTCTGGCTCTACTGCCCTCTCTGTGCGTTTCGGGGGTTCGGAGGGCTTAGGGGAACACAGCTGACTCAGGTGGGGCCAACTCAGGGGAAGGGACTCGGCCTGTGCTCTCGGCTGGGAGGGGTACCCAGGCCCCAGAGAGACTAAGCCCCTGGTTCTAGCAGAGGGTTAGCACACAGGGTGGAGGGGAGCCCTGCAGTTCCTATACCCCTGCTGCCTGGTGTCACGCTAGCCAGAGTGCAGCTCCTAGCTGGGGCTCCCCTACACCGGGGCCCTCCTGCCTGTCTGTGCCATACCAGTCTTTTCGTCTCTTCCCTCCTGTGTGTCTCCCCGTCCCTTCTCACTGTCTCCTCAGCACCCTCTCACCCCATCCTACCCCCCAGAAAAAGGGACTTGGGGGTGGGGGCTGAGATGATGCTACGGAAGGGGTTGGGAAGGCGGAGGAAAGGCAGGAAGAGGGGGCGTGTGGCCAGAAAAGAAACGAAAGCGATTTAATCTTTTTTTTTTCTCTTTTTTTTCTTGCACATTTTTTTCAATTTGTTCTCTCTCTCTCTTCCGATGCTTAAAGTAGAAGTGGAGCAGAAAGGTAAACGCACTGTCGCCACTGCCACCCACACGCCGTCCACCCGCCCACCCTTCTTCTCCCCACCCCACGCGGTCCAGGGAGCCCTGCCCCGGTGTCCTCCCAGCACAGCTGGGCCGGGCCTGGTGCTGCAGCACCACCAAGGCCAAGGTCACGGCCATGGGCTTCTCCACCCTCCAGATATTCACCGAAGCTCTTCTCTGAGCCTGGGCAGATACTCACCCCACTCCTCCACCCGTGTCTCTCTCTCTCTCTCTCTCTCTCTCTCTCTCTCTCTCTCTCTCTCTCAATCTCTCTCTCTCTCTCCCTCTCTCAATCTCTCTCTCTCTCAATCTCCGCCCCACCTTCTCTCTGTACCTCTTCTGGTCCCTGGTCCCTGCAGGGCACCTGACCTCATCTCTCATTTCTTTTGCCTTCCTTAGGAGAAATGTGTAAGCATCCAGGCGGGTGGGGAGGGGGGGACTCCCCAGCCTCCACAGGCACCGCTAGAGGTCTCTGTCTCTCCTGCCCTCCCTCCCTCCCTCTTACTCTCTCTCCCCTCCTTTCTCTCCTTTTCTGTCCCCTTGTACCTTTTGCAAAGTGTTTCTGGTGGAGGGTGGTGGGGTGGAGGGTGCTCTTTCCTTTGGGGACCATATTTCTCCTCTCTCTCTGGCTCCTCGTGGCCTGAGTTCCTCTGGTTTGGCGTTTCCAAGGCCCAGAGCTGTTGTGGAGCACAGAGAACAAGTCTCCTCTCCCTCCACCCTTTCCGACCAGCCGGGTCCAGTCCTGGGGAGGGTTGTCAGCCATCCCAAGCCCCTGGGAGGGGGCAGCCTGCCAAAACCCTGGGATGGGTTGGGGGAGGGCCTCCTGGAGAGGGTGGGAGTGGGTTCTGCGTCAGCACACTTGCAAAGCTGCAGTCAGGGTTTCTTCCGGGCTGATGTGGGAGAGGACCAGGGAGGGGTTGCGGGGGTCACAGACTTGCTCTGGGGACTTCCACAGGCCCCATAATTTCTTGCAGGGAGACCCATGGTTGTAGGTGTGGCTGTCTATTGTGGGCTAGGGAGTGGAGGGTGACTGGCTAGTAAGGCAGGAGGCAATGGACAATCAATGACATGGCCCTTCAGGGTCCCTTTGGCCTTGAAATTACGGTGGTCTGTGGAGGACCCCAGGAAGTGGGCGGGTCCCTCTGAGCTGCTCCCCTCCCCCCTCCCGCCTTGCCCATCCCAGAGGCCTGGGCACCCTCTCCCTTGCTCTTCTCAGTCAGCCACTCTTCTTACAGGCTTGGAACCACGGCACTGGGTCTCCTCTGGGTCGGGCTGGCGGGGGAAGAGGTGTTGGGAGCTGGGTGCTGAGGTGGGGTCCTTGCTGCCCAAGGCCCCTCGCAGACCCTTCTTCATCTCTTCCCCTTCCTTGGGATGACCTCTAACTGTGTTTTTCCCCCTGGTACCCTCTGACCAGCTCAGGCCCTCTTCGTGAGCTCACACCCCTGGCAGGGGTTTCTACAGGGTAGAGGGGCCTGGGGACAGGAAAAAGGGTGGGGGCCAGGTAGTCTGGTCAGAGGGTACAGACATAACTGATAGGAATGCCAGGGCTTAGAGCCCAGGGTTAACTCATGCCAAAGAGGCTGTGCTGTTGACGCCTCGGGCCTAGGGACCTAAAGCCAAGCTGCCCTAGTTGGGGGGGGGGGGGGCTACAAATTGTTCCCCTCTTCTAACCAAGTGGTGAGCCAGGCTAGAAATAGGCACAAGGCCTGGCTCCTACCCAAAGGTCCCTCACTACTGAAGCTGCCAACCCTGCTGGTGCCAAGTCGTCCCAGCCCTCCCTGTGCCCCTGGGGCTAGCTGCTTTGGTGATGGGCCAAGCAGGAGCAGAGAATTCACCATAGACCCACAAGCACACACCCTGCAGCCCTGGCCTGCCCGTGGGTTCTGTCATGGAGGAATGAGAGGGAGGTGCCAGCAGCCCTCCTGAAGGGGAAGGGTGTCTGTCCCATGGTGCACAGGGAAGAAGGGAGGGTGGGCCACACTGACCTGCTGGACCACTAGGGTAGGCTAGGAACAGGTGGTGCTGGGCTGTGAGGGGCAAGGGTGGGCAGGCCAGTGGTGCCAACGAGATGCAGTTGAGGTTTTCCTCTTTTCAGGGAATGGGGGGGGTGGGGCGGGGCCCCCCACCTTTCTGACATCAGCGCTGCCTTGGTCCCTCCTCCCGAGCCGGGGATGGTCACAGGTAAATCGGGGTCCGGGGCAGGGGAGGTGGGGGCTGGCTGGGGTGGGCTGGGGCTTTATCCTAGCACCTGGTTCCCTCCCTTGCCCCCTCCGAGCTGGACCTGGGACTGCCCCCGGAAGGGGTTCTCAGTCGGGCCTGGGCCTTGGAGTGAATTCTCTGCTCACCCCTCTCTCCTCGCCAGCACTAACCCTCTCTTCCCAGGTGGTCTCCAGAACGTCTCCTTTGGAGCCAGGACTTGTGTGGACACACACCCCTCCTTGTCTCTCTTCCCTCTGCGCAGCTCCCTCACCCCAAATGTCCTGGGAGTCCTGTCTTTCTCCATGTCCCCACTCCACCTGTGCACCAGTGTCCATGTATGCTTCTGAACCTGACCCCACCAGAGACCCTGCCGGCTGGGGCAGAGCGGGACTTCTCCCTAGCCTAACCTGGGAGCTGCTTCTTCCCTCCACCCTTCCGTCTGCTACCTACTTGACGGGTGCCAGCTGAGGGGAGCCCAGACAGGGGCCTGAGGAGAGAATAGACAGCCAGAGTGGGTGTGGAAACATCACTCTACCTTGCAGCCTTTGAAGGAAGAAAGTGAAGTTTTTTTAAAAAGTCCATCCCTGCATGGTTGGTGAAGGATGGGATCCCAGCCCCTAGTTCTTCCACAGAGGCAGAGAAGGGAGGCCAGGGTGCTGATACCTGAACCTTGAGGCTAGCCGGCACTACAGCAGGGGTCCCTACCTCCTACCCTCTCCAGCTCAGTCTGGGAGAGCTCTGGCCGAAGCCTTTGTCCCCAGCCTGTGGGGTCTCTAGCAGCAGCCAAGGAAGGGAAGAGAGCACCGCCTCCCCACACTAACCCTGCTCTTGATGGTCTCCAGGGGCCACAGCTCCAGGGAGAGGGGCAGCTGGGCAGGGCGGGACTCCCGCCCACAAACCCCTTCCCATCACCAGCCCGACCAAGCAACCATGACTGCAGCAGCAGGAGGGGACAGCATGGTTTCCTCCCCCGCCGTGTGACCAACTTGCCTCTCTCTCCCCTCTCTCCTTGCCTCTGCTCCTCCCCACCTCCTCCCTGCCTACCTACCCACCCGGCCCAGTCTTCGTGTGCCCAGGGACCCTGCAGAAGGTGCTGGAGCCCACCTCCACACATGAGTCAGAGCACCAGTCTGGTGCATGGTGCAAGGACCCGCTGCAGGCAGGTGACCGTATCTACGTCATGCCCTGGATACCCTACCGCACGGACACACTGACTGAATACGCCTCCTGGGAGGACTATGTGGCCGCACGCCACACCACCACATACCGGCTGCCCAACCGTGTGGACGGCACCGGCTTTGTAGTCTACGATGGCGCAGTCTTCTACAACAAGGAGCGCACGCGCAACATCGTCAAGTATGACCTGCGCACCCGCATCAAGAGCGGCGAGACGGTCATCAACACCGCCAACTACCATGACACCTCGCCCTACCGCTGGGGGGGCAAGACGGACATTGACCTGGCGGTGGATGAGAACGGGCTATGGGTCATCTATGCCACGGAGGGCAACAACGGGCGCCTGGTGGTGAGCCAGCTCAACCCCTACACTCTACGCTTCGAGGGCACATGGGAAACAGGCTACGACAAGCGCTCGGCCTCCAACGCCTTCATGGTGTGCGGAGTCCTTTATGTGCTGCGCTCCGTGTATGTGGATGACGACAGTGAGGCAGCGGGCAACCGCGTGGACTACGCCTTCAACACCAATGCAAACCGCGAGGAGCCAGTCAGCCTCGCTTTCCCCAACCCCTACCAGTTTGTGTCCTCCGTTGATTACAACCCCCGGGACAACCAGCTGTACGTGTGGAACAACTATTTCGTGGTGCGCTACAGCCTGGAGTTTGGACCCCCAGACCCCAGTGCTGGTGAGGATGGGTTTTGAGGGGTGCGAGCCTCTTAGCGTCTGTCCCTCCTTGACACCAGAATGTAGGCTCACTGTATGCTGCTGAGGATTGGGAGGTAAAGCAATCACAGCTCGTGGCACACACTGTCCTCACTCCTCACCGTTGTGCCTACAGTGTGCCTGTCGTCTTCGGTGAAGCCCGTGCACTGCGTGGCTGAGAGATTATCTTACTTGAGGACTGAACCCCAGGATTCTGGGCTCTACCCAGAGTCTAGGCACAGTAGTTTGGGGTGGTTTAGGGAGATGTAGAGTCAGACGCTTGCTGTGTTCTCATTTCAACTCCAGCTGATGTTCCCATCACTAACCCAGAGCATCCCCAGAACTCTGGAGAGCCTTAGCCAACCTTCGCAGAAGGGGAGTTGGCCACCCCGGTTCCAGACCCCACAATCAAGTGTGTCACAGATGAGAGGTGATTATATCCAGAAACTTTGACACACGTGTCCAGTCCTGGCTCTGGGACAGGCACCTTATGGTGCATAGCAGTACATTTTTACCCGCTTCTAATTCTATAGTCTGATGAAGGTAGCATGCCTCTGAGCACAGAAAGGCCAGGGACCCAGGACAGCTTTCCACTTCAGTGGGTAAGGAAGATGTCAAGGTGCCGAGGGACCCTGTGCTTGGTGGGCCTTATGCATGGGTGTGACCCTGCCCTGTCCCTTTTACCTTCCAGGCCCAGCCACTTCCCCACCTCTCAGTACTACCACCACAGCTCGGCCCACACCCCTTACCAGCACAGCCTCGCCTGCAGCCACCACCCCACTCCGCCGGGCACCCCTCACCACACACCCAGTGGGTGCCATTAACCAGCTGGGACCTGACCTGCCTCCAGCCACAGCCCCAGCACCCAGCACCCGGCGGCCTCCAGCCCCCAATCTGCATGTGTCTCCTGAGCTCTTCTGTGAACCCCGAGAGGTCCGGCGGGTCCAGTGGCCAGCTACCCAACAGGGCATGCTGGTGGAGAGGCCTTGCCCCAAGGGAACTCGAGGTGAGTGCTGGGGCCACAGCTGACCAGGAAGGGTTGGGAGACATACAGCTTAGCCATACAGGTGTTATCTGTGGCCTAGTACCCAGGGGGCTGCAGGCAGTCCAGCCACCTGAGTCAGACTAAAGCAGCCAAGCCAGTTTCAGGACAGATGGAGGACAGATAAGCATCCCAGGTGCCCTGGGGGTCCAGGCAAGGTTGGAAGAGGCTTAGTGGAGAAAACCTTCCATAGTGGATCTTGCCTAGGGAGTTCTAGCTCTTCGAGGTTAGGGCAGGCTGCCTTGTGCCTTTTCCCAAGTGTTCCTCTCCTCATCCTCTGCTCTGTCTCCTCTCTCCTTCCTTGGCCCCTCTTCATCCTCTCTTTGACTTTCTTGTCTGCCTCTGCAGGAATTGCCTCATTCCAGTGTCTCCCTGCTCTGGGACTCTGGAACCCTCGGGGCCCTGACCTCAGCAACTGCACCTCTCCCTGGGTCAACCAAGTAGCCCAGAAGGTACCAGTAACTGCTGCCCTTACAGGCAGGCCATCGAGTGCCCAGGGGCAGCATGGCAGAAAGAGCTCGGGAGACACAGGGGTCTCCTGTAACCTAACCCTTGCGTGGGAGGGGGCCAGCAGAGGGAGAGGGCCAGGCAGGTGGGGCATGTGAAGGGGATGGAGCGCAGGGCAGGGCAGGGCAGGGCAGGCCAGTGCCCAGTAGATCTGAGGCCCCACCCTCCCCGCCTCCTACAGATTAAGAGTGGAGAGAACGCTGCCAACATTGCTAGTGAGCTGGCTCGCCACACACGGGGCTCCATCTATGCTGGGGATGTGTCCTCCTCCGTGAAGCTGATGGAACAACTGTTGGACATCCTGGATGCCCAGCTCCAGGCCCTCCGGCCCATTGAGCGCGAGTCAGCTGGCAAGAACTACAATAAGGTAGGCAACTGTACCTGCTGCCACCCCACAGTGACCAGTGAGGGACACCATACCCCAGGGGCTGCTGGGCTTCACTGCTACACTGCCTTAAGAAGTCCTCAAAGGTGGGGTGGCGGGGAGCAGTGCTTGGAGTCCTCACCCATCTCCACCTCCATCTCTGTCTCTAGATGCACAAGCGAGAGAGGACCTGCAAGGATTATATCAAGGTGAGCCCAGTGGGTACAGTTTGAGGGAATGAGGGAGAGGACATCAGGACTGTCCCAGGGAACTAAAAAATGTGGAGGACTCATGTGTATTGTCCCTGCTACACACAGGCCGTGGTAGAGACAGTGGACAACCTGCTCCGGCCAGAGGCACTTGAGTCCTGGAAAGACATGAATGCCACAGAACAGGTGCACACAGCCACCATGCTCCTAGATGTCCTGGAGGAGGGGGCCTTCCTGCTGGCTGACAATGTCAGGGAACCCGCTCGCTTCTTGGCTGCCAAGCAGAATGTGGGTGAGTACCACAGTCACCCCAGGGCCAATCCCAAACTCTGAGTATGTTGGTTCCCCAATTCCTGGGTCTGTGATTTTGCTGCAAGCCTCATGGTGTAGCATGAATCCTGTCTGGGGATAGATGCTGATAGTGTGTCCTTTCTGCCTCTGCCCCCAGTCCTGGAGGTGACTGTCCTGAACACAGAGGGTCAAGTGCAAGAGTTGGTGTTCCCCCAGGAATACCCCAGTGAGAACTCTATCCAGCTGTCCGCCAACACCATCAAGCAGAATAGCCGCAATGGTCAGTGTCCCGTGGGGTTTGTCCAAAAGCATGTGCACACTGCTCACTTGGCACCTTGACCTTGACTTTATGGAACACAACGGTCGTGTCTTTTAATCACGGTTTATCTGCCACTGGTATGCACATCCCAAAGCCCTGCAGAGGCCTGGGTTTGCAGAGGGGAGCCCTAGTGCTAGAAGCCATTGTGCCATTTGAGGCTGAGACAGAAAGGCTAGGGAATCTGCCCAGGGTCACACAGGAAGTAAAAGTGGGTCAGAGAGGCACCTGTATGTCCAGTCCTGGCCACCACTGGACAATGGCCTTGTGGAAATGGCTTCTGAACTGCTACTTCACCTGGGGCACTGCCCACTCTCAGTGTATCTGAGAACCGTGGGGCCCAGAGAGAAGTGTGTGCCTGAGGATGGCCCCTCTCTCCCTATGTCTGTCTTCCTAAGGTGTGGTCAAGGTTGTCTTCACACTCTACAACAACTTGGGCCTGTTCTTGTCCACGGAGAATGCCACAGTGAAGCTGGCGGGCGAGGCAGGGACCGGTGGCCCTGGAGGTGCCTCCCTGGTGGTGAACTCACAGGTCATTGCAGCATCCATTAATAAGGAATCCAGCCGCGTCTTCCTCATGGACCCTGTCATCTTTACTGTGGCCCATTTGGAGGTGAGCTCTGGTGTACCCCTCTCACCCTAGAGGTCCCAGCATCCTCTGCTTCTGGACTACATTTCCCCCATCATGTGTTCACCCACCTGAGAGTAAGGGTCAGCTTCCCTGCTTCAGCTTGGACCATATGTCCCATAGAGCTGGTGGTCACCTCGGGCCCTAGGCACTTGCCACACTTGTCACACTTGTCCCCCTTGTCACTGTAGCTGGTTTGAGGACAGGAATTAGCAGTCTTGACACCCTGTCCACCATATAACAGGCCAAGAACCACTTCAATGCAAACTGCTCCTTCTGGAACTACTCAGAGCGCTCCATGCTGGGCTACTGGTCAACCCAGGGCTGCCGCCTGGTGGAGTCCAATAAGACCCACACCACATGTGCCTGCAGCCACCTCACCAACTTCGCCGTGCTCATGGCTCACCGAGAGATCGTAAGCTGGCCGGCGCTCCGCTGCTCTGGGCGGGCCTGCTTGCTGCTGGCCTGGCTTTGCATGGCATCCTAGAGAGCACATGGCATGGGCGATGCCTACCAGGCCAGCTCATGGGCATGGGGGGCCCCCAGTCTTGCCTGGGGCATGAGGCCTTGCATCTGGCTCCCTCTGGCCCTGAGGCACTCTGGAGAAGCCAGCTGTCATCTCTCCACAAGCCTTCCAGAGCATGAGGAATTGAGCCGCACTGTCTGTACAGGGTGGGGGCCAGCTTGGTGGCTGGGTGGGTAGCACTGGGGCCTCATGGCCCACAGCCTTGCCTGGGTCCTCAGCTGCAGCTGTCACCTAGCCAGGCACTGAGTGCCTCCCTACTCCTGTCCCCAGTACCAGGGCCGCATCAATGAGCTGCTGCTGTCCGTCATCACCTGGGTTGGCATCGTCATCTCCCTGGTCTGTCTGGCCATCTGCATCTCCACCTTCTGCTTCCTGCGTGGCCTGCAGACTGACCGCAACACCATCCACAAAAACCTCTGCATCAACCTCTTCCTTGCGGAGCTGCTCTTCCTGGTTGGGATAGACAAGACTCAGTATGAGGTGAGCCAGACTTGGGGCCGAGGCCAGGCAGCGGGAGGGACCGTGGGGCTGGTAGAACAGCCTCTTACTGATGTGCTCTCCCAGGTCGCCTGCCCCATCTTTGCGGGCCTGCTGCACTACTTTTTCCTGGCCGCCTTCTCCTGGCTGTGCCTAGAAGGTGTGCACCTCTACCTGCTGCTGGTGGAGGTGTTTGAGAGCGAGTACTCACGCACCAAGTACTATTACCTGGGCGGCTACTGCTTCCCAGCCCTGGTGGTAGGCATCGCAGCCGCCATTGACTACCGAAGCTATGGCACCGAGAAGGCGTGAGTGTCTCTGTTGTCCCGTGGTCTTCACCTGATTGGCTCTTGAGTGGCTGGCTTTCCTTGGGCCAGGGCTGGGGTGGCAAGCCTTCCGGGCGTTCCTCCACTCTGCTTGTGTTTCCTTTCAGCTGCTGGCTGAGAGTGGATAACTACTTCATCTGGAGCTTCATTGGGCCTGTCTCCTTTGTCATTGTGGTGAGTGGCGCTCCAAGCACAGTGGTTCCTTGCATTCAGGCTGGTCTAGACCTAACCTTGGGCCCCTTGCCAGCTTTTCAAGGCACCAGTGTAGAAGCAGAGGGGCCAGGGCACGGCTCAGGGGTAGACACTTGCCCACTATGCAGAAGGCCCTGGGTTCTAGCCCTAAAATATCTCTCTCTCTCTCTCTCTCTCTCTCTCTCTCTCTCTCTCTCTCTCACACACACACACACACACACACACACACACACACACACACACACGCCTGAGCAGTAGCTAAAAAGACCAGGGTGACTAAGTCCATAGTCCCCAGCACTGAGGCCAGTGCACCAGCAGCTGTGGTCCAAGCCTGTTTCATGCCAAGCTGTGACCCTTAGCCTCACAGCAGTCACAACAAATAACAGACCCAGGTAGTGGGCACTTTGGGCCCCTGAAGAAGGAGTTGGAGCAGAAACTGAGCCCATTTCCTATACTCCTACCCAGGTAAACCTGGTATTCCTCATGGTGACCCTGCACAAGATGGTCCGGAGCTCATCAGTGCTCAAGCCTGACTCCAGCCGCCTTGACAACATCAAGTGAGACCCTCACCCTGGGCCCCTGCAGTTTCCCAGAACACTGTTCCTTACCGGTGCCGTGCAGTGGGGTTTTCAGCAGGAGGGTAATTGTGCATGGTATAGGCCCTACTTAACAGGGTCGGGAAGTCAAGCTGTCCAGCCGACCTATGCTTTCGGGCCTGCACTGCAGATTCAGTACAAGCCTGCTTGAGGGCATCTTGAAAAGCCGGCCACAAAGGGAGTTTGAGTGGACTGGAAATTTGGCCAAAGTGATTGATTAGGCTAGGTCTTTCAGGCGGCACCGGAGGCCTAGGGGCTGGGCTGTCTTCCCTGGTGAGCACCATGACTGCCTGTCCCCCTGGCCACCAGGTCCTGGGCACTGGGTGCCATTGCGCTGCTCTTCTTGCTGGGCCTCACCTGGGCTTTTGGCCTCCTCTTCATCAACAAGGAGTCAGTAGTCATGGCCTATCTCTTCACCACCTTCAACGCCTTCCAGGGGGTTTTCATCTTTGTCTTTCACTGCGCCTTACAGAAAAAGGTGAGGGTGGCAGGATGCTCCTTGGGGACATTCTGGATCTGTCAGGGGAGGGAGGCCAGGATGAAAGATCTCAGGCGCCCTCTGGGCCCCTCAGTGTCCCGTCTGGTCACCTGCCTTCTGTGGAACCATCTGAGTCTGATGGGGGCCGGGAGATTCAGCCAGAAGTAAGAGAGTCTAGAAGTGAGGCAGGTTACAAGGGAGTGGCAGGGCAGAGCAGGTGTGGCCCTGTCAGATGTGAAGCCCAGCACGGTGCCAGACAACTGGAGCCAGTGTGAAGATTCCTGCAGCTATCCAGGAAGAACTGATAGCAGGAATGGTTCCAGGGGAACCCTTATCTGGCCTTGAATACAGAGTGCGCACAATGCACAGACATGCGTGCAGGCAAAACGCCCATACACATGCAATTGTTTCCTCACACCACACGAGGGCTGAGCACGTAGCTGAGTTGGTAGAATACTTGCCTGGCATACATGAAGTCTGGGTTCCATCACCAGTATCATGAATTGGGCAGGAGGGTCAGGAGTTCAGAGACGTAATGTTCCCGGTGCCTGGAACATGTTCCTTAAAGATGTATTGAGTATAGTAAAGATGTGTTGAGTCGGAGAATGAAGGAATGAGGAAGTGATGGTGGTGAGGAAAAGAATGGACCAAAGTAATAGCCTGGATGCGGCGGCAGGGCGAGGGTGGCGCGGTTCCTGTGGCGGCCAGCTGACTGTCCCCCTGCAGGTGCACAAGGAGTACAGCAAGTGTTTGCGCCACTCGTACTGCTGCATCCGATCTCCGCCCGGGGGCGCGCACGGCTCCCTCAAGACCTCCGCCATGCGGAGTAACACCCGATACTACACAGGGACCCAGGTACCCGGGCAGGGCAGCGCTGCCAGACCGCGGGATGACCCTGGGGGTGGGGTGTCTCCAGACATCCCTCACGTTTGCGCTGTGTCCCCAGAGCCGAATCCGGAGGATGTGGAACGATACCGTGAGGAAACAGACGGAGTCCTCCTTTATGGCAGGGGACATCAACAGCACTCCTACCCTGAACCGAGGTGAGGTCTTCCCGGGCCCTGGCTCCTCTCGCCTGAGCTCCTCGCCCCAAGTCTCTGGGCTGCCTTGTAACCTCTGACCCTTCCCTTGGGCAGGTACCATGGGGAATCATCTACTGACCAACCCCGTGCTACAGCCCCGTGGGGGCACTAGCCCATACAATACACTCATCGCCGAGTCTGTGGGCTTTAACCCTTCCTCGCCCCCCGTCTTCAACTCCCCAGGTGAGGGTGCTAGGGATGGGCAGAGACCCAGGTCGGGAAGCCCCAAGGGCAGGTCCTGAGGGGCCTCGGCTTAGCTCACGCTTGTCTTCTCTTCTCTTGCTGACTGGCATCCACAGGAAGCTACAGGGAACCCAGTGAGTACCCCTGTCTCTGGAAGCATTTCCAAAGGGGGAGGGAAACAAAGGCAGGCCCTTCTCCTGGAAGCCTCTCCTAGGGACTGGAAACTTGGGGTGTCCCTACCCACAGGCTCTGGCAAGGCAGTCAGGTGGGGACCTTCAGGTAGGGAGTGAAAGTGAGGTCCAAGCGTAGGGGGGTGTACCTGACTGCACAGGCCTCCACTTGCTGAAGTTGTGAAGCTGAGGAGGGAGCCCGAGAACTGGTCCTTACACACTGTCATGAGTCTGCCGCTAGTCAGCGGACCCCACAGGAGGGGAGAGGAGAGTGAGCAGGAGGCTCTGGGATGGGACAGGCCTGTGTGACCAGGCCCGTGCTAACTGCCCCTCTGCCCTGCAGAGCACCCCTTGGGAGGCCGGGAAGCCTGTGGCATGGACACCCTGCCCCTTAACGGCAACTTCAACAACAGCTACTCGTTGCGAAGCGGGGATTTCCCCCCGGGGGACGGGGGTCCTGAGCCACCCCGAGGCCGGAACCTGGCCGACGCCGCCGCCTTTGAGAAGATGATCATCTCAGAGCTGGTGCACAACAACCTTCGGGGGGCCAGTGCGGGCGCCAAGGGGCCCCCGCCGGAGCCTCCTGTGCCGCCTGTGGCAGGGGCCAGTGAGGACGAGGCCGGCGGGCCTGGGGGTGCTGACCGGGCAGAGATTGAACTTCTCTACAAGGCCCTGGAGGAGCCTCTGCTCCTGCCCCGGGCCCAGTCGGTGCTGTACCAGAGTGATCTGGATGAGTCGGAGAGCTGCACGGCGGAGGATGGGGCCACCAGTCGGCCCCTGTCCTCACCTCCCGGCCGGGACTCCCTCTATGCCAGCGGGGCCAACCTACGGGACTCGCCCTCCTACCCGGACAGCAGCCCCGAAGGGCCTAATGAGGCCCTGCCTCCGCCCCCACCTGCCCCCCCTGGGCCCCCAGAAATCTACTACACCTCCCGCCCGCCGGCCCTGGTGGCTCGGAATCCCCTTCAGGGCTACTACCAGGTGCGGCGGCCCAGCCATGAGGGCTACCTGGCAGCCCCCAGCCTCGAGGGGCCAGGGCCTGATGGAGATGGGCAGATGCAGTTGGTCACCAGCCTCTGAGGGCCTCATGGACCAGAGGCCGGGGCCTGGCCAGGGAGGGAACCCAGGAGGGGCTCTGGTGGGAGCAGAGACTGACGGCGGCAGTGGCTGGTGGGCCACTCTCTCCAGGTGCCCCTCAGCCCGTGGGCCCCACTGTCCCCCCAGGGGCGCTGACCTGGGCCCCAGGTGCCAGGGTTAGACAGGGTTTCCACCAGCCACACGCCCCAGCTTCTCTAGGGGAGTGAGGGAGAAGCTGGCAGGTGTGACCAGCTTCTGACACTCCCGGCCTGTGGAGGAGGAGCAAGGGATAAGGCTTCCCTAGGTCTTTAGGGGGTTGCCGCTTTTGAGGTGGCCAAAGCTTGCAGGATCCAGTCCAGTCTATCAGCTGCTCCTCTCCATCAGAAGGGAGCAGCAGGGGAGTGGACAGTGGACAGGATCCTCCCGTGCTACAGTTCCCTGTGCCCTGGAGACTGGGCCTTGTACCACAGCCAGGCCCAGGGAATGGGCAGTGGGGGCTGATGGTTATTGTGGAACTTTCTCTAAAGCTCCTTTATCCCTTGCTACTGGTCCCTGTCGCCCAAGCAAGCCTGCCCCTCAACCCCCAGAGTGCACCCAATGACCCCCTCCCTTGGGGTGACTCCTGATGAAGCACAACTCCCCGCAGGGCCCCAACCCACTGCGGTGGCCATATTTGGGCAGTTCCCAGTCCTGTGGGCTGGGCTATCTGGGGAGCAGATTTGGGGTCTGGGGTTCCCTGAGGAGTGGGTCCTGGGTTTGGATCTTTACCTAGGGGGTCCTCTTACCCCTCTCTCTTCCTCCCCTATTGTGTAAATATTTCAACAAAATGGAAAAGGAAAAAAAAAAAAAGACAAAAAAATAAGTAAGAAAATCTCATCACTTGAAGCCACGGGGCACCCGCAGCCCAGGCCAGCCCGGACTTCCTCCGGAACAGCAGCGGCCCGCCCTGGCAACCAGGACTTCCTGTGTACATCCCAGCCGGGGTGGGCGGCCGCCAGAGCAGCTTTTACACTCCAGAGACGAAACCAATCTAGAAGCAACAGCAAACCAAGAACCTGCCCTTCCCAGCACCGGTCCATCACCTCTGCTCTGGCCGCCCTCCTGGGGCGCGTACCTCACTGCCTGCCCCAGGACCAGAGGCCTGTCTCCCCCGCCCCGCTGGCCAGGAGACACCCTCACACCCAAAGATGCTTTTGCCAAGATGGCTGCACTACCCCTTTGAGTTCCTGCTTCTTGTATATCACTTCAGGACTCACGGCAGGCAGGAGGAGGCTGGCATCCCACCCTGAGAAGGGGAAGGAGTGGAGGGCAGAGAATGGTTCCTGTGGCTGAGGGCAGGGTGGCCGTGGTGAGGTCATTTCTGAGGGAGGGGCAAGAAAGGTGAGAGGTCACTTCCCTTACCCCACTCCAAGCTCTGACAGGCACCCCCAGCCCTCCGGCCTGGCCTGCCCTCCCCCAGTTTTTTGGGGGTAGCATAACCCTGCTGCCATCTTCCAGGGGTGGCAGCACACCTCTGCTGACTTCACTCTGTCTTTTCCCGCCTCCTTCCTCACAAGTGCCATGAGTTCTCAAGCATCCTCGGGTCTCGGCTCGCTGCTGCCATGCTCTTCCTTGGGTTAGGAGGAAGTGGCTGGAGGGGGAGCGGAGGAGGTGGGTCTGGCTAGGAGGACCTTTTTGCTGCTAGAGAGCCCTCTCCCTTCTGGGGAGCTGGGACTGGCTTGTCCCCATCAGTGAGGGGGAGGGGCCAGACCAAAGATGACGGTTTGCCCCATGGAGGGGAGCAGGTGTGAAAAGGCAGGGTTTATTCCATCTCTGGTTTTTTCTGGTGGCAGTATGTTTTAGCCTGTCTTGCCAGAAGACCAAGGATGAAGTCCAGATAGAGGAGAGGATGGGGATGGTCTTGAAGGCAGGCATGGAGAGTAAGAGATGGCTTGTGGCCCTTGCCTAGTTTCCCCTGGACCTGGACCTGCTGTGGCTATGTGGAGTGGATGGCCCAGGAACCAGAGGACTTGGCTCAGCCCAGGCCTGAGGCCCATCAGACATCAATAAAGCTGGGAGGGGGGGTGGAGGGAAGAGCTCCTCTGGGATCGGCAGGCCCAGGAGTCCTGCTCCTCTTTCCTGCTCAGCCCTTCTCCAAAGGACCATGGAGGGTAGAAGGTGTGGTGTAGCAGGACCTTGGTTCCTGCTCTAGCTGGAATTGCTAGCAGAGTAAATCCCAGGCCTCAGAGCTACATGGCAGGTCCCCCAGTGGGGCTGGATCCACTACAATCCAGCGCAAAGCCACCCAGAGAGCCCAGGTGTCCCCTACCCTAACCAGACCTGGTGCCTTGACGCCCCCACCCCAGCGGGGACGGTACAGAGAAGGGTCTGGTCTCCTCCTCTCTTCCTTGGGCTCCTGAATTCATTTGCTCCTAAATCTTGCTCACTCTTCTTCTCTGCATCCCCCTTTGGGTTTTCCTGACTCTCCAACCTCTTCTGTTGTGTCCTTTTGCTGTCCCTGTGTTCCTCTCTCATTCTCGACTTTTCTGTCCATTGGGCCTCCTCCCTGCTCCCACACCCTAGTCCCTTCTTTCCTTGGTCTCCTTTTCGATATGCCAAACCAATTTTGGGTCGAGTGCATTTAACGAGAATAAAACAAAAGGCTCATAAGAACGTTTCAGAAAAAAACAAAAAGTTTAAAAAAAATGTTGAGTCAAAAAGTCAAACAATAAAGAAATTAAGATTTCTTGGAATGATAAGAGTGGTGTGATTCAGTTGGGGTACAGGAAATGTAGGGTGTGGTTCTCCCAGTCCCTGGTGTCTATACTGGAACGCTGAACTTACATGACCATGGTCTTAAGGGCTGTAATTTCAGCATGTGGGAAGCTGAGGCTGGAGGATCTATCAGTCAAGGGCAGCCTGGTTTCCCATGGTAAAACCCTGTTCCAACAGAATCAGGAAACTGGGGAACTGGTTCCAGGGTAAAGAGCACTCACTCTTGCAGAGCACCCAGCTTCAGTTCCCAGCATTCATGTGGTGGTTCACGACCACCTGTGACTCCAGTTCCAGGGGGTCCAATCCTTCTGACCCCCACAGGTATGCATGTGACACACATACTTATACAAGCAAAACACTTAGACATAAAATTAAAAACTAACTAAAAAATAAACCTCTTAGGACCCTCAGCAGACACCAGGAACTTGTATGTGGAGTGCTCTTACACTCCTGGTCTGGCTGAATGGTTCTTGAGCTGTTTCCTCCGGTCTTGCATCCACAAGTCAGGGTGCACACTACAATTAGAACGCCATTTTACAGATAGTGATGCACACACAGACACACACCCAGGTCTCTGGCCTGGCCGCAGTGTCACACTCTCTTAGAGGAGCCCTTCTTGGCAGCCTAAGGCAGGCTGATCTACACAGAGAAACCATACCTCAAAAAACTAAGAAAAAAAAATGGGTGTTCCCGCGCAGGTCCATATGAAAGATTCCCGGGGGGGATCTTCCCTCAGGAGAGACCCCGAACCCAAGGAACACATCGAAACCATCCATCAGATGCAAACAGCAAGAGGGTTTATTTGAATACACAGGTACCTGGGGTGACAAGTCTCTCAGAGGACTTGCGCGCCTTCCTAGGGAAAGGGGGACTTTTTTATAGGATCCCAGGGGCAGAAGCACGGTTACAGAAGCAAGAAGCATAGTTACAGGGTTCCCATTGGTTGATTCAAATAAGACTAGGGTGAACTTGGGGACATATGCTTAATTCTCGGAATTTGGATGTGTGCGGCTGACTTGGCCTTGTCTAGGGCACAGTGGTGTTTTCCTAGCCCAACTGTCTATTCCCCAAGGCCAGGTGGCCCATCATAGATATCCTGTTTTGACTCAATGGTTTCTCTCCCAAGGCCGGGTGGCCGACTATAGTTATGAACTCCTGTTTGGCCTTCTTCCCCTGAACTGCAGATATCCTGTTCTTTATGTTTAAGCCTTGCAAAATGGCGTCACAGCAGTCAAGCTACTGGAGGGGGGTCTTTCAGTTTAAGGGTTGGGGATTTAGCTCAGTGGTAAAGCACTTGCCTAGCAAGCTCAAGGCCCTGGGTTCGATCCTCAGCTTTAAAAAACAAACAAACAAACAAACAAACAAACACCTTGTTTAAATAGTTGGCTGAAACATTTGTCAAAAATGGCCCACTAAAAAGAAGCTGGAGATGCCTGATAGCCCTTGGCTTCGTGTTGATGAAGGGATTTTAAGGCTCAGGTGTCGCAGTGCTAGTGAGTCCTTGTAAAACCTAATCCTCCACAACGGGAAGGCCCAGAAGACACACCCTTCACAAATCCTGTAAGGCACAAGACGGTGAGGGCCGCCAGCATATTAGAAAGAGCTTTTCATTGTCATCTTTTCCTTGTGCCAGACCTTCCTTGGGGTTGCTGCTCAGAAAATTCTCAAAACAAAACAAACAAAAGGCTCCACTGGACAGTGGCAAGAGGGAATCTATCCCGGTGAGCCCACCTCCAGTCTTGACCCATTTTGCAGGCCCGGACCCAGAGCCCTTGAATGAAAGGGCAGGTTCCCCTTGCTAAAATATCTAAGAGTTGTATTGTTAGCCTTTCTCCAGTCCTTCCCCCAGAGGGACCTGAAGCCTTTTATAAGGGTAACTGTACGCTGAGGGAAAGGAAGCAATCAGATTTTCTGGGGTCTATTGAAAACTGGTTCTGTGAGATCTCAAGAATTGTGACCCTCCAGTTAAATTGGGGGCTTATGGGCATCAGGTTATTAATGGAGTTTTGGCTGACTTCTGACTCAGCAGGTCCAGTGGGTCCCCGAACTCATATCATTTCCTCAGTGTATACTGGGGATATACTTAGAAGCTGGCAAGATTTACACGTTGTTCCCGACCAGTGCAGTGAGGGCTGTTATGGTTGGAAAGGCCAAATGGAAGCCACTGGAGCTGCCTCTGCCAGAAAATAGTCAACCAAAACAATATCACATCCCAGGAGGAACCCCAGGAATTAGTGTCACTCTCAAGGACTCGAAAGATGCAGGGGTGGTGGTTCCACATCTTCCTTTAACTCTCCCTGGCTGGCGCAGAAGACAGATGGTGGAGAACAACAGTGACTATTGAAAACGTAACCACTGTGCACGTACATAAGTACAGTCGGACGTGCACAGTGACTCCAACTGTAGCTGCTATACCTAATGTGGTGCCCTCACTTCAGCAGATTAACGTATCTCCTGGTAGATGGTATGCAGCTATTGATCCAGTAAAGGTTGTTTTCTCGGTTCCTGTCCATATGGACCTACAGAAACAATTGGCTTTCAGCTGGCAAGGCCAGGAATATACATTTACAGTTTGACCTCAAGGATGTATTAACTCTCCTCTCCTGTGTCATAACTTTGAAGGGATCTCGATCATCTGTCTCTTTCATGAAATATCACACTGGTGCACAATATTGATGGAATTATGTTGATTGGACCAAATGAGCAGGAGGTAGCAACCACTTTGAACTCATTGGTAACACATATGCAACATCAGGGGATGGGAAATTAATCCAACCAAATTTCAAGGCCTTCTATCTCAGTGAAATTCTTAAGGGTCTAGTGGTGTGGGGCATGCAGAGATATCCCTCCTGAAGTGAAGGATAGGTTATTGCACCTGGGCCATGACGCCATAGAGAAAGAGCACAAGACTTCCTGGGCTTGTGTGGATTCTGGAGACAGCACAGTCCTTACTTGGGTGCGTTGCTCCAGCCCATATACCAATGACTTGGAAAGCTGCTAGTTTTGGGGCCTGGAACAGGAAAAGGTTCTGCAACAGGTCCAGGGTGCTGTGCAGGCTGCTCTTCCACTTGGACCATATGATCCCGCAGACCAGGCAGGACCTGAGGTGTCAGTGACAGACAGAAATGCTGTCTGGAGCCTTTGACAATCCCATAGAGGTGAATCAGAGACCTTTGGGATTTTGGAGTAAGGTTCTACACAATCTGCAGACAGCTATTCTCCCTTTGAGAGACAGCTCTTGGCCTGCTATGGGCCTTAATGAAAACCGAACATTTCACAATAGACCACCAAGTCACCATTCGGCCTGACTGCCCATCATGAGCATGTATTATCTGATCCCCAAGTTACCATTCGGCCTGACTGCCCATCATGAGCTGTGTATTATCTGATCCCCAAGCCATGAAGTAGGACGTGCACAGCAGTAACCCATTTTCAAATGGAAGTGGTATATACATGTTTGGGACTAAGCAGGTCCTGAAGACACAAGCAAGTTACACAAATCTGTTGCCAAAATGTCAATGATTTCTACTCCAATTACAATGCTGTCTGCTCTCAAGCATGCTCCTATGGCCTTATGAGGTGTTCCTTATGATGAGGAAGAGCAGACTAGGGCCTGGAATTCTGATGGTTCTGCATATTATGCAGGCACCACCCAGACATGGACATGAACATTAATCTAATTAATCTTTATCAATAAAAAATCGGGAATCGAATATCAGGGTAAACACCTGAAAGATCAGAGAACAGGGAGCAGCCACCTCTTCCATTCCCACCTCTTCCATTCCCACCTCTTCCATTCCCCCTTCCAAAAGGCCGAGACCCTCTCTCAGCCCCATCTTACCATTTCCTGTCTCTTCTCTCTACAGTCCTCCAAATCTCTATGGTCAACTAGTGGCTAGCTCTGCCCTCTGACTCCAAGCAAGCTTTACCTGTCAGAACACAATCAAAATATAACACAACATTTCCTCCTTCTTGTCTAAATAAAAATTGAAGGTTTTATCTAACATAGTAAAATTATATATAATAAGTACAATAACTATATACAAATAGATACAGGCAATAATTACATTAACAATATCTAATCCATTTGCATTTGACAAATTCAGAGAAAATACTCCATTATCTGTCCTAAGTTCCAAGTGTTGTTCCTAATTCACTTTCTATCCTAACTTGTATTATCAGCCCCAAACTATTTTGAACTTACACACTTTACACCTCTTTAGTGAGTTTCCCTTTTTTTTTCTTTCTTTCTTTTTTTTCAAGGCAGGGTTTCTCTGTGTAGTTTTGGTGCCTGTCCTGGACTAGCTCTGTAGACCAGGCTGGCCTCAAACTCACAGAGATCTGCCTGGCTCTGCCTCCAGTGCTGGAATTAAGGGCGTGCACCACCACCGCCCAGCAAGTGAGTTTCTTTTCTGAATTTGGTAACAAGGAAAACTATAACTATCTAGTCTTCAACTCCATCAGAGACCTGATAAGGAAATAATATTACCTGAGTAAACAGGAACTGCAGAACAAACAACTTCCAAAAATATGAAATGACAGAAACAGCTGACTGCCTGGATCGTGATCCAAGATTCCTCTGCAATGTTGGGACATCCACCTTCAGCCTACAGGCCTACAATATCTGACAGACTTTTCTGTGAAGCAAGATATTCTGAAGGACTATCCTGCCTTGTTTTGGCAAAGTTCAGCACTCACACTTACTTTTGTGTCCTGCTTGTCCCATTTGTACAGCACACTGTCAGCAGTCAAGGCAAGGGCATTTTCTTGCCCAGGGGCTAACTTTTGCCATAAAGAAAGTAAGCTCCATATGGAGTTTCTTCAATGCCCATCATCTTCTCTGAAGTAGATTGGTGCTACCAGGAGCAGACATGTCTCACTGTCATAAAAAAAAAAAAAACAACCATTTTATTAAACCATCTTAAATGCCGTATTCTGTAGCTCTCTGAAGTGTTTGAAGACCACCTATCTAAAATATATCTCTGTTTGTCCTTGAAAACATACTTAACATGACTACAAGTTTGATTGTAATAGGTGACCAACTACTAACCTGTATTTCTTTATTATCCTAAATAGTTTTTAATAATAACTTTCAAGGACTAGAAGTTTACATTACATTGGTAAATGAACTGTAAAGATACAATACCTTGAACAAGAACAGAAACGTATGTACAGTATGTTCTAATAAAATAACCTTAGATTTGTATCAATATACAAAAATATCTTAAATAAGAGTAGGCTGGGTGGTGGTGGCACACGCCTTTAATCCCAGCACTTGGGAAGCAAAGCCAGGCGGATCTCTGTGAGTTCGAGGCCAGCCTGGTCTACCAAGTGAGTTCCAGGAAAGGCACAAAGCTACACAGAAAAACCCTGTCTCAAAAAACCAAAAAAAAAAAAAAAAAAAAGTAGAAACACACACACACACACACACACACACACACACACATATATATATATATATATCCTAAAATTTATATCAAAATACAAAAAATCCATACCAATGTAAAATATTTAAGACTAGTAGTTGCTTTTTGGGGGGTTGGAGAGATGGCTCAAGGGTTGAGAGCACTGGCTGCTTTTCCAGAGGTCCTGAGATCCATTTCCAGCAACCACATGGTGGCTCATGACCATCTATAGTGGGATCTGATGCCCTCTTCTGGCATGCAGATATACATGCAGAGCACTCATACATAAAATATAAATAAATTTTAAAAAGAGATTCAATAATCTGCCCCTTTCTCCAGGCAGTGGTGGCACACACCTGTAATCTCAGCACTTGGGAGGCAGAGGCAAGTGGATCTCTGTGAGTTCGAGGCCAGCCTGATCTACAAAGCTAGTCCAGGACAGGCTCCAAAGCTACACTGAGAAACCCTGTCTTAAAAAAATCTTTTTATCATATCATTTCTATATCTCACCTTTTTCTTTTCAAAACAAGATCCTTGAATCTAATCCCGTTCGTTCAGTTTTTTTCCTGATGATTACCAATAACAGCTTGTAACCAACCTGTAGGGAAATGGGGCCAGCCAAAGAAACCCACCCTGACCCTGAACCCAGAGCCAGTGAAAGAAACACTTTAGCCCTGAAACTAGAACCAAAGAATCACACGCTGACCCTGAAACCAGATCCAAAGAAACACACTTTGGCTCTGAAACCAGAGCCAGTGAAAGAAACACACTTTGGCCCCTGGAACCAGAGCCAGTGAAAGAAATGTGCCCTGGCCTTGAAACCAGAGCCAAAGAGCTAAACAGGCCAGGGAAAGAAACACACTTTGGGTTGGGGATTTAGCTCAGTGTTAGAGCGCTTGCCTAGCAAGCGCAAGGCCCTGGGTTTGATCCTCAGCTCCACAGGAAAAAAAAAATACAGTTTGGCCCTGAAACCAGAGCCTAATCTCTGTCTGACCAACTGAGCATGAAACCAACCAATCCCTGAGCACAAAATCTAGCCAATCTGATCTTGTCCATGCTTAAGGGAATTGAAATTTGACCAATCCCCACCCTGAAAATCTTCTTCCTAGAAAAATCCCACCCCTAAGCAGCCCTATATAAGCTCTGAGCCTATTGCGTTTGCTGCTGCCTTCTCTACTGGCAGAGGCGGCCACTTGTAGTGGGTAGCCGTCCCAGCATTGGCTTGGAAGCTCCAACCCCCATTCGGTAATGGTCACGCCCACAAGGCAGGGCGGAGGAGGAAGCGGAAGACCCAAGATCGAGAGGAGGTCTCTCTCTCTTGGTTCTGGGACCCTGGACGCAGGAGGTAGACCAAGCAGAGTTCTCCAGAGAACACCGCTGGACTGCGCCATACCTTTGCCAGACCCTGCAACCTATCCCTTCATTTGTAAGTTACCCCACAAAATAAACCTCCCTTTTAAGTACGTGGAGTGGCCTTAATAATTTCACCAATAGCCACTCTCATGGATAATAAATTCTTGAATGAGGTTTGGGTGAGACCTTTAGCCAGAGCAGAGCAGAACAAGCCTGTAACAATCTTACTGGAGAAACCTTCCTCTAGGTGAGCCAAGCTGTTACACCTGAGTAGAACTGTAACAACTTCGCTGGGGAAACCCTCCCCTGCAGGGGTAGAGATGTTACATTGGGGAAACCTTTCCCTGGAGCAGGGTTGTAAGCTGCTATGCTGACAGTGACTTGTATTCCTCGGCTCCCCACTGCCAGGATCCCTTTCTATATGAGTTGCAATGCTTACACAAAGTATCTATAACCCACTGAATGACCAAAACCACCCACTCCACTTCTTGGGAATGTGGGCATTGTGTTCCTAAAGTTACTTCCTGCTGTCTGGGGGTGATGGCATCTTTAGGGGACCCTGAAAACCTTTGGGATAATTGTCCAGTCCTGGGAGATCTGGCTGTGTCACTTGTTCTCCAGTCTCTGCAATGGGAAAGGGCAGGCTGGTCTCAAGGCTGGATCATCTCAGCTAGCCACCTTGAAATTGTCCTGAACAGTTTGTAGTCCAAAACTGATCTTTGGGGTGGTGTTTGTCAGCTTAGTGGCATTAACATTATCCCAGTGGAATTGTTGTAGGGCCCCATCTGCCTTTTGGAGACTTCAAAGGTCACTGTTAGGCATGGTTATGGTTCACCATCGAAAGCTTAAACATTTTAAATGTCCTATGCAGCAGCTCTCAAAGAAGTTAAAGGACCATAATTTGTTATGTATATTCAGAGTACACAACTTAATTCCTAGTTACCTGATAGAGATCCAAACCTAAAATTATGTACAGGAAGCTAGATGAAGCCCTTTTCTAGAATTAGTTAGTACTCTATATGACCATTAATATCATGACAAAAAGTTATATATATTTTTTTCATAAATTTTGAGAAAAATTTTAAAGAATCAAAATAAAACCAAAAGATTATGAGATTAGTGGCAATAAAATAGTCCATTAATTTTGGTTTTTCTTCTGTCCCATATCAGCTGGGTCTTCTGACATAAGACAGAGATTTTGAGCCGGGCGGTGGTGGCACTTGCCTTTAAACCCAGCACTTGGGAGGCAGAGCCAGGCGGATCTCTATGAGTTCGAGGCCAGCCTGGTCTACCAAGTGAGTTCCAGGAAAGGCGCAAAAAGCTACACAGAGAAACCCTGTCTCGAAAAACAAAACAAAACAACAACAACAAAAGACAGAGATTTTGGATTTTCCTTTTAACAAGTATACTTAGGTTCATCATGATCCAACTCCAAAGGCAGCTTTAATTTTTAATTGAACTGGAACTACAAAAAGACTATTTGAATTATATGTATGAGAGAACGGCAGAAACAAACATTTGAGAATATATATGAAATTTTACCCTGTTGGAGATGTGATATACCAATAGGCCAATTTACTCTTTTTCTTGAGACATTTTCTCTGGATGATTTGTCCTTTTTCTTCAGATTTCTCATTTGTCCAGTGTTCCTCAGATTCCTTAGCTGGATGCCTTCATTCTCCTGGAAAAACAAAAACAAAACCCTGCCCCAACCCTAACTTCGGGCACTTTCTCTTTTGGCAAATAAAAAGCATTTGTTAGATTTATAAGTTAGCTTAGATTTAATGGTCACACTGGTTGATGAACTCTATCACCTCTTCTAATTAAGAGGCCTCTATTGTTCAAATCTAATCTTTATCCGTTTTAATGGTATCCATAGCATATCTTCTCCTGTGGAAACAAAAGCAAAACCTCTTCCCCAATATAACATATCTGAGGTCAGCACATCTTTAAAGTATACAAAATGATTTAATTCAGTAGTTTTTTTTCCCTATTATCCAATGTCTCTCCACAGCTGTTGTTTCTTTCTCATTAACATTTAGAAAATTCAAAGTTAAGAAAGCATTGTGCAATCTATTTCTTGGGGTCTTTATTACCTCTTTCTGTTTATTAAGCATATCTTTTAGAGTTCAATCTTTCTATAACTTCTTGCCCTGTAGGATTGTGTTATATATGCTTTATGTTTAATATGCAAAAAAATTTATTTTACTAGAGACATATGCTGGAGTATTGTCAGTCTTAATTTGTACAGGTATCCTCATGATGGCCATAACTTCTACTAGGTATATAATTACAGAATCAGCCTTTTCAGAACTCAAAGCAGTTTCCCATTGAAATCTTGAATAACTGTCTATGGTATGGTGTACATATTTTAATTTTACAAACTCTGAAAAATGAAAGACATCCATTTACCAAACTTCATTTATTTGAGTACCCTTTAGGTTACTTCCTGCAGGTAATGGAGTTTGGTTATACAAAGAACAATTAGGACATTTCCTTATAATTTCCTTGTCTTGTTGCCAAGTGATAGAAAAATCTTCTTCGAAACGCTTGCTATTGACATGGTGTTTCTTATGAAATCTGAAGCTTCTAGTACATTTCCTACCAATAGTTGATCAATTTCATCATTACCTTCTGCTAGAGGGCCTGGTAGACACATATAGGACCTGATATGTGAGATATATATATAGACACACACACACACACACACACACACATATATATGGGATGACTTCTATTTCTGATTATTTATTATAACTAGGTAAATGACAAAGTCAATTCTGAATCATCTTGAATAAACACAGCAACTTTCTGCATATTGAGAGTCAATAACTATATTAAGAGGTTCTGGAAAATCTAATAATTCCATGAGAATAACATAAATCTGACTTTTGAACAGAAGCATAAGGACTTTGGGCCACTTGTCTTAAATTTCTTGCCTTTCCTGATTTGTTTGCATCTATATAGAATGTAGGGGCTCGAGAAATTGATGTTTCCCATACAATGTGAGTAAAGATCCAGTTAGTTCTTTTTATAAAGTGAATTCTCTTGCTTTTCATATATTTATAGTTACTCTCTCAAAAAAATTACTGCAAGCTCTTTGCCAATGTTCATGTTCTGCCCATAAAGAGGAAATTTTAGCATTAGTAAAAGGTACTACAATTTCAATGGGGTCTATTCCTGCTGATTGACTACAAAGTCTCAATTTTGCCTTTAGAATAAACTCAGAAGCCTATTCTACATAGGTCCTAGTAAGGTTTGAAATAAATCACTCAGTTCTTGAGTTGTTAATCTAATTGTGGGCTATAGCTAGTTAATGTTTCTCAGCAATTTTTGAAAGTCATTAAGAGTCCTCAATCAATCCCTCCTAATTTATACCTTTTGGGGTTGAATTTTTGTTTGTTTGTTTTTTGAGACAGGGTTTCTCTGTGTAGTCTTGGTGCCTGTCCTGGATCTCACTCTGTAGACCAGGCTGGCCTCAAACTCACAGAGATCTGCCTGGCTCTGCCTCCTGAGTGCTGGGATTAAAGGTGTGCACCACTGCCGCCCGAGTCTGGGGTTGAATTTTTGGTAAACCTATTTTATATCCTAGGTAATTAATAGAATCTCCTCTTTGTATTTTTTCAGGAGTGATTTGTAAGCCCTAACAAGGTAAAATTTTCTTTACTTCTTCAAACATTTTCTCTAAGGTATCTACATTTGAATCACCTACTAAGATAATTGTCCATATAATGGTAAAATATAGATTGAGGAAACTAATTACAAATTATTTCCAATGTTGTACAAAATATCAGCACAAGGTAGGGCTGTTTAATAGCCCTTGTGGGAGAACTTTCCACTGATATCCTTTAACGGGCTGGAAATTATAAGTAGGCACCGTAAAGGCAAATTTTTCTCTATCCTGTTCTCGCAAAGGTATAGTAAAGAAACAGTCTTTAAAATCAATTACTATAATACACCATCCTTTAGGTAATAGAAAAGGCAAGGGAATTCCAGGCTGTAAAGAGCTCATTGGCTGAATCACATTATTAATAGCTCTTAGACCTGTTACCATTCTCCTTTTTCCAGATTTTCTCTTTTTTTCTTTTTCTTTCCTCCCTCTCCCTCTCTCTCTCTCTCTCTCTCTCTCTCTCTCTCTCTCTCTCTCTCTCTCTCTTTCTCTCCCCCCTTCCCTTTTGTTTATTTTCAAGACAGGGTATCTCCGTGTAGTTTTGGTGCCTGTCCTGATCTCACTCTGTAGATCAGGTTGGCCTTGAACCCACAGAGATCTGCCTGGCTCTGCCTCCTGAATGCTGAGATTAAAGGTGTGCTCTACCACTGCCCAGCACCTTTTAATGTTTTCTCCAGAAACAAATATTAGTTTATGGTTTGTTTCTGAAATTGGAGGAATACTAATCTGGGTATTCTGCTGCTACAACAAATCAATCCCCATAAATTCATTGCTATATTAGCCACATATGGCTTTAATTTGCTTCTCTGTCCTTAGACACATTTTGCACTTTTTTTTTACCTGATATAATCCCTAAAAGCTGATTTTTTTTTCAGAGCTGAGGACCAAACCCAGGGCCCTGCACTTGCTAGGCAAGCGCTCTACCACCAAGTTAAATCCCCAACCCTTAAAAGCTGAATATTTACCTCCTGAGGAGGCCAATTTAGATGCCAAGATTGCACCAAGATTTGGTGCAATTATTGTTATACCTATCCCTGTGTCTATAAGATCCTCAATTACAATGTCATTTATTTGTATTTTTAACTTTTGTCTTTGATCATTTATAAAAATTTGCCAAGGGTTGGGGATTTAGCTTGGTGGTAGAGTGCTTGCCTAGCAAGCACAAGGCCCTGGGTTCAATCCTCAGCTCAAAAAAAAGGAAAAAATTTGCCAAAATATTTGCTTTATGGTTTCTCCTGATATTTTTGTTTTATCATCTAAAGCTGTTCTATCATCTAGAGCAGTATGTTTTTTTACAATAGGTATTAGGTCCTTTAATTGCTCTGGGGAAGAGTTCCCCCCATGGTGACTGGGAATGATTGAACCAAGTTTGACATGACACATCTGAGAGAGCCCCCCCCCCAGGCATGTCCTGATGGCAAAGGGTTGTCTTGTCTGTCCCTTGTTGATCTGCATTCATTGGTACAATGTTTTTGCTGCAACTTCTGCATACTCCAGAAGAAAGGACCTTCTGTTTTGTTTATTTCTAGAAAAAAAAATTGTTTCTAGGAATGCCCTGCCTACAGTCCCTTTTTAGGTGACTCTTTTTTTTTTTTTGGCCACAATTAAAACACATGACGTTTTGATTTTTCTTCAAGCTCTGGAAATCACCTCTCCTATCCAATCATCATCATGGTATGAGATTCAATATTGACTGTACTTTGGATCTATTCTTCCAAGGATGCTGATCTTGCCTTTAAAGGCCTAATTACCATTTTGCATTGTGAATTAGCATTTTCAAAAGCCAAAGATTGAGTTATTATTTGTCTAGTTTCTGGATTAGGTATCATTCTATTTACTGCTGAAGTCAATCTTTGTAAAAAAAAAAAAATCAGTGAAGGTTTCTTCTGGGCCCTGTATAACTTTAGTAAGTGACTCAGTTCTCTTTTGGACTTCTCAACTCTGTTTCAAGCATTGAAAGCTGCTGCATGGCACAGAGCCAAGATGCGGTCATCCTATATAGACTGTCTTTGTACCTCAGCATAATCACCCTCTCCAAGAGGTTGGTCCACACCACCAGTCCTACTTCATTGTTCAACGGTTCTAGCTCCAGGTCCTCCACTGTAATTGAGGACCAGATTCTAATACTGCTATAAACGAGTCTTTCCAGTCGTGTGGGACAATTCTGTTACTAGCTGACCATGAATTAAACATCTGATTCACAAAATGTGAACACATACAGTATGAGGCTATCACTTCCTTAAATCTCCTCAAATCTAGCATTTCCACATGAATCCAGTCAACTCTTATACAGCCTTGGGGAAACCTGTCATTTGGCAGTCATTCCCATAAGGTGACTGGATAAATTGGTTGTTTGATAACCTTGGGATGTTCCTCTCTAGTTTTATAATGTAATGGTGAGGTTAGTTCTCCTTTAAATTTCTGTCTTTGTCTGAATATCTCTATTATCTGTTTTAGTAAGTTTTCTAATGCTTATAACTAACTTATCAGTCAAAATTGCATTATTTTCTTTAGTAACCTTTTCTAAGGCCTGTATCTTGGCAGTCATATCAACCTACTTTTTTAGGGATAAAACAAGAATTACCAAACTGATAATGTTTATAATTGACTTTATGTAAATCCCAACTAAGTTAATTATTCCCTTACTTAATTGTTCCATTTTTTAAAGATTTATTTATTTATTTATTTATTTATTTATTTATTTATTTATTTATTATATACACAGAAGAGGGTGCCAGATCTCATTACAGATGGTTGTGAGCCACCATGTGGGTGCTGGGAATTGAACTCAGGACCTTTGGAAGAGCAGTCAGTGCTCTTAACCTCTGAGCTATCTCTCCAGCCCCAATTGTTCCATTTTTAAACCATCCATTGTGGAACCAACCATACAGAGACCTATCTCCCTCCATCATAATAGTGTTTCCCATTTTTTTTAAATGGGAAAAAACTTTTCCTCTCCTTTTTTAAAAAAATAATTCCCCCCTTTAAGAATTCCAAGTTGGGCTGGAGAGATGGCTCAGAGTTTAAAAGCACTGGCTGCTCTTCCAGAGGTCCTGAGTTCAATTCTCAGCAAGGATGGCTCACAACCATCCGCAATGAGATCTGGTGCCCTCTTCTGGCCTGCAGGGAAACATGCAGTCAGAACACTGTACACAAAATAAATAAATAAATCTTTAAAATAAAAAGAATTCCAAGTTGTCTTACCAAATCTGATGATAATGACAGTGAAGTGTAAGGCTGACTGTTGTTGCATAGCACATCTGGGTGGAGAACACAGGCAGTGCACAGCCTGGCTGAGGACAGCTGCCACTACATGTCAGCAGCCTGAGGAGGGGTCCACAAGAAAAGGATCCAAAGAGCCAGCTGTCTGAATGGCAGACACAGGGGAACATGCTACTTATGTGTGACCAGCAGGAAGTGAGAGCACAGAGCTGGTGAGGGGCTAACTCCGATAACATTTGGAGCCCAGGTTCCTGTGGAGTTTGGGGCTTGTGGAGATTGCTGTAGAGAGGCTGCAACAGGAAAATCCCAGAGTCTCTCAGAGGGCTTGGGGAAAAGGAAAAGGCAGCAGCGTGGTGACTCTTGGGGTACCTCTAACTGGTGGTTGCCAGTGGCTGTGAAACCACGGGCAAATGGCTATTTTGTGAATTTGTGCCCTAAAAGTTGGGCACCAGATGAAGCACTAATCTAATTAATCTTCATCAATAAAAAAAACAGGAGCCAGATATGGTGTAAAAACCTGAAAGATCAGAGAGGCAGGGGAGCAGCCACCAGTCGCTTCCCACCTCTCCTGCTCCTCTTTCCACTTTACCACTTCCTGTCTCCTCTCTCTACAGTCCTCCAAACCTCTATAATCAGCTATTAGCTAGCTCCACCCTCTGACTCTAAGCAAGCTTTATTTGTCAGAACACAATTAAATATCACACAACATGGACAGCTGCAGCATTACCACCGGTATCTGGGATAATCCTGAAAGACGCTGGTGAAAGGAAATCTCCACAGTGAGCAGTGCACATGGTCATATATTTTGTTTGGAAGGAGAAATAGCCAGATGTGCATTTGTTTACAGATTCATGGGCTGTAGCCAATGGTTTGACTGAATGGTCAGGGATCTGGAAAGAACATTATTGGAAAATTGGTGAAAAAGACATATGGAGAAGAAGTATGTGGATAGATCTCTCCAAATGGGAGAAGGATGTGAAGATACTTGTGCCCCGTGTAAATGCTCATCAAAAGGTGACTTCAGCAAAGGAGTATATCAATAATCAAGTAGACTGTTTCATTCTATGGACAGTCAGCCTCTTTCCCCAGTCATCCCTGCCATTGACCAATGGACCCATGAACAAAGTGGCCATGGTGGCAGATGGGGGTTAGGCATGAACTCAACAATATGGACTACCACTCACCAAGCAGACCTAGCTACAGCTGCTGCTGAGTGCCAGATCTGCCAATAGCAGAGACCAACACTGAGCCCCCAATATGGCACCATTCCCTGGAGTGACTCTCCAGTGACCTGGTGGCAGCTTGACTATGCTAGATGACTTCTTTTGTGGAAAGGACAAGGGGGGCTGATCCAGATTACCAAGAGGAAATTGGATTGCTTCTTCACCATGGGGGTTAGGAATATTATGTCTGGAATGCAGGCAATCCTTTAGGGTGTCTCTTGGTGTTACTATGTCCTGTGATTAAAGTCAATGGGAAACTATAACAACCCAATCCAAGTAGGATGACAAAGGGCATAGACCCTTCTGGAATGAAGGTATGGGTCACTCCTCCAGAAAAACAGCCAAGACCTGCTGATGTGCTTTCAAGAGGAAATATAGAATGAGTAGTAGAGGAAAGCAGTTATAATACTACCTATGATCATATGACCAGTTGCAGAAACAAGAATTATAATTGACACGTGTTTCTATTATATTTTGTTAAGGTGTTTTACAGATATTTGTATTTTCTTTCCATGATTTTTTTATCATGTAATATAACATCAATTGAGATAATATCAGTTATCATATTTAAGTTTTGAGACACTAAAAGAATGTCACTCAAGGAACATGCCACCAATTCTAATATATGTAATGCATCTGTGGCTATACATGGGATAGTTATGTTAGGTGTAATAATGACCCAATTACTGTTTTCATTTTGAAATTAAACATGACATAAGAAGATATGATTGTGTCGAGTTGACAAGAGGTAGATTTGTGATGGCTATTCTTGGTTATCATCTTGACTACATCTGGAGTGGAGTGAACTAAAACCCGAGCTGCTGGTTACATCTGTGAGGGATTTTTCTAGATGAGATCTTCTGAAATGGAAAGACCCATCTTAAATCTGGGCCACACCCTCTGGTGGCAACCTATATAAAGGATATGAAAAAAGGAAGTTCTATTGTTGTTGTTGTTGTTTTTCTCTTCAAGGTAGTCTTTCTCTATGTAGCCCTGGCTGTCCTGGAACTCACTCTTTAGTCCAGGCTGGCCTCAGACTCAAGCCATCTGCCTGCCTCTGCTTCCGAGTGCTAGGATTAAAGGAGTGCGCCACCACCTGGTGAAAAGAAGTTCATGTTCATTGCCTCCCATTCTCACCATCACTGGTACATTCATTTCTTCACTGACTAGCATTAGAGCCTACTTATTCAGGATTTAGTGTATGCTGAAGACCACTTGAGAGATCCAGCCTCACGGACCAAACAATTATTGGATTAATGGACTTTCCATCATGAGACAGCCATTGTTGGACTAGCCAGACCACAGCTTCTAAGCCACTCTAAGAAATCCCATCTATGTGTGTGTGTGTGTGTGTGTGTGTGTGTGTGTGTGTATAACTTTTGAAACAGTTTGGGAATCCTGTGTGCCTTAATCACCTTATTCCTGTGTCTCTACCTCTTTATATATGATTTGAAATCTAATCCCATAAAAAAATAAGATCCTCTGCCTGGCCAGTTCTGAGTAAACTATGTTCTCCTCTTTGTACATACAACATAAGTAGAGTGTAAAGCCACACCAAAATATCAATAGTCCATGTACAGTGGCTAATTTCTACTTTCTTAAAACATGGCTAACTGTTTTTGCATTAAACACATTCCACTTGTGTAACAGAAAAAAAAATTATGTGCCCCATTTGTTATGCAAGAACAAAGAGTGTAAGATCAACACAGTTGAAAGACAGAACCAGCCGGGTGGTGGTGGCACACACCTTTAATCCCAGCACTCGGGAGGCAGAGACAGGCGGATCTCTGTGAGTTCGAGGCCAGCCTGGTCTACAGAGTTAGTTCCAGGAAAGGTGCAAAGCTGCACAGAGAAACCCTGTCTCGAAAAACAAAACAAAACAAAACAAAAAAGTAAAAATAAAAAGAATGAGCAGCCAGAGCAGGGCTGATTATAGGGTGGTGATATTTAAGACAATGCGGTACTGGTACAGGCAGAGACTGGAGAGAACTTGAAAGGATGGTGACCTGCTCTACAACAAAGGAAGTCTTAGAAATTGCCAGAGAAAGAACAGCTCTGCCTACAAGGTCTTCAACAGCCAGATGTAGTGGCACATGTCTTTAATCCCAACATTTGGGAGATGAATGAGCTCTCACCAAATGAGCTCTCAAGTGCTACTGTTTATGAGGACTATATTAACATCTACTATATTAGAAAATAAAACCAGGAAATTTAAAAACATACTAATACACTACAACCCCCCCCCTTTTTTTTATAGACAGGGTCTCACTATGTAGTCCTGGTAGGCTTGGAAATAATTATGTAGATCAGGCTGGCCTGGCGCTCACAGAGATCCTTCTGTCTCTGCTTCCCACATGCTGTGACTAGAGGTGTGCTCCATCATGTCCAGCTTGAAATTAGGTTTATTAAAAAGTAATGAAAGCCTGGAGAGATGGCTTAGCAGTTCAGAGCACTAGTTCTTACAGAGAATGTGGCTTTAGTTCTAGCACCCATGTGATGTCTCACAAGTATCCATAACTAGTTTTTAAGAGGTCTGATGCCCTTTTCTGACCTCTGTGGGCACCAGGCAAGTGCATGGTGTACATACATACATGTAGGCAAAACATTCATACATATAAAATAATCTCTCAGGCTTGTTGGCCAAAGCCTGAAAGATTATTTTATTCTCCAGAAGCAGAGGCAGGTGAACCTCTGTGAGCTCCAGGCCAGCCTGATCTACATAGTGAGTTCCAGGAAAGCCAGGGCTATATAGAGAGATCTTGCCTCAAAAACCAAATCAAACCAACCCCCAAAATAAAACAAAAACTACTACTAATAATAATCTAAAAAATTTTGGCACCCCCCCACCTTTTGAAAAAGTAGTTTATTAATTTACTGTGTACATGTGTGGGTATCTCAGGCACATGCATGTGTGGGGGTCAGAGAACAAGCTGAAGAAATCAGTTTTCCCTCTTCACCGTATGGGTCCCACGACTGAACTCAGGTTCTACAGGATTGGTAGCAGACACCTTTACCCACTGAGCCATATGGATGACTCCCACCTCCCATTGTTGCGTGGCTGTTTACAAGCTGGCTTAACGGGAGACAGCTGGATGCCTTTTTGCTGTTTTCATTTCCTAGCTGGAATTTACTATGCAGCCCAAACTGGCTCAAACTTGCAGCAACCCTGTCTCTCTCAATCTCCTGAGTGCTGGGATTACAGGCTGGATTCCCATCCTGGCCTCTGCAGTCAGCTACAATATGCCATTTGGGGTTTTTATAATACATAGTTGGCAAAGAGCAATGTTTTAATGACCTTTTTAGATAAGGATATTCCTTTTTGTTTTCTGTACCAAATCTTAACAAATGGTGCCGTGTTAGTCAGCTGGGGCACCAGAAGGAATGCTTGCCTAGTATGTGTGGCTCTGGTTCCACCCCACACTGGGGTTGGAGAATTTATTGAAATGTGAACTATGAGACTGTATTAATAATTATTTCACACTCTATAACCTGAAAACCCATTGCACATGTTCCCATTTAGTTTGTTTTTTGAGATAAGGTCTCTTGTAGCCTGAGTGGCCTTGAACTTACTATGCAGTCAAGGATGGTCTTGAACTCACAATTCTCTGGCCTCAGCCTTCTGAGCACTGGGATTATAGGTATGAACTACCATGCCTGGCTCCTTCCGACTTATAATTTAAATGTATTTAGTACCCATTTGTGATTTTATGGTCTTCTGGGAAAATTTTAATCTATCAAACTACATTTCACTATATAGTATCTTAATTTTTAATTATTTTATTTTATTGTATGGGTATTTTGCCTGCATATATGTAGATGTCCCATGTGTGTGCCCTTGGAAGCCAGGAGAGGGTGTTGGACTCCTACAAGCACCGGGCACACATGTGGTACACAGACACATACAGGGAAACACCCATAGACATGAAATGAAACATTAAAATAAATAAAATTATAATTGTGAAGCTAATCACAGATTCAATCAGAAGACTTTGTTTTAAAAGACAGAGTCTCGGCTGGGTGGTGGTGGCACATGCCTGTAATCCCAGCACTCAGGAGGCAGAGGCAGGTGGATCTCTGTGAGTTCGAGGCCAGCCTGAGCTACAGAGTGAGTTCCAGGAAAGGTGCAAAGCTACACAGAGGAACCCTGTCTTGGAAGCTCAGTGATACAGTGCTTGCCCAGCACACCTAATGTAAGGGTCTAAGGTTGGAACTCAGAGGTACAGTGCTTGTCTAGCATACCAAAGGACCAAGAGTCCATCCTTATCACAGACAGCCTGCTACAAGGTGAACCCCTGTGCCAAAGAAAAAAAGCTGATGGGCTGGAGAGATGCTCAGTGATTAAGAGAACTTGTTGCTGTTGCATAGGACCCAGGTTCAGTTCCCAGGTTCCACGTGGCAGCTCACAACTGTCTGTAGTAACTCCATGTCTAGGGGATCCAATGCCCTCATCTGTCCTCTGTAGGCACCAGGCACATAAAGTTATGCACAGATATATATGCAGGCAAAACACCCATCATACTAAAAACAGTAACAAAGACTGGGTGATGGCTCAGTAGATGAAGGCACTTGCCTGATGGCCTGAGGTGGATCCCTGAGGACTGATTTCTGCAACTTGTCCTCTGATCTCTGTGCTCAAGCACGCAAATACAAATGAATGGGCCTGGAGAGATGGCTCAGCGGTTAAGAGCACCTGCTGCAGCTCTTGCAGAGGACCTGAGTTCAATTCCCAGCGCCCACATGACAGCTCACAGTCACCTGACACTCCACTTCCAAGGACTCTGACGTGCTCTTCTGGCCTCTTTGGGTACCAGGCCGGGTACACAGACATACATGTGGACAAAACACTCATACACATAAAATATTTTGGAAGTAACTAATAAATATGATAAAACTAAGGCACAAAGAGGAAGTAAGTAGTCTATCAGACTATCAAGCAGTAGACCCAGAGTATAAAAATAAAATAAAGGACCATATTAGACAGGGTTGTCCAAGGAATCTTCTGAGGACATTTGAGCTGGTTCCTAGTAGTGAGAACTAGGCAGCGAGTGATTACCCAGAGAAAACATATTCTGTGCAAAGGGAACAGCAAGTGCACAGCCCCCACGCAGGAAGCAGACTGGTGTGCTGAGAGAAGAAATAAAGCCGGCAAGGCTTTGAGTAGCGGCAGGAAGGGGACTGGAAGATGAGGCCAGTGAGATTAGCCAGGGCCACCATGCAGGGCTGACAGGGCCACCACACAGTGCTTCCTGAGCCAGGGTAAGATCTTAGGTTTCATTCTAAGCAGGATAAGCCTTTGAAGGTTTTAAGCAGAATAATAACTTGATCTGGTTTATGGCTGAAGATCATTTAGCTAGCTGTACCAAGAATGAAATGGACAGGAGTTTCTTTATAAGCACCGCAGACTGCTGTGGCTAAGCTTTTCTGCGGTATGAAGAGAACAGGACTGGGATAAAGAAGTCCACAACGCAAAAAGAGAGGAACTTGGCTTACGCCTAGGAAACACATGGCAACTTCATCATTAAATTGATTTTAATTTCTGAGACAAAGCATTGCTATACAGTGCAGGCTGGCCTCAAAATTGTGTACAATCCTATCTTACCCTCCCAAAATAGACCTGGTTACTTTATTCACTTTTGGGGATGGAAAGCTTTTAAGTATGTGAGTGTCTTAGTTAACTTTTCTGTTGCTGGGAGGCACCACAACCAAGGCAATTTATGAGTTGAACTTGGCTTAGGGTTTCAGAGTTAGGGTTAGAGTTCATGATGGACGCAAAGGCATAGTGCAGGAAGAGCTCACATCTTGATCCATAAGGAGACAGTGAACACACCAAGAATCCTGCCAGTCTTCTGAGACCTCAAAGCCCACCCTCAATGACACACCTCCTCTAACAACACCACACCTCCTAATCCTCTCTAAACAGTTCCACCAACTGGGGGCCACACATCCAAACATCCAAGCCTATGAAGGCCATTCCCATTTGAACCACCACAGTGGGTAACATTTGGGATTGAAGTACATTTTTTTTCTTTCTTTCCTTTAAAAATATTATTTGTATTTTATGTACATTGGTGTTTTGCCTGCATATATGTCTGTGTGAGGGTGTCAGATTCCCTGGAACAGGAGTTAGAGGCAGTTGCAAGCCACCATGTGGATGCTGGGAATTGAACCCAGGTCCTCTGGAAGAGCAGCAGTGCTCTTCATCACTAACCCATCTCTCCAGCTCTTTCTTTCTTTTTTTTAAAGACAAGGTTTTTGCTGTGTAGCCCTCGCTGGCCTGGAACTCACTATGTCACTGGTTCTTCAAATTCACAGAGATCCTTCTGCCTCTGCCTCCTGGGTGCTGAGATTAAAGGAGTGTTCCACCATGCCCAGCTGTTTTTCTAAAGATTCTTTTATTTATATGTAATATTGAGTGTTTTGCTTGCCAATATGTATATGCAACACATGGGTATCTAGTACACTCAATGGTCAGAAGAGAGCTTTGGATCTCCTGGAACTGAAGCCAAGGATGGCTGAATCACCATGCCATGTGAGTGCTGGGAACCGAACCTGGGTCCTCTTCAAGATCAGTATGTGTGCTTAATTACTGAGTAATAGCTTCAGCCATCTCAAACACCTTAAATAAGAAAGGGGAGGGGGGAAGAGTGTAGCAGACTTTCTTGGACTGCCAGCCCCCAAATCATGACACAGAGACTTATTATAAATGTTTGGTCTTTGATTAGGCTTACCCCACTAGTTCTTTTAACTTAATTTAGCGTGTTTCTCTTCATCTACGTTTGGCCTTGGGACTCTTTACCTTTCTTTCCTTCTGTAGGTCCTACTTTCCGGTTACCTGACCACCACGCCCCACTCTCCCACCCCCACTCCTGGCTGGGCTGACTTCCCCTTTCTCGCTGCCCACCAACCCTGCCTATCCTTCTACTGCCTGGCTTTTTACTAGACCAATCAGGTGCCTTAGGCAGGCAAGGTGAAACAGCAACACAGTTTTACAGAGCTAAACAAGTGCAGCATCAACAAAAGTAACACCCCTTTACATCATTAAAACAAATGCAGCATGGACAAATGCAACCCATCTTTACATATCCACAACAAAAGAGTGCAGATGCTTCCAGAGACCAGAGGAGGGCATCAGGTCCCTGGAGTTACAGGCAGGTATGAGCTGCCTGACTGTGGGTGTTGGGACTTAAACTCAGGTCCTCTTCAAGAGCAGCATACTCTCTAAAGCACTGAGCCACCTCTCCACCCCTCAAATTCCTCATGTACTCACAGGATGGCCTTGAACTCCTGCCCTGCCTCCCAAGTGCTGAAATTCCTGGCTTTCATTTTCAACTGTAAATTTTGTGAAATATAAAAGGCCAGATTACCTCTTTCAAATCAAAGTGGAGATTCCCTTGCCAGGTTACCAATGTGTTTGAATGTGAAACACACACAGGATCCCAAAGATTTCTCAATGAATAAAAGGATGCAAGGCAGCTCATTAGTACTTCTGTGCTGAGCATATTTGAAATTTGCATTCTTGTTTGTTGAGTTAAAAGTACTACTAAAATCAATTTCATTGCTTCTTGGCCTTTTTGCACTGGTCAAGTGTGAAAACTAATTTATCTATTCATTTACTTCCCCAAACTCACAGTGTAATGGCATACACTACCATACTAGGCCGGGTGTGTGTGTGTGTGTGTGTGTGTGTGTTTTGTTTGTTTTTGTTTTGTTTTGCTTTTTCCCTTTAAAAGATATGATTAGCAAAAGGTCTGTGGCTAGCGTTACTTCCCACCGGTTGTAAGTGTAAGAGACTATGGCCGAGTATAGGGAGCCCGGAAGGCATGGAGTGAAGGTAAGTTTCGATTGCATGTATCGTCTTAAATAGTTGTAGTTAATGTTTTTGGTTTGGTTTGGTTTTTTGAAGCAGAGTGTGTAGTCCTCGAGCTCAGAGATCTGCCCGCCTCTGCCTCCAGAGTGCGCCTCCACGCCCGGCCGTGGCAGTGAACTTTTCAACACTGGAAAACGTGTAGAGACAGGATTCAAACCCTGGTCCGTCGACGAACTTGAACTCCCTGCGGAGCTGGACTCGATCCGGTATCCCTCCCACCGCCGCGCCATCTTGTCTCAGGGTGATCCAAATGTTGACAACATCACCACACTCTCTACGACCGCTGTCCTCAACGCCAGGAATCCCTCAGAGTAGCTCCCGGAACGCTCACCAGCTGACAGACGCCAAAGCCGCCAGAGCCGCTAACACCGTCCCCGGTTCTGGCGTTCACGGGGTAGGAGTGCCATTTCCATAGCTCTCCAGCCCAGCCTTCCTAGTGCCAGCCACGACATGAGCCAATCACATCCCAGAAGCCTGCTTAAGCCCCGCCCCGTGATCGCTAGTCAATCACGGCCAGTGCGAGGACCGTTCTTTCTGCGCTAAGTGAGAGTCGCGCGCCACCGTTCGGCCGTTGGCGGCGCTGCTCTCTGTGTGGTGTGTCTACCGGAAGAGCAGAATGAGGGGGCGGGCCACGCCGGTGCGGTAACCCTTGGGATTGGACAAGAGAAGTTCCGCGCTCTAACTCCGCCCACCTCGGAGCAAGCTATTCGTGTCGGAGACGCTAGGGATTGGTTCCGGGCGGACACTTTACGAAGCTAAGAGCGTATCGTTCCGCCTCCCGCGGACCGTGAAGAGGGAGCTTCTCTGATTGGTCTGGGGGCCGAGGCGCGCGCCGGAAGACACCCCAGGATTGGCTGGCGGGGCGCGCGCGCCGTCATGGCTCCTTGGCGGCGATTGGCTGGGGTATGGAGTCGGCTATTTGAAGGCAGCGCGCGGACCCGAGACGCTCTTTGGAGGAGTTGGAGTCGCTGCGAGGCCTCTGCCCCGCCGACCTCCTCTTTCCCAGTCGCCGTTGCCTCCGCAGGACACCGAAGAAGCCTCCACTGCGGCGGCAGCCCCGTGGCGAGGTGATGGCCAAGGTGTCGGTGCTGAATGTGGCTGTGCTGGAGAACCCGAGCCCTTTCCACAGTCCCTTCCGGTTCGAGATCAGCTTCGAATGCAGCGAGGCCCTGTCTGACGGTGAGGCTGGGCCTATGCAGGGGACCCCGGCCCTCCTGCCCTCGTTTTTGCCACTCCCAGTGTCCTCTCGGCCAGCCGAATCTCCCTTTGGTGATAGGCCTCCACGGCCCCGACCCTACGTGGTCTCGTGAGGCCGCGTCGGCCCTCGTCCTGCGCTGCTCGTCCTTGGCACTTCTTCTTTGCAGTAGTGTCGTCTCCATTTAACCTGTAGAGACCCGCAGCCACGCCTTCTTCCCTGTGGCGAGACTCCAGTTTTCATGCTCATTTCCCCATAGGAAACCTCCCATCTACATACTCTCCTATGGAAACCCAACCGCCAGTACCCCCTCCCCCCGTCTCCTTGTAGACGCCTTGGCCTACAGGCCAGACAGACCCTCATCTTGTCATCCTGTCTGCCCGTGGCAAGACTTCCTCCACCCCATTTGTCTCCTAATAATACCCTCCCCAGACAACTCCAGATTTGTCCCCAGCAACTCCTGATTGTCAACTGGGCTGTTGCCCAGACTGAGGCTTCTCTTTAGGTTAGTCCTAAATCCTATGTATGAGCTTCCCCTGGGGAGGCTTTGGGACTTCTGGCTCCAGACTTCGCGGTAACTTGGTCTTCCCAGCTCCTGTCCTGGGATAGGATGAACACTCAGGTAAGGGTACTACAGCCAGGCAGGCCTCTGCCAGTTTCTGAGATTTCTACCAGCTTCCAGCTGACTCCATTCTCATGGGTTGGCCTGGTCTGGGGAGTGGGTGACTTGGCCAAACTGGGATGGGGTGGATCCAACTTCAATCAGCTGGGGTTTTGTGACTCTTTCCCAGGATGACTTAATTCATCTGCAGGACATAAAGGTGGACATGGCTGTCATCTCACAGACGAGAGGACAAGTGCCACAGAGCAAAAGACCTTTCAAATAAGTCTGTGAACACATAAACCATAAGGTCACTGTGGAGTCTCAGCTCCACAGCAAGGCAAGCCCTGCTTTCAGGAGGAAGCACTCCATTTTTCTACAGAGGGTTGAAAAGATGTACTAGCTGAGGAGGTGGAGTTCTGAGAGGCTAGGTTGTGGCAACTAGTGTTTCTTGGTGGCTGTTGGGTGGTGTTCAGACAAATCCAGACACACCTGTTGAGTGGGGACTGCCATAGTGTGTGCCTGGGGGGCAGTGGCTCAGCCCCTCCCTAGTTCCTCCTTGAGTTTAAAGGGGTCTACTTGTGACTAACTATAGAATAAGCTGGGTTAAATCCTTGCCGGAGCAAGGCAGGGTGTAAATGAATAAAGAAATAAAAGGTAGAATAACAATGTGGAATAAGATTTATTTGGAAGCCAAGAGGAGACATAAGGGAGCCACGGTTCCTGATGCTTAGAGAGCAAGCTTCAATCGGCCTGAGTGTGCTCCTTGCATTTTAAAATAGTTGCATGGTCATTACCTAGTACTACTTTGATTCCATATTTATAGAATTAGAACAAGGCTAAAGTCAGCCTGCTGGTCATATTTTAATAAGAGCAGGGTGATTTCTCCAAGTCAGCCAGACAGTAGAAGTATTACCATTTAAATTTGTTTCTGAGTTCAGATTTATTTTATTTTTTGAGTTTGATTTGTCTGTGGATGTGGGCCAGAGACATACCAGGTTCTCTTTCTCAACTGTTCTTCATTGCTCTCTACCTTATATATATTTTTTATAAGATTTTAGTGTGTGTGTGTGTGTGTGTGTGTGTGTGTGTGTGTGTGTGTGTGTTTTGTCTACATGTATTTATGGCACTACTTGAGTGCCTGGCATCTACAGAGTTCAGAAGAAGTTGGGTGTCCTGGAACTGTAGCTATAGACTTTGGGAGTCACCATGCAGGTGTTGGGAACCATATCTAGCCTCTAGAAGAGCAGCTAGTACTCGTAACCCATGGGCTGTTTCTCCAGCTTTGTCTATCTGTTTTAGAGACAGTGTTGCTACAAAACCTGGAGCTCTGATACTGCTAGGCTGGCTGCCCAGTGAGCCAGGGATCCACTGTCTCTTCCTCCTTAGTAGTGTGGTTTTCTTTTCTTTTTTGTTTTTTGAAACAGGATCTCACTATATAGTTCTGGCTGGCCTAGAACTTGCTATAAGTCCAAATTGGTCTTGAACTCAGAGATTTTTGATCTGCTTGTCTCTGCCTCCCCAGTGTTGGGATTAAAGGCACTCACAACCCCACCTGACCTCTTTTTTATTTTTTTTTGTTTGTTTGGGGTGTGTGTGTGTATGTGTTTTGGGGATGATATGTGCATTGGAGTCCCTGGAAGGTAGAGACATCTGATCCTCTATCGCTAGTTTGAGCCTCCTAACATGGGTGTTGGGAATCAAGCCTGGATCTTTAAAAGCAATACTTCCTCAGCCCTGATCAACCAACCCCCATTTCCAAAAAGCTCCAAGCCCTGTGGTCACCTCTGTTCAGTATCTGAAAGAAGACAGTTTCAAGGTTGAGTCTACATTTAGTGGGTTTGTCCCAGCTTCTCTTTTTCAGCTGAAAATTTCCATAGGCACCAGTTGAATAAGTGAAAGAAACCAGATTCTGTGCACCAAAGTTGATCTATATGGTGAACAAAAGGCAGGCAATAAAGACACAGAAGTTTAAGAAAAGAGAATAGTGTGCACAGCTATGCCCCTACCATTCAAGTAGATACCTGAGCTACATAGAGAAAACTGATCTCAAAGAAGCAGGAAGGATGGTACATCCCTGTAATGCCAGCACTTAGGGTGAGGTGGGGAGGGGGGGTGACAGGAGGATTGGAAGTTCAAGGTCAACCTTAGCTATATAGCAAGTTCCACGTCAGCCCGGGCTACCTAAAACTGTCTCAAGAAAGCAAAGAAGGCTAGAGCATGGTGGTACATACCTTTAATCCCAGCACTCAGGAATCAGGTAGGTGAATTGCCAAGGCTACACAGTGAGACCCTGTTTCAAGAAATAAAACAATGGAGGGAAAAAAGGAATGGGCTGAAGAGTAGATCATCAATGAAGCGTTTGTCTAGCATGTGTGAAGTTGTGGACTCTGTCCCCAGTGCTGTGTAAAACAAGGTTGGCTAATCTATGATAATTTTTACATATCTTTAGTAATGTTTTCAGCTTTGATTTTTTTTTTTTTAATTTGTTTTCCCAAATAGTAAAAGATGTATCTTAACGGGTCATTGTTAACTTAGGAGGGCATCAGAACAAAACAGGATTGGACTACGGAAATGGCTCCAAGGATAAATACTGTAGAGATAAGAGTCTCCAAAAGCTTTCTGTATATGCTAACGTGTACCACACTTAAGGTTGCCTTTTATCTTCCTACATCTCATGGCTTAGGCATACCCACATTCACGTGCATGTAAACACATCATACACATATTAAAAACAAAAATAGTGGGCACTTTTAATCCCAGTGCTTGAGAGGGAGAGTAAGAGGATCTTTGTGAGTTCAAGGTCAGCCTGTTTTATACAGCGGGATCCTGTCTCAAAAAATAACCAAAAAACCGAAATCTAATCTTATATTTTGGTCAGTGTGAGTTTATACTGTATGAATGACTGATGGTTCACACCTACTTTTGAGGAAATAGTCTTCGCCATTGGCTTCAGGAGTCCCTCAGGTACCCACAGATGCTCAAGCCCGTCTACAAAATGGTACAGTATTTGCACAGAACCTGCACATACACATACTCTGTCATAGACATTTATTAGTACTCTTTTTTTTTTTTTTTTTTTTTTTTTTTGGACAGAATCTATGAAGCCTAGGTTGGTCTTGAACTTAATATGTAACAAGAATCTAGACTTGAGTTCTGGATCTTCCTACCTGCATCTCCAATATGCTTGGGTTACAGGTGTGTGCCACAACAACCAGCCCCTCCCCATAGACTACTACTCATCTACAAGTGACTTTTTTTCTTTTTTCATTTTTTAGGGGAGATAGGGCAGACAGACATTGTGTATGGTGCAATTCCTAGGTTGATGTCAGCAATAATATTCAGTTGCTCTTTTCTTATTCATTAAGACAGGGTCTCTCAACCCCAGAGCTTGATGGTATGGCTAATCTTACTAGCCGATTTGTTAAAAGTTCCCCTATGTCTGCTTTCCAAGACTGCAGTTAAATATGTGGGCCACTGTGCCCTTTTCACACGCTTACATAGAGAGCACTGTAATTACTGAACCATCTCCTCGGCCCTAGGTGACTTATTCTTAGTGTCAGTGCTGTAGAAATAACTGTTATACTATGTTGTTTAGAGAAAAATGAAATGCTTTAATTCCAGCGTTCAAGAGGCAGAGGCAGGTAGATCTCTTGAGTTCCAGGCCAGCCAGGAGACAGTATGAGAATAAATGTCAAAAAAAGAAAAATTGCATATATTCATGTTGGGTACAAACTTATTTTTATGCGCGTGCTGGGGGTGGAACCCAGGCATCATGAATGCTAGATGAGCACTCTACCTCTAGGCTTTCCTCCAGCCCCAGATTATTTTCCAGTATTTACAGTCTTTGGTGTTGGTTGAGTTTATGGCTACAGAACCTGCAGATGCTAAAAGCTGAGTATATTTTGAAATGAAATCTTGAGTTTCTCTGTCGTGTGAGGAAATGGCTCAGGGAGGACCTGAGCTTGTTTAGCACTCAGGTAAAAATTGGGAAGGGAAAAGGGGGTACAGGCCAGTGCGTCCCAAGGTCTCACTGGCCCCAGCCCAGCTGACACAGCAAGTTCCAGATCCAATGAGAGATACACATGGGCTCACTTGTAATCCCAGCACTTGGAAGGCTTGCAGGAATAATGTGAGCTCTGGCCCAGCATGCACTACATAGGAAGATCTGTCACTTGTTCCTTTGTTTCTTCATATGGTCTGTGTATGTGTGTGCTGATGCATAGTCAGAGGACACCTTGCTGGAGTTAGTTCTCTCCCTATGTGTTTTCTGGGGACTGAGCAGGGTCTTTAGGTTTCATGGCAAGTGCCTTAACCCTTGGCCATCTCTCAGGCCCTACCCTGTCTTTTTTTATTTATCTGGGGGGTGGTAGGTTTGAGACAGGGTTTTTCCATGTAGCTTTGGTGCCTGTCCTGGATCTCGATCTGTAGACCAGGCTGGCTTCGAACTCAAGGAGATCTTTCTGGCTCTGCCTCCCAGGTGCTGAGACTAAAGGCATGCGCACCACCGCCCAGCTTATTTTACTTTATTTTTTAAAGCTGTGTCTTTCAAGCTGAGATTAAAGGCATATACCAGTGCAAGTCTGTCTTTTGAAGAAAGAAAATTTAAAATAGAACTTTATTAAATTTAAAATGACTGCAGTTTATGGGCCCTTTTTTCAGGCATCTGTTTTTGTAGATGGTTTGATCAACTCTGACTTTTTTTTTTTTAAAGATTTATTTATTTATTATGTGTACAGTATTCTGCCTGCATGTATACCTGCAGACCAGAAGAGGGCGCCAGGTCTCATTACAGATGGTTGGGAGCCACCATGCGGTTGCTGGGAATTGAACTCAGGACCTCTGGAAGAGTACTCAGTGCTCTTAACCTCTGAGCCATCTCTCCAGCCCCAACTCTGACTTTTTAGTTAGTATTTTATGTGGTCTTTTGTGAATTCTTGAGTCTGTCTGGCCCATGGCAAGAAGGGGCTTCACTATCTACTTTCTTTCTGAATGTACTACATCTTTTCTTTTAATAGGTTTTGCCAAAAAGTATTGACCTAGATGAAGCAAGGTCAGGTGCCTTGGGGGCACAAGGGACTGTCCTGTGTTAAGCTCTTTTTGCCTAGCCCTCCTTCCAGCATATTAATTAAAACTATGAATATATGAATGACTCCATGGGTCTTGGGGAAGAGGCCTTAAGAAAGTCGAGTTTGACAGACCCATCTTAGCAAGTAAGAGCAAGGGTGACATACTTTTCTGTCCTTCCAGAAACATTGCCTCTTGTGTGTCACTTCTTTTTACAAAACTAATCTATGGCGCTGGGAGCCTGGCTCAGCTCTACAGCGGTTTTTCTGTGTGTGTGTGTGTGTGTTTGGTTTTTTTTTTTTTTTTTTTTTTTTTTTTTTGGCATGTGCAGGCCCTGAGTTCTATCCCAGCACTGCAAAAAAGGAAATAGCTAGGGGCAGCTAGAAAGATAGTTCAGCAGTTAGAAAGCTGACTGCTCTTCCAGAGATTACAGGTTCAGTTCCAGTACCTACATGTGGTTAACAACCATCTGTAACTCCAGTTCCAACAGACCCAACACCTTCTTCTGGCTTCCATGACGCGAAGCACCAAAGGGTACATAAACATACGTGCAAAACACCCATATACATAAAAGGAAAACAACCTTTGGAAAGGCACACAGGAAAGTAAAGCTTAAGAAATGAAATAGTGTGCTCATTTCAGCAGCACATGTACTAAAGTTCGAACAGTACAGAGAAGATTAGCATGGCCCCTGCACAAGGACGACACACAAATTCATGAAGGGGGGGGCTGGAGAGATGGCTCAGCAGTTAAGAGCACTGGTTGTTCTTCCAGAGGACCCGGGTTCAATTCCCAGCACCCACATGGCAGCTTACAACTGTCTATAACTTCAGTGCAGGCAAAACACCAATGCAAACATGAAATAAAATAAATAAATTTAAAAAAAAAAAAAGAAAAAAATTCATGAAGTGGTTAAAAAAGAGAGAGAGAGATAGATAATGTTATAGCTAAATACAATTTCCCAGAAATATCGAGGCTTGAGTTTGAACCCTGGTGAGCCACAGGCATGGGGGTCACTCAGAAGGACCTAGGTGAAAGTGTAAAGGGACAGGGAGTAGATGTAGTACAGGAAGCTTTGCGGCTCAGGTGACAACCCTCCATAAATCTGGTGTCGGTGTGCTTCCAGTGCTGGATGCCTGTGCTACACTGGACCAAGGGCCAAGCGGCTTCCAAGAGCATGCTCTCTGTGAACATCTCAGCTTGTGCAACTTTCCCAGCTGCTAGAGCCTAGGGGTTGTGTAATTTCAAAGAGCCTAAAATAGGTTCTGGGTCTGAGGCCAAGCTTCTCTGTACTAGCATGACCTTGGCCCTCCTGCAAGAGGCTGTGGGCACCAGGGATCACCTGAGATTGATGGGAAGGGTCCCCAGGTACTTTTTGTTCATCTCTTGGGTTTACTACAGGACTGAGCCCCCTTAACAGTGGAGTACAGAATCGGGTTTTGAAGGGGTTCCCTGTCAAACACTATTTGTTGGCAGAGCCTCTGTCCCACAAATGTGCATAAGTAGGCATGAGTTGGAGCCAGATGTGGACAACTTTGGGACAAATTGGTCCCCCAGCAGCTTTGCCTTTCCCCTCCGCCCCAGTTATCGAGGGATCTGCTCTACGTGGTGGCACCAGTCCTTCTGTGAAAGAGGATGCTGCTTCCTATCCAGAGACCAGGGTCTCTGAGGAGCTCAGCTCCCTGCTCCTTCCACAAGCTCGCAGGAGTCCTGAGTCAGCCTATGCTCTGTGGTTCCTCTCTGCTACTGAGAGGCCTAAGTTTCCCCTGGAGGGCCAGAGTCAAGGTCACCTGGCCCAGTTAGACCCACAGGAAAAATGTCTCCACTAAAGTAGCACTTCATACTTGCTGTAATATAGGACTGTGGTGACTGAGCCTACTGCCCAGCAAACACACCAGTCTATAGGACCCTCTAATATATGGAGATGTGCCTAAAACTAACAGGAAGTCCCTTGCCTTGCTCTCCAGCAATTTTCAGTCTTCAACTTTCCCACCCATCATGTGCTTGCAGACCTGGAGTGGAAGATCATTTATGTGGGCTCAGCTGAGAGCGAGGAATTTGATCAGATCCTAGACTCAGTGCTGGTGGGTCCTGTCCCTGCTGGAAGGCATATGTTCGTCTTTCAGGTAAGGAAGTTGCACCTTAGCCCTTGATTTCTAGAAATGTTTCAGGCTGGAGATGGAGCCCAAGACCTGACATATACTAGACATGCATTCCACTACTGAGCCACACCCAAACCTAGAACCTACTTCCTCTTTGACCTGAAAGCACACTGGTTTTAGCAGTCAGGTTTAAGTTCAGATCCTAACTTGAGCTTGGACTGGTGACACAGCCCTGTAATCCTGGTCCTCAGGATGGTGAGACAGGAGGACCACAAGTTCAAGGCCTGCCTGAGCCATATATCCTAGTTGGCTGCCAGGAGCTGTCTAACCGAAGCTATCCTTCAAGAACCACTACTCTGGATTCACCCCCCTCTGGGTCACAGCTCCTAGTGACCTCCAGGCCTCTCATTTGTGATCTCTTCACAGGAGTTGTAGTGTACCAAACCCATGAACATGGTTCATGAATATTGCACTACTCCCCTCAAGAATTAAGGGGTTTTGTTGTTACTTGTTCCTCAGCCAGAGCTGAGCACATACCTATAAGACCAGCAGTTTGGAATCAACCTAGGCTATACAGCAAGACCCTGTCTCAAACACCGTACTAGTAAATGTTGACTGTGCATTCTGCCAGTCACACTGACCCGTGTCTGAACAAAGCTCACTCAACACAGATTTTCTCCATACGTTGCTTTACACAGGCGGCACTTCAGCACTGCATTTGGGAATCTTAGTTATTTTGTTATTTACTTATGATGTAAATCTTTACTCATTGATTACATTTTAAGACATCTCAATAAATCATTTGGCATCAGTGAGTTAAATATTTGTATGTATAATGAAGAACCAAGTAAGTATTTAATTTCTACTAAAGGTGTAGTTGAGTTCAGTGGTGTTTGTTTATAAAGTCAGTACGGGGAAGACTGAGGTAGAAAGACTGCTTCAGGTTCAAGGCTAGCCTAGGCTACACAGCCAAATGCTGTTAAAAAAATAATTAGGCAAGCTGTGGTGCACCTTTAAACTGAGCACTGAGGAGGCAGAGGCAGGTAGATCTCTATGAGTTGGAGGCCAGCCAAGGCTTCAAAGTGAGACCTTGTCTCAACAAACAAACAAACAAAATACAAGAGAGTATAGTAAAGGTGGTGATGAATATAAAACTTAGTGTTTGTTTTCTGCCCTGGGATTTTGGCAATGTAGCAAAGAAAGGTTCCAGAGGGTTCCATTCATGGTTGCTAAGCTCTGTTCCTAGGCCAGGAGAGAGAAAATACTGGTAGCTGGAATGTGTTGTAGAACTGTTCACATTCTGACAGACAGAAACCAGGCTTACCATATGAAACTCCTGAATTTTGGCACTAGGTAGACAGTCTAAGGGTCCTTTGTACTCCACATTGGAAGCAAAACAGAAGGCCAAGTAGCCCCAAGTTTGGCCCCATGTTATAAACTGATCCCTGGGTTTTCCTTGTTCTTCACATGCCAGTGAGTATGAAGTACCACACTTCCTGGCTTTGAAGTTTCTAGATGTATCGAGTTAGTGGATTTGCAAACGCAGCATCAGTGAGTATGAAGATGGGCTTGTGACTTCCAAATGGTACTACGTCCAGTCCAGTGTCACTGGGCTCATTGGCAGGTGCTTAGGAACTCATTAGCCATTCGCTCCCTCCCAAGGTCCCCTCACACACTCCTGCCTATCAAGCCCACTAAGCCCCATGTTCACAGCCAAGGCCTACTTCCAGAGCATGCAGCCTGGCTGTTGAACAGGGTCCCACTGGCAGTGCCCTGCTTGCTCTCTGACGGATGAATTTGGTTAAGTGTACATGTTTTTCATTTGCATTGGTTTCATACCACATAGCTGCTCCACAGCCACATACCCTGATCTGTGACTCTGTTCTCTGTTGGGTTTAGTCATCCTCCCCAGGATGACTCCTGCCTGGCCTCCCTGCTTCTGCTACAGCCCTCTGCAGCCAGACCTCCACATGCTACCCGTCTTTTCAGACCTTACCTCCTCTAAACACTACTGTTTCCCAAACCCTGAACTGACTCCATCTCATGTCATTCCCCCTGTGTACCACATTCTACCTGAACACCCTTGTCTCCTAGTCAAACTGAATTTATTATTGTTTTGAATTTATTATTGTTGTTGTTGTTATTGGGACTAAGGACTATGCATGCTGAGCAATCATGCTGCCGAATCAAATCCATGATTTCGTCTTTATAGTTACCTGTACAATCAGTTTGTCTAGTCCTAGTTCTTTGATAGACTTTGTGACATGATTGGCAGTGCTAAAGGCCAGGATACATCTCCCCAGGCTGATGCCCCAAACCCATCCCTCATTCCTGAGACGGATGCTGTGGGTGTGACTGTGGTTCTCATCACCTGCACCTACCACGGACAAGAGTTCATCCGTGTGGGCTACTATGTCAACAACGAGTACCCAAACCCAGAGCTTCGGGAGAACCCACCCCCAAAACCAGACTTCTCTCAGGTGAGCCTGACCCTGCACTTCCTGCTTCAGACAGTCCCGTTCCTTTACAGCTGAGGGGAATAGGAGCCAAGGTCAGTGAAGGTTAATAGGTCATGCTGCCTCTGAGCTAGAGCTAGGGTAGAGCAAGTCTTTTCTTCTTGAGGCATGCCTGACAGAATCAGAGCTAGAGTTAGGGGGAGTGAAGCACACTGTGATCCCAGCACTCTGGCCCTCAGAAAGTTAGAAGCCAGCTTCATCCGTATAATGAGTTCCAGACCAACTTAGACTATATAGCAAGACCCTGTTTGGGGCGGGGGGGGGGGGACAGTGCTGGAGGGCTACTGGAGAGATAGCTAGCGGTTAAGAGCACTGGCTGCTCTTGCAGAGGACCTGGGTTTGATTCCTAGTACCCACAGCCTCACAGCCACCTTTAATTCTAGTTCCAGGGGATCTAAGTCCTCTTCTAACCTCCATGGGTATCAGGCCCAAAGGTAACAAATAGACATACGTGTAGGCAAAACATTCATATAGTAAAAATGAGGTTTGTTTTTTTTTGTTTTTTTGTTTTTGGTTTTTTTGGGGGATTTTTCGAGACAGGATTTCTCTGTGTAGCTTTGCACCTTTCCTGGAACTCACTTGGTAGCCCAGGATGGCCTCCGCCTGCCTCTGCCTCCCAAGTGCTGGGATTAAAGGCGTGCGCCACCACCGCCCAGCTAAGGATTTTTTTTTAAAAATCAAATGGGTTGGAGAGAGGGCTCAGCAGTTAAGAAACTTGCTGCTTTTCAGAGCCCAGGTTCAATTGCCAGCACCCACATGACGTCACATACTCCAGCCACCCACATGGTGGCTGTTACTCCAGTCCTAGGGTATCTGTGCCTTCTTCTGGCCTCCAAAGGCACCAGGCACACACATGGTGCATAATACATGCACACACATGTAGCCAAATACTCATATACATAAAACTTTTCAAAAAAAAAAAAATCATGCTAGACATGGTAGTTAATACCTTTAACCCTAGCACTTGGGAGACAGAGGCAGGAGATCTCTGTGAGTTCCAGACTAGCCTGGTCTACATGGTTGAGACTCTCTCTCTCAAAACAACCCAAAAACAAATGAACAAAGGCAAGCAAAACCAGGATGGGGAAGGCCCTGTTCTACCCCACAGTGTATAAGCATCTTTTGGGCTCAAACTGGAGGTCTGAGGGAGTCCTGGCTCTTTAGGAATAACAAACACTTAGGTAATAGGGACTGGCATTCTTCTTATGCAGCTACAGCGGAACATCTTGGTTTCTAACCCCCGGGTGACCCGATTCCATATCAACTGGGACAACAACGCAGACAGACTGGAGGCCATAGAGAACCAGGACCCTAACCCAGACTTGGGCCTTCCCTTCAATTGCACTCCTATCAAAAGCCTGGGCCTCCCTAGCTGCATCCCAGGCCTCCTCCCGGAGAACTCCATGGACTGCATCTGATGAGGGCCAGGCTGGCACCAATAGGACCATGGCCAGTCTCCTTGCACACCTGGGGTGCCTACGGGCTCTCATACATGGTCATCTCAAGGATTTAGGGGCCATCAGCTGCCTCCAGACCTGTCAGCCTCAAAGAAAATATGGACCCCCAATCTCTCTCCTCAGGTCCAGAAGAATCATCTCACTTATGACCCACCAGCCTCTAAGAAGCAGATACTTAGATGCTCATTCTTTGTACCATTTTTCCTTCTATACTAGCAGTTCCCGTGAGCTCTCTGAACATCACCTGCCTTGAGGCTTATTTGGGCGGTGCCTGGCTAGCCTTTGGCCAGAGGCTGTCACTCCTTCCCACTCCAGTTCTTGAGTGTCTCAGGCAGACTCAGTACCACCACTGTCCTTCCAAGGTGTCATTTAGTCTAACCACTACTAGAAAACTCCCAAAGGTAAGCTCTCCAGGCCAAGGAGGAATGGTGGGTACTTTGGTCACAGCCCCCTTCTCATCTGGTGACTGAATCTGGCTTTCTGAGAGGACTGCCCTGGGTAGAAGGCATGTTGGAGATCCTGCTTCATGGAGTCTGGCCCCATGGAGTCATCAAGGTTTGCTTTGACTGCTGACATGTTCTCATGAGCTACCCAGTCCTCTGAGATAAGGGAGGCATTTGGCAAGCTGACCTGAGAAACTCCCATTCCATCTACCCCTACCCTGAGCCCTGAGTCCCCTTGCTGCTACATGGATGCTATTGTGATTGCAGTGTGTATATTAAAATGCTTTTATATTCAAAGTTTTTGTTGGTTTAAAAATAAAAGCACTTCATCTAGATTGTCTGTTTCTGCGCTTTTTTTTTTTTTTTCCTCCCTCCTAGCATGCCTGGAACTCCCTATGTAGACCAGGCTGGCTTGGAACGCAGAGATTCACCTGCCTCTGCCTCTGGAGTGCTAGGATTAAGAGTGTGCAACACCAAACCTGGAGAAAGTTGGTTCTTTTTTAAACTTTTTTTTTCTTTTCCAAGACAAGATTTCTCTGTATCCTTGGCTGTCCTGGAATTCACTCTGTAGACCAGGCTGGCCTCAAACTCAGATCTACCTGCCTCTGCCTCCCACATGCTGAGATCAATAACATGTACCACCACACCCAGCTTAGAACATTTTATGTGTTTTCCTGTGTGGCTGTCTGTATACCACTTGAGTGCCTGGTGTCTGCAGAGGCCAGAAGAGGATTTTGGTACTCCTGGAACTAGTTACAGAGAGTTGTGAATTCCCATGTGGGAGCTGGGAATTGGACCCAGGTCCTCTGGACGAGCAGCCAGTGCTCTTAAGTCATCTCTGTAGCCCCGTAAGTTTTAGTTATGCAGTTTCTTCTTTGGCCTGCTGGGTCTCCTTCACCAAATCATGGGTGACCTCTTGTCCTGGAAGTGACTGCGCCTTCTCTTGCTTGCTTCCTATTAGTCTCATCTTGTTGTGCAGTTTGTACCCACAAGCTGAGGCTCAAAGATTGTTTTTCTTTGCCCAAGGTTTTTCTTTGTCCAAGCAGAAGTATACCAGCTGTTCAACTGATGACCAGTGATCTTTCTCACTTTGACCTTGACCCACAGGCATAGAGCAATATTGTGACCCAAGGACACACACAGCCACAATTAGATAATTTCACTTAGCTATGTTGTAACTCCCCAAATCAGAGATGGAGCATTTGGCTGTTCTGCCAGCTCCCATAACCCAGAGAAATCCCTACTCTGGCAGGGTGCTTTCCTACTAGACTGTAACTGAACGAGTAGTAGGAGTGCTTAAGTTGGGTATGAACTGCTGAGCACAGCATGAGTCTATGGGTATATGCTGCTAAGAACCAGCTGCCCTTTGGAGTCAGGGGAAGCTAGCTCATTGTCCCTGGCACCTTCCACCCTGGCCACCCTCTACTGCAGAGGTTCTCTGGTGGGAGTTGGGATAACTTTGTTTCCCAGAGTACATTTAGCAGTGTCTGAAGATGATTTATGTTGCCCCAAACAGCAGAAGATGGAAGTGTACTAGCATCCAGTGTGTTAGGGTAGGGGTTCTGAACACCAACCTAGTGTGTAGGAGACCCCTCCAGCAGAGTGCTCAGGCCCCTAATGTCAGTGGCACAGTGGGAAACTGACCATGTTCTGGCAGTTCAGACCTGAAGGAGCACCCTGGGCAAGGTACAACGCTTGCTTAGCACCTGGTAGGCATTGTGTTCAACCCCTGCATTGTATAAAAGTAAAACTTAAAGATGGGCATCCAGGAGAAAGAGAATGGTTCCCCACCTGCCCCCAGAGGGCAGGTTACGCTGGCAATGTCCTGGCAAATGGCGATTAGTTAAGAGCAAGGAACCAGACTGACCATTCCTCCTCCAGTACCAACGTGCTGAGAACCAGAAGTCATGTACTTGGCCAGTGTTGTTTCTTTTCAGGGGCCTAGGGCTGGGCTGCAGTAGCCGGTGAACATTGAGAGCGCCCTCCCAGCCTGCCCTCACTTCTGGGTCCAGCATCCTCCTGCAGCTCCGGTTGTGGCGAGAGCAAACAAGGCGAACCCCGACCTGGCCGAGCCACGGCTGCCCAGCGTCAGGCCTTATGAATGACGCCGAACGACGCCTGGCGACCTCTGACCCGCGGCGCCAGCCGGCCCCTCCCCCGCTGGCAGGTGGACAAGCCGCTGCGCCGGCCCGCCGTGGCGTCAACCTCCGCTGGCCCACGGCCGCCGCCGCACTGGGCAGGGGCGGGAGACTGCAGCGCTCACGGTGCCACACGGGCGTCCGCCAGGGCCGCCTCCCGCACTTCGCAGCGCCTGTCGCCCGGCTACCCTCCAGCCGCAGCCGCCGCCCCGCCCGCCCGGGCCGCAGCCTGCGCAGCGGCCCCGCCCTCTCACCCCGAGACTGACACTGACCGGGCCGTGCGTCTCAGCCAATCGGCGGCCTCGCAGAGCAAGTTTGACCAATCACATGCGTCCGCCCGCCCGACTGTGGCCTCACTAGCCCGTGAGTGGCTGAGCGACTGCAACTCGCGTCATGCATCCAGCAGCCTATGGTAGCGCGGGAAGGTTTCGGAGGGCCAATGGACAGCGGCGCGAGGCTGTCGGTCAGAGAGGCCTGAACCAATGGGCGGCGGGCTGCGGGGGCGTCACGGACAGAGGACTTGGGCTGAGGCTCCCCCGCGGGCGGGCGCAGAGAGACGCGGGAAGCAGGGGCTGGGCGGGGGTCGTGGCGCCGCAGCCAGCGCAGCCAGCCCCAGGGGCCGCCGCCTCCGCTGCCCAGCGCGCTCCGGGGCCGCCGGCCGCCTTAGCACCCGCCGCGCCGCAGCTCCGGGACCGGCCCCGGCCGCGACGCAGCCGCGATGGGCAACGCCGCCGCCGCCAAGAAGGGCAGCGAGCAGGAGAGCGGTGAGTTCCCGGCCGTCACCCTGATCTCTGCTGCGTGCGGCCTGCCCGTGCTCTGCTCATCACTGCATGGCCCCTCCCCCATGTGCCCCCCCAATCCTGTCCGCCTGCACCCCTGCCTGCTGCCTGTCTACGCTGGGGTCCGAGCACCGCAGAGGGACTTTGCCCCCGGTAGAGCCCCCGTGCCCATGGCCTACCATCCCCCACTGCAAAGGCCGTGCCCCCCCACCCAGCTGTCACTGCCAACCATTGCATGTATGACCGCCGGGGCCCCAGATGGGGCCCTGTCACCACCCTACCCCTCCTCTCCTAGTCCCCCCCCCCCCCACAGACTTCGTCACTCACCTTTTCCACACAGAGCCCCAATGCCTGACCCTGATCCAGGCTCCTGCCAATCTTGGGAGTGCTGTGGTCCACCCTGCAGGGACCTTGGCCACTTGGTGACCACACCCCTCCCCCTCCAGCCCCCGCCATCTTTCTCCTAATCACAGCACCCACCTCCAAGCCCCCCTGCCCCCATGAGCGTTTCCCAGGGCCACCTCCTGCATTGTTTTCCCCTTCTGGGTCACTCGGCATGGGGGACAGGATCTTTCTGGGTCCCTCTGCCCCTTTCAGCCTGCCACTCTGCCTCCTCCATGTAAGCGTCTGGCCCTGGCTGGGGTGGCAGACTGTTTATGAACCTAGAGAGCTGCTTCTGCGCTTCCAGATCCAAGTTCGAGCTGGTCTCGCTCAGAGCTATTGCATCTGTCCTCTTTCTTGGGTTGCGTGTGGGGGGAATCGGCAGAGCACCCTCCCATCTCCCGGCCTGGCCTGAGCTCTGGGTTCCTTGGAAGGCCCCTCAATAAATGGTCATTTCACAACCGCGGTTCTGTCATTCACCCGGTCCCTGGGGCTGCTGCTTCACCCCTCCTGGTTCAAGGCTGAGAATGAAATGTCGTGTTAGCAAGGGTTCATTCCACTTGAATTGGGATGGTCAGAAAGAAGATTGCAAGGGTAGAGTAATGCCATCCAGCAATAGGTGACAGCTAATGATTTGGTTTGCTGAGGACAGATGGATTCTGTGCAAACCAAGACTCCCCCAAAGGGAGGTGTGTTCTACCCCTCTCCACCCCTAAACATGCTGAATTTTTCCAGCCAAGGAAAGAAACTGATTCTGTATTTGAAATACCTTCAGAAAGGGCCTTGTGCCCTGTTCCCAATACTTCCATCTCTTAAAATGGTGTAACTCCAAGCTAAAGCTGGACTGCCACTGAGAACCCCTTCAGTTACCCCAAAATAGTCAGACTTTCCCAAAAGGAGGCTATGACCAGCTCTGCCCTTCTCAGTGTCTGAGCCCCCAGAATGCCACCGAAGCCCAAGAACTTTCTGCCCCTCCTCCTTCAAACAGCAGAGCAGCCTTAAGAGGCCTGGCGTGTCACCGATGGGCGGGCGACTGAGAGACAAGTGCTTGTAGTTGAGGACTTGATGACAGAGGAGCAGGTGGGTAGTGCCCAAAAAGGTCTTGGGCTTGAGCTTGGAGGGCCCAGGCAGAAGGGGAGGGCCAGCCCCCTTGGCAGGTGAGGCCCCAGGAGGTAGATGGTACTGGCAGTGGGCTGTATGGTGCAGTGGCCCTTTTGAAAGTTGAGGAAGGAGTTGGGGTTTTAGCTCAGGGGTAGAGGCAAGCGCAAGGTCCTGGGTTCGGTCCTCAGCTAGGAGTGGGGGGAGAGAAGAAAGTTGAGGAGACAGTGCTAGAAAGGCCTCAAGCATATCAGACAGATTCAGCAGGAACTAAATGCCGCACAGGGGAAAGAGCCCAAGAAAAAGATCCAAGTCTCCAAGCTGGCCAGCTGTTTCATCAGGATGAAATCCCAGCTACTGTTCATCAGGCATCCAAGAGGACTAACTGAAATGGTCTCCACAGACATACTTATTTTGATGATTTTTGTCCAAATGAGCCATCTGAATTTGACAGATGACAGCATACAGGCAGAATTCACACCCAGAGCTGTCTACCAGCAGATATCCTGGACCCCACAATGTCTCAACTCAGACATTCCTTTGTTTTGGCTTTTTGAGACAGGGTCTCACTGTATAGCTCCAAATGGCCTGGAACTTGGTCAAATAGACCAAGCTGGCCTCGAACTCATAGAGAGATCCACCCATCTCTGCCTCCTGTGCTGGGATTAAAGGCATGCATCACCATGTCCAGCCTTTAACCCAGACATTCTTAAGCTACCTCCACAGGAGTTAAACCCCAGCCATACTTCCTTAATTTAAAATGATAGAAACAAACCGTGAATAATAGTGCATATTGGTATTACCAGCAATTCAAGAGGCTGACGCCAAAGGATTGTTTGAACCCAACAGTTAAAGGCTTGGGTGACAGCAAGATCCTGTGTCAAAATACAAATCAAACCCGTGTTCATCAAGATGGCTCAGCAGGTAAAGATATTTGCTGCCAAACATGCCAATCTGAATTATCTTCTTAGAACGTACGTGGTGGGAGGAGAACTGACTCCTCCCACAGGTTGTCCTCTGACCTCCACAAGAATGTGTATGCACACAGAATAAATGTAAAAAATTAAAAAGGTAAAACAGGAACACAGTGACTCACACCTGTAACAAGCAAAAGAGGGAGTTTGAGGTCAACCTGGGCTAAAAAGGAGACATGGCCTTAAAAAAAAGTAAAACCTTGACTCATTTTTGCTCACAGGTCCTAAGCTATCGTAGTCTAACTGCCTGTTGTAGTCTCTGATGTACGTTGAAACACAACATAACTAAGCAGAAGTGGCGTACAGGCTTGAGGCTACCTGGGAGGGAGGCTAAAGCAAGAGAATCTTAAATTCTACGGTTGCCTGGACAGCTTGATGAGAAGCTATCTCAAAATAAAAGTAAATAAGAGCTGGAGACATGGCTCAGAGGCACAGTGCTTGCAGAGAATGTCCAAGGGCCTAGGTTCAACCCTCAATACCACTAAAAATAAATAATAATTTTGTGTTCTGCTTCTGAGACCTAGTCAGACTTTGGAGACATCCCTCCACCCTAAAGAGGAACAGGGTGAGAAAGGAGCACCCTTTGCCTGGACGCTTCTTAGAGGAAGGGGGAGCCAAGGCAGCAGCCACACCAGCCTGCAGGGGCACCTGCATTTCTTCTGCCACATGCCTGCCCCACTGGGGTTGGGAAGGTGCCTTCCTAGGCACCAGGCAGGCAGGCTGCAGCTGCTGCACTACCATCTCAGTGCCAGGCAAGGCAGGGTTTGCTGTCTCCCTGACCAAGAAGGCACGCGTCTAGAAGCAGCCCAGTATGGAATAAGATAAGGGGAGTCTGCACCTAAAATGACACAGATGTTGACAGGGGGAGAAGCCTAGAGGACAGAGGGAAAAGGTCAAGCCCCAGGAGGCTGTCAGCGCAGACAAGCCAAGTGGGGCTCAGGTCTCAGCTGGTACACACCTCAGGGAGTTGAGCCACAGGAAAGTGGCTGAGAGGGAACCCCAAAGACAGCTACAAGACAAGTCGATCCAGTTGCTGAGGAAAAGACATCCTCGGGACATTCTTGGATGGAAAGAATTGTTGCCTTCTAACATCCTATAGAGGCTCAAAAGGGTCAAACCCTTGTTACCATTGGCAGTTGTATGGGTGCCCAAGAGGGTCCTACCAGACAGCTTTGCCTTTTGCCCAGTCAGGCCAACAGAAGTTTGAAGGATTCTATCTGCCCCTCCCCTGCACTGATTAGTCTGCAGGTTGAGTTTCTCACCCTGTTCCCACCCTACAACTCCCTGGCTCCCCCTACAGTCAGGGCCCTGAAGACTGGCAGCCAAACTGGGGCAGATCTTATGAGGCTTCCCAGCCACCGTAGTGCTAGTGCCCTGAGAAAGACTGAGTGATGGCTTCCAGCTCCAACGATGGTGAGGCTGAGCCCTGTTGCTATAGCAACTTCCTAGGCACTGTCTGCCCCTTAAGTCAGGGAAGGGCTGTGATAGGGGTTTAGGGGAGCAAGTAGAGAGAAGGAGTCTGTGGATTCTTGGGTATCCCTGGAAACACCTCCCTTCTTAACACCCTGGACTAGGGGGTCTGAGAGAGAAGAAGGGGTGGATGTCCATTTCAGACCAGAGCAGATGGTCTGTCCAGAGTGGGCTTCCAGCTCAGACAGGGCCATGAGTAGTCCCACCCAGTTTTGATATTCAGCCCAGAATGAAGATTGATCTACCTTAGAGCTGGATAGAGTCCAGCTTGGTACCCTGAACCCTGCCCGGAGACAGATGAGACCCAGTGTCGGGGGTCCTCTCCAAACTGGGGGTGCAGTGTAGTGCACTCTTGCCTGCTACTATGACCCTCATATTTGAATCCAGGGTGATTTCTGTGTCTTGCTGTGGCACTGACTTTCCTAGAGGTTTCTGGAGTTTTCTCAGCACATCAAATCCAGAGAATGCAGGCCAATGGCATCCTTCCCTTCCAAATGAGAGAAGGCTAGCAGCTGCTTAGCTGCCCTCCTTGTCCACTTCCTGTCCAGCGGGGGTCCCCAGGAAGGCCACTGTAGAGCTTTCAGCTTTGGGAGCCTGGAAAGAAGGAAGATGGTGATTAACGCTACCTTCCCCTCCCCCACCCAAGTTTAGCCGTTCATTTCCGGCTTGGACTTTCATGGCTGAGAACAGAGCCAAGCACAGGGCAAGGTTTGACAGAGGCCAAGGACATCCCAGGACACCGTTCCCCTCTCGCCCCTTCAGAGGAACAAGACTGGGAACCAGATGTACCCATTTCTCTCAGGGGTAGCAAGATTTGGGGGCTCTGTGTTGAGAGGAAACTCAGAGAAGATAAGGCGGCTTTTGCCACTGTTCCCCACCCTGCCTTCCTTTCTGGCTGTTCTTTCAGCTAATTAATAAGCTCTGGGGCTTCTTCAACCTCTGGAGAACTGGGGCCTGTTGCCTGGGCCTTAACTCCTTCACCTCTGCCCACGGGCAGTACTTTGGGCACATGGACTTCATGCAAACTGCACCCCTGGGGGAGACATCCTGGGAGCCATGGGCATCCCTGGAAGGGCAAGCCAGCCAGAGGGACACCCTCTAGAGAATCTCCCACCTCCCGCTGCCAAAGAGAGCCTCTGCAGACCTTGGCCAGCCTGGAGCAGGTGCCTTTAAATGCTTCCGTGGCAACCAACTCCTTCCCCAACTCCCAGACCTTACCAAGAGGCACTGGTTATTCCAGCAAAGAGAAGATTGCAGATAGAACCCAGGGCCACCTGGGATGGATCTGGGGTCTGGAAGTAGTGAGCAGGAGGACGATGTCACCTTCCAGCTGTGGCTGCAGCTGTTCCTCTGTGCCCACCTGGCTGTCCGTTTCCTGGGTTACCTGCGCTACACTTTCTGGGGACTAAAGCCCCAGTCAGCACCCTGAATCCTGGCTGAGAACTGATGGGTCCCAGATTGCCCCCTGTTCCCAAACCCCCATGCCACACTCTGCTGGGAGAGGCAGGCCGCAGGTGAGTGTGGGGTTCCGGGCTAGGCTTTGCTCTTGCTGTGCACCTTGGTTTTTTTTGTTTATTTTTTAGAGGCCTGCCTTGTACTTGAGATTCTTCTGTCTTAGCCTCCTAGTTCTGGGGTTCCCGCTGAGCTATTCTTCTGTGTTGTCTTGCTTGGGCTAGAACGGAGGCCTAGTGTGCCCTGGCAAGTGCTCTGCCCTGAGCTGCAGCTCCTGTCTCTAGTCCTTCAGTACAGGTTCTTGCTATCCATCCTAGGCTGGCCTTGAACTCAAAATCTTGCCGCAGATCCCAAAGTCTTAATCTTACAAGCCTGTGCCATCACTCCAAGCCTGCTCCTCTTGGTACTGTCCTCCCTGAGCCCTGACCTGTCCTAGTACTAGGGAACCTGAGTCAAGAGGACTGCTCTAATTTGAAGGACATCCTGGGCTACATAGTGTCATGTCATACTGGGCTACAGTGTAAGATCTTGTCTCTGAAAATCAAGACAGGGGCTGGGTGTGGTTGTTTATGCCTTTAATCCCATCACTCAGGAGACAGAGGCAGGAGCAGAGGAGGTGAATCTCTGAGTTTAAAGCTAATCTGGTCTACATAGTGAGTTCCAGGACAGCTGGGACTATGTAGAGAGACATCCTGTCTCAAAGGAAAAAAGAAAAAGAAAATCAAGAGAGAGCATTAGCCATAGTTCTCTAAAGGAAGAGAACTGGTAGAATGAATACTTATATATGGAATTTATTAGAGGGGCTGCAGGCTGTGGTTTGGGTAGTTGTTCAGGCCTAGGACTGGATGTCCAGTAGTCCCAGGCTATTGCTGGAGTTCCGGAAGATTCCTGGACAGCTGCTGGTCTTCAGTCTACACTGAAATACTGAAGAAGTAGGTTCTACTATCAGCAAAGGGATACCTCAGAGACAGGACAGATGACTTTGCCTGTGCACATGAGGGCAAGCAGGCAAAACTCAGAGTCCTCTTTCCTGTCCTTTTATGTGGCTATTGCCAGAAGGTGAGGCTTCAGGTTTATGTGGGTCTTCCCACCTCAAATAATCTAATAAGAAACCCTCACAGGTATGTCCAGCTGCTGGGGTTTCAGTTAACTCCAGATATAGTTAAGTTGCCAGGTTAACCATCACAGAGGGAATAGCTGGCATTTCTGTACCATAAACCTGGTGCCAGGCCACTGGCCAGTCCCCTTTGCCAGGATGGAATTATGACTCCCCATCACCACCCTACAAGAACATCAGTGCTGTATCCTCATTTGTTCATGTGGAAAACTGAGACCCAGAAACATCAGAACAGTTGTCCAAAGACACAGCCCATCACGATTCAGACAGACTCTGAACTTCTGTCTTGAAGTCATGTCCCCTAGCCCCCTCTCAGTGGCCATACACAACAGTGAACTGTCCTCAGGCCCCATTTTCCTGAGCTGTTAAGTAGGTAAAACAGATAGATGTAAGAAGGTTGTTGAGCAGGTCCAGTAAGAGTGTGGATGAAGTGTATGCCCCAGCCAGTCACCAGGGACAGCATCTACATTAGGAAATGAGATGCTGGCCTCAGGATGCTGCAGGCGCCAGGGAGGAGTGTGCCTGAAGGGGGACGCTCTGAAGCGGCTGGGGCGAGAGCTCTCCCCTCTGCAAAGACAGGCCCGGAGCCAGGGGAGGCCAGGGTGACAGCTGAGTCCCCCCAAGAGCGCCTGCTAGCCACACTAGCCCTGCAGGCCTCCACCAGGGCCTGGCCTCCACAGAGGAGCAGCCAGATCAGAGGCTATAAATACCTCAGCTGGCACAGCTCTGGCCAAGGAATGTCAGTGCTAGGGAGTCGGGCGGGATGGGCCATGTGCCTCTTGGTCTTGAGTGCCCCTGAGTCTCCATGAACCTTACTTAGGAATTACCAGAATCTGGGACCCACCTCTGTAATTTAAGGGGTACTCAGGCCCCAGCCTAATCAAGAGTCCCCAAGTTGCCTCTAGAATCCCCCAAAGACACTGGTAAAATATCAGCCTCTGGCTTGAAACACTTGTACCCCAGTTTCCACCAGAGTGGAAAAACTTGATGTGCCTTGAGGCAGGGCCACTCCACGTAACCTTCCTCTCTCTTCCCAGTGAAAGAGTTCCTCGCCAAGGCCAAGGAAGACTTCCTGAAGAAATGGGAAAGTCCTTCTCAGGTAAGCACCGCAAACTGAGCCGTTCCCAGGGGACAGTGCCTAGCTCTGTCACTGTGTGCCCTACCCAGCCCCACCCCATTCCCTTCCAACATGTCCACGGTGACCCCTGCTCATCACCAGGCCCCCACCCCACTGCATCCTTGCACCTGGCAGCCCCTGCTCCCCCATGCAGCTGCCAGTGATTCCTGGGCCCCAGGCCAGGGCCGGATCTGGCCCCTGCCACCCTGCCTGGAAGAATGTCCCCTGGGTCATCTCCACCCACTCCCCAGGGCCCCCTCTGCTGGTGACATAGGGGACTCCCTAGCCCAGAAACTGAGAAGTGCCCCTGACTCCTCCCATCCCTGCCCACAGAATACAGCCCAGTTGGATCACTTTGATAGAATCAAGACCCTTGGCACCGGATCCTTCGGGCGCGTGATGCTTGTCAAGCACAAGGAGACAGGCAACCACTTTGCCATGAAGATCTTGGACAAACAGAAGGTAAGATAGCCAGGCTTTCCCATCTCTAGCCACCCAGCCCCATGCCAAGCCCACCACTACCCACACTGCTTTCTTGCCCATTCATTCACCACTCACCAGCTGCCAGCTCCAAGGGCTCCAAAAGTAATAGATCAGATCAGCTCTAAGTCAGCAATGCGACCCTCCTCTGCGCCTCAGGTTTTAGAAAGGTCTGATGCAACTTGGCCTTGCCACATGCAAACTACTGTGCTGTGTCCATGAGAGTGGAGGGGTGTGTACATCTTTTCTGACATTGTAAGTATTCCTTTGCTGGTTTAATGTCTACTGCTGGGGTGCAGCTCAGAGGCAGAGCACTTGGCCAGCATTCTCAAGGCCCTAGGCTCCATCCTCACCTCTGCAAAAAATGAAATAAGCGGGGAGGGTGTGAGGTTAACAGTGGATGCACCCACAGGCGAGAGCTCTGCAGACTTGGCCAGCTATACTCAGTAGTGTCTTTGAACCTGTCCCCATGAGTATTCAGCCACAGGTGTGTCCCCTGATCCTCCACAATCTGTCAGACCCAGAGGTGAGAAGGGTGTGTGCCAGTCCACAAAGCTACCCCCACAAGAACACATAGCTGTTCAGAGGCAGCCAGGATCTTCTGGAAAAAGTAAGGTTTACACAGAAGTTGTTTGTTTGTTTGTTTTTTCCAAGATAGAGCTCTGTGTAGCACTCTGTAGGCCAGGCTAGACTTGAGCTAACAGAGATTTTCCTGACTCTGCCTCCTCAGTGCTGGGATTAAAGACATGGGCCACCATCGCTCAGTTTACATAAAAGTCCTTTAAAAAATTTTTAAAACTCTGTGTGTGTGTGTGTGTGTGTGTGTGTGTGTGTGTGTGTGTGTGTGTGGCTTGTTGGCCAGCTGTCTCAAAACAGTGAGGTAGAGGTAGAGGCAGGAGTGGAGAGACAGCTGGGTGAGTTAAAGGTGCTCACCACCAAGCATGGTGTCCTTAGTTCAGTCCCTAGGACCCACATGGTGGAAGGAGAGAACCACTCCTTCAAGTTGTCCTCTGACCAAGATCAAGTGTCCTCTGATCTCTACAAGTGTGGCATGGCACAAGCATGCACCCCCACACACACACACACAAGAAGTGAATTTAAAGAAATAAACTTAATGAGTTGAAGGGTCAATCCCAGGCAAGCCTGAGAATCTGAGTTCAGTCCCCACACACAGAGTTCAGTGCACACAAAGCCCAGCACAGCAGGGCCATCTGCATCAGCACACCTACAGTGAGAGAGGGCGGAGACCGGAGAGTCCCTGAGAGCTCCAGGGCAGCAGCAGCAGCAGACAAGACCCTCCCGTTAAACAAGATGGAAGGCAAGGCCCTACGTCTAAGCTTGTCCTCTGAGCTCCACACACACACCATGGCGTATACCTGGACTCATCTGAACGCTCGGAATAGTTTTGTTTTTTGAGACCAGGTTTGTCTGTGGAGCTCTGGCTGTCCTTGAACTCAGAGATCCACCTGCCTCTGCCTCTGGAGCAGTGAGATTAAAGGTGGGCACCACCACCTTTCTCTTAAAAAGAAAAAAAAAAAAAAAGGAGATGGGGGATAATTGAGGAAGCTACCCATTGCCAGCTTCCGTCCTCTACATGCGTGTCCACGCATGAACACACACAGACACACACAGATTCTATTTTGAAGCTGTGTGTGGTGGAACATCCTAGCACTCGGGAGGAGATGGAGGAGGAAGTCAAGGTCATTCTCATAGTCAGTTCATTGCCATCCTGGCTGTATGAGACCTTGTCTCAAAATAACAAAAGAACTTTGTTTGGAAATGGGGTCTCACTGTTTAGCACAGACTAGCTTCAAACTTGAGATCCTCCTGCCTCTGCTTCTAGTAGTGTCACCTGGGGTGACAGGTGTGTGCCACCATATGCAACTTTTTATAAAGACTGTGTGTGCACAAGTGTGAGTTTTTGTGTCTGTGTGTACATGTGCAAGACAGAGATATAAGACCTATACTGGTTCTCTTCTTTAGTCATTTTCATTCATTTATTTATTTATTTATTTGTTTGTTTGTTTATTTATTTATTTATTTAGGTTTTTCAAGACAGGGTTTCTCTGTGTAGCTTTGCGCCTTTCCTGGAAGCCCAGGCTGGCCTCAAATTCACAGAGATCCACCTGGCTCTGCCTCCCAAGTGCTGGGATTAAAGGCGTGCGCCACCACTGCCTGGCCCATTATTATTATTATTATTGTTGTTGTTGTTGTTGTAATTGTTATTATTATTAATATGTTTTTGAGACAGGGTTTCTGTGTAGCCCTGGCTGTCTTGGAACTCACTCTATACACCAGGCTGGCCTTGGAACTCACTCTATACATCAGGCTGGCCTCGAATTGGCCTCAAGCTAAAGAGTTCTGCCTTCCTCTGCCTCCTGTCAGGGCAAGCGATACCACATCTGGCTCTCCACTCTATCTTACTAAACTTGTAGTGAGGCTAGCTGGCCAACAAACACCAAGGATCCAGCTGTCTTCACGATGCCAATGTTGGGGTCATAGGTACACACCACCACACCTGGTCAGTCCCCAGAGCACCATGGTCATACGTGCACACCACCATAATTGGTTTTCACATGGGTTCCGGGATCTGAACTCAGATCCTCATGCCTGTGCAGTGGGCACTTTACCCACTAAGCCGTCCCTCAAGCCCTCAAAAAGTCCATAAAGACTTTTCTTAAAACTGTGTATGGGTGTGTGTGTGTGTGTGTGTGTGTGTGTGTGTGTGTGTGTGTGTGTGTGTGTTGCTTGTTTTGCTTGTTACATTTTTTTATTTGGGGGCAAGGGGTGAGAGCCACAAGCAACAGTGGAGAGGCCAGAGGACAGTCTGCAGTTGTCCTCTCTTGCCGTGTAGGCTCTAGGGATTGAACTCAGGTCATTAGATCAAATTTGACAGCCTTGGGTTTATTTTTACTTATTTTTTATTTTTTGTTCTTGGTTTTTTGAGACAAGGTTTCTCTGTGTAGCTTTGGAATCTGTCCTGGACCAGGCTGGCCTTGAACTCACAGAGATCCACCTGCCTCTGCTTCCCAAGTGCTGGGATTAAAGGCGTGCTCTACCAACACCTGGTGACAGCCTTGTTTTTAAGACAGGGTCTTGGTATGTAGCCCAGGCTGCTCTCCAACTTGAGGTCTTTCTGAATGCTGAGATTACAGGCATGAATCACTATACACAATATAACATTTTGTGATTTTTTTTCCATATTAAGTAGCTTTGGAATGCACTGTATTTTACTTTTACACACACACACACACACACACACACACAGACACAGAGAGAGAGAGAGAGAGAGAGAGAGAGAGAGAGAGTGTTTAGATAGTCTCGTGTACCCTAGGCAGCACTTCTATATAGCCAAAGTTGTTCCTGAACTCCAGGTCCTCCTGCCTCAGTCTTTCAAGTGCACACCAGACCCAGACCATCTGGCAAGAATGAATGTAGAAATTGAAAACCTTGTCATGTCACAGTTGTTCCAAATGTGCTCATAAGTTGCTGGGATGGGGCTAGCAACATGGCTCAGCAGGTAAAGGAACCACCAAGCCTGGTGGTCCAAATCTGACCTTCAGGACTCGTGTGAAAGGAAGACAGACTTCCTCAGCTTGTTCTCTGACCTTCACATGCGTGCCTTGGCATACATAGGCTGCCCCCGACATAAATACAAATAAATTTAGAGTTTCAGCCATTGAGAGCTAATCTAGCACATGCAAAGTGCTGGGTCCCATGCCTGGCACAAGAGAGGAAAAAAAAGCTTGCCCAGAAAAAGAAAAGCTGATTTCTAAGCTACCATGCCTTTTGGGGCCTCTCTGGTGTTGCCAAGTCTCCCACTCTTGGAGGCAGCCTTCTCTGGTTCCCCACTTTCCATGTTTCTCCAGGTGCCTGATCTGGGCACTTGTAAGCCCTAGGCTTCCTCCTGAGATTCTTCTGGTCTGTGGGGCCTCCACACGTTCTTTGCTCTGAGTGTGTGTCATGCAAGGGCCCTTAGCTCTCAGCACTTAGCCAGCACCGTGGGTATCTAGACTGTTCTGGCTGAAGACATGGTCCTCGCTCCCACATCCCTGGTTCTGACCAAGGCTAGGAAGTGAGGCTCCTCTCCTCTGCCTCAGGTGGTGAAACTGAAGCAGATTGAACACACACTAAATGAAAAGCGCATCCTGCAGGCTGTCAACTTCCCGTTCCTGGTCAAACTTGAATTCTCCTTCAAGGTAAGGGCACAGCCAGGGTCTGGAGGGTGGAGAGTGGATCCTAGCCTATGCTGGGCACAGCCTCCTGATCCCCAGGGCTGGGGCCACCCACTTTCAAGGAAGAAGACCCTTGGAGGAGGAATGCCAGAAATGGGTGGACCGGGCCCTGCGTACCTTGGGTTCAGCTCTTCCCTTAGCTAACTGCTAGTTCAGTAACTTCAGGCCCATCACCCAGCCTGAATGACCACCCTCAGAATCACCACCCTGACTCATTCTAGGAACACAAACTGCCACTAGACAACCAGGGAGCTGCTCCCCACTGTGTCCCGCAGGAGAGTCACTGGCCACACTGGGCCTTGCTGTTCTCATCTGTGCAATGGGACTTAGCACAGCCCTCATGTTGTAAGGTTGTAAGACTAAGGGGTTCTTGCAGGTGCATAAGAACCTGTAGGAACTCCTCTTAAACTGGCAGTCAGCAGAGCCTGTCCCCACCAGAGCCTGTCCCCACCAGAGTCTGTCCCCACCAGAGCCTGTCCCCAGAAGTTCCCCATGCAGAAGCTATACAGAAGTTCATAGTTTTTTGTTTTGTTTTCAAGGCAGGGTTTCTCTGTATAGTCCTTGCTGTCCTGAAACTTGGTCCTTAGACTAGGCTAGCCTCAAATTCAGAGATCCATCTGCCTCTGCATCCCATATGCTGGGATCACCATGCCCTGCATAGTTTTTGCTTTGGTTTTTTTGTTTGTTTGTTTGTTTGGGTTTTTTGTTTGTTTTTCAAGACAAGGTTTCTCTGTGTAGCTTTGCACCTTTGCTGGAACTCACTCTGTAGCCCAGGCTGGCCTCGAACTCACAAAGATCTGCCTGCCTCTGCCTCCCAAGTGCTGGGATTAAAGGTGTGCGCCACCACCGCCCGGCTTAGTTTTTGTGTTTTGAGACAGGGTCTCACTGTCTAGCCCAAGCTGGGCTAGAGCTCACCATCCCCCTGCCTTAGCTTCCTGAGTGCTGGGGTCACAGGTGTGCACCATCATTCCCTGTCAATTTTTGTTTTGTTTTTTGTGGTGCTGGGGCTTTGTGTGTGGTAGACAAGTGCTCTACAATTGAACCCCATCCCCAGTCCCATAATCTTCTGTTCTTTGGGTTGTGAGCCTGGAACAGCAGTGCCACCTCTCCAGCAACCTGTAATCCTTTTTGTTTTGTTTTTACAAGGCTTACATTTTCTTCTTGCTGGTCTCAGGGACCTCGCCCACCCCAGCGGCTGAGACTCCAGCTGTGTGCCATCATGCCCCATAGGCTTTTGTTCTGAGTCCTGCAGATTCTGTCTTACCTGTTTGGCAGATGATGAAACTGAAGGTTGAGACAGTAGCCACTGCAGAACTCCAGCTGGCCAACGGCCAGGTGCTCACTGTCTCCCCTTGTGAGAACAGAGTGGCAGCTGCCTCTTCCTGCTCCCAGAGAAAACACAGCTCCTGATGCTTGATGCATGGACCATTGGGAAGAGAGTGGTCACTGAGGTTTCAGTGCTTGCTCCTCCAGCCCCCTGTGGTCTTCAGCTGGGGCCCAGTGGCTGGAGACAGGGCTTTGACTCGCTTTGCCTCCCACAGGACAACTCCAACTTGTACATGGTCATGGAGTATGTGCCTGGTGGGGAGATGTTCTCCCACTTACGGCGGATCGGAAGGTTCAGGTAAGCAGGCTTCAACCCTGCCACCCCAGGGGCCACCATCCAGGGACATGGAGGAGTCTAGTCTGCTTAGAAATGGAAAGTGCTATCTCTGGGTTCTGGTGGGATTTTGTTTTATTTATTTATTGTGTGTGTGTGTGTGTGTGTGTGTGTGTGTGTGTGTGTTCTATTGATGGGGTCTTGCTGTATAGCCAAGCTGGTCTTTGGCTCAAGATCCGGTGGTCCTGCCTCCTGAGTGCTGATGTGACAGGCAGCTGTCATCACACTCAGCCCCTGTGGCTTTGTTCCTGTTTTGCTAAGCAATTTGTGATCTTTCAGCCAGCCAAGCTGAGTGACCAGCACAGAAAGGGGTGGGGAGTTTGGTGGGAAGAGATTGTGCTATTGTAGTCCAAGCTAGCCTTCAAATCCTAGGCTGACTCTGTTCTCCTACCTCAGCTTCCTAGAATCACAGAAACCCACCATTGCACCTAGCTAGATTTTTTTTTAATTAGTGGATAATTTTATGTGGTTTTAAATTTTATACTAACATATTACTTGACAACTAGATATAAATATATTTTATATACACTAAAATCCAAACATCTTGTCAAGTGTAGTGGTGCATACCTCATCCCAGCACTGAGGGTGTCGAGGCAGGAGAATGAGGAGTTTGAGGCTAGCCTAGGTGGCATTAAAAAGCCCCTGGCTCTAACACAAGCACCTTCAAAACAAAGTCAAACAGTGAAGTCTTCCTGTGCCGTTATGAGGCTTGCCTGAGTTAGAAGAGCGCCTTTCCTCTTGTTTCTGTCTCTGTCTTTCGGGTGCTGGCCGGACCCTGAGCATGATTTTTCTGGTACCTTGTGCTTCCTTTTTCTCTAAAGCCGTTCTCCTGTCCATGTCGCTGCCTGCTGCCCTGTGGCTGTCCTCCCTGCTGGCAGCTCCAACAGCGAGGCTTTCCCCTTCACCCTTCTCTGGGCAGCTGCTGAGGCTCACGGCTGCTTCTCCTGGGTTTTCATTTTCTGAACTTGAGCTTTGCATGACTTTACAAAAACAAACAGACAAGACCTGTAGTCCTCGGTGGTTGACCCTGTGAGGTACTTGGGGGTTATTTTTGTTTTGTTTTGTTTTTGAGACAGAGTCTCATTTTGTAACTTTGGCTGGCCTGGAACTTGCCATGTAGACCAGGCTGGCCCAGAACTCTGGCCTCTGGAGTGCTGGGGTTGAAGGTGTACACCATCTTGCCTGGCAAGGTGGTTTTTGTTTTGACACTTGGATGTTCCCTGGTGACTTTTTCTTCCAAAACTCTGATTATCAGACAAAATCCTCTTGAACTAATCTCTTGGGTATGTTGACTCCTCAACAAGACACCTGTCCCTTCTAAGCCTTCCAGCTCAAGTTTGTTTTAGCTGAGTTTGGAATAGAATTGTATAGCTTAGAATATGGGGAGGTGGGAAGCTTGATTTTTTTTTTGTTTTGTTTTTGACACAGGGTCCCACTAAGTAGTCTGGGCTGACCCAAGCTGGCCTCAGACATATGCCAGTCCTTCTGCCTCTGCCTCCTACCTAGTTCTGTGGTGACAGATATATGCCATGTTTCTGCACTAGAGGTTAGGTCTCTGAATGTTACCCAGGCTGTCTTTGGAATCCTGGGGTCATATAATCCCCCTGCCTCGGCCTCCCACATAGCTGGGACCACTGGTGCATGGCATGATGCCTAGCCTTGAATCTACATTTTGATTAGCTAGCCATGGGCTGTCTTACTCTGTGGGCACACAGACCCACTTGCTGGACCACTTGATGTGGTCCTGTTCACCGACACATCCCCTCCTGGCTTGTCCCCACCAGCGAGCCCCATGCCCGTTTCTACGCGGCGCAGATCGTCCTGACCTTTGAGTACCTGCACTCCCTGGACCTCATCTACCGGGACCTGAAGCCCGAGAACCTTCTCATCGACCAGCAGGGCTATATTCAGGTGCCCGCGGCCGGGGGAGGGCGCTCCCAGGCACATGAAGCCTGTGGCCCTTCTTCCTACCTACTGCCCATTCTTGTGCCTACAGGTGACAGACTTCGGTTTCGCCAAGCGTGTGAAAGGCCGTACTTGGACCTTGTGTGGGACCCCTGAGTACTTGGCCCCCGAGATTATCCTGAGCAAAGTAGGCACCTCACCAGCCTGCCCCACCCCTGAGGCCTGCTCCACCTCACTAGCCTGCCCTGCCCCTGAGGAACCATCTCCTCTTCACCTTCTTGCCTCATCGAATGGCCCCCCATCTTGCTCTAGGGCTACAACAAGGCTGTGGACTGGTGGGCTCTCGGGGTCCTCATCTACGAGATGGCTGCTGGTTACCCGCCCTTCTTCGCTGACCAGCCTATCCAGATCTACGAGAAAATCGTCTCTGGGAAGGTGAGGCCAGGATCTGGAGTTCAGCCCTGGAAGGAACCAAAACAGGCTTCCACATTTCCCCACCTAAGTGTGCTGTCACCAACCCATCGTCCTAACACCTAGGAGCCTGAGGCAGGAGCATCTTAAGTCTGAGGCCAGCCTGGGCCATAGACATTTCCAGGATAGCCTGGGCTAAATAATGAAACTCAGAAAAATCAAGTGTGCAGCTCAGGTATAGAGCACTTGCCCTGAATCCACAGAGGTAGGGGTGTGGCTCAGTGGTAGAGCAGTGGTCTAACATGTGCAACCCAGCCACACACAGAGAGAGAGAGAGAGAAAGAGAGAGAGAGAGAGAGAGAGAGAGAGAGAGAGAGAGAGAACTGTCCCTCCTGAATACCACTCACCCCAGAACTCCACTTACTGACATAATCTGGAAGCTCAAGTCAGGCTTGGTGGCTCTGCCTCTCATGAGCACACACACACTTCTCATACACACACACACACACACACACACACACAGGCATGGGCATGCACATTGGAGCATCTGTCTCACAGCTGACAGGACTGAGTTCCAAGCATGTCAGGAAGGCTGAGCTACATCAGAACTCTGGTTACAGAAGGTACTGCCCTGACACCACACCGGAACAAACTTGTTTGGTCCCCAGGTGTTCACCGAAGCCAGACCAGCAAACCTCATCCTGCTGTAGCTGCTGCCGCTGTGTGCCTTTATAGATGTGGAGTCTCCTCAGTTACCCTGGCATGGTGGCAGAGGGCTATGATCTCAGCACTCTTTAGTAGCCCAAGGCAGGAGGATTGCCATGAGTTCCAGACCGGCCTGGGTTACAGAGTAAAACCCTGTCTCATAACAAAGACAAAGCCTAGCACTGTCCCTTCAGGAGGACTGTTGATGCCCTCACCATTCCTTAGCCCTGGGCCACTCTTTAGCCAGACCCTTGAAGAAGTGGTTCCCTGTAGGAGAGGTCGGGAACTGAGATGCAGAAGGGAATGTGGTTGGTCTGAGATTGGTCCTTGAGAAGTGAGTGGAAGCCTGGGGGGGAGGGGTGCTGAGAATCAAACCTGTGTGCAGCAGCCCTACCTAGCAGGGGAACCTGGCCATCACCCCCACCCCACCACCCCACTACCCCACTCCCGCTTCAGCATCTTGGACCACAGCCACTAGTTGGCTCCAAGTCTCCATATGTGGTTCAACCAGTTGTGGGCACAGCCCATCCCCAAGTTCCAACCCTGTGACAACTATTGGGTGAAATCGAGACAAAATCACACTGATTCTGTGAGCCTCATTTTACCCATCTGAAAACTAGGGAATCAGCCTTTTGATTCTCTGGGAGGTTGGAAGACACCTACTCTGTGTTGTGGAACTCAGGGCTGGGCACACACCCACCATTACCAATGAGTGAAAGAAGTATAAGCACCTTCCATCAGACAGAAGAAAAACAGCCGGGGCTGTGGTAGCATGAGCTTTTTTTCTTTTCTTTTCTTTTTTTTCTTTTTCTTTTTCTTTTTCTTTTTTTTTTTTTTGAGACAAGGTCTTACTTTGTATCCCTGGCTAGTCTAGAATTTACTATATAGACTAGGCTGATAGCAAATTTACAGAAATCCACCTGCCTCTGTCTCTGCTGGGATTAAATGAGTGAGCTACCACACTCAGCCTTCATAAGGGCTTTTTATCCTAGCATTCAGAAGGCTGAGGCAGGGTTGTTGTGAGGTTAGAGAAAGATTTTGAGACCTGTTATAGGATGTCACTTGGAAGAAACACAAAATGAAAAATTGAAATGTCAAAGAGGGTGGCTTAGGCCATACAAAAAAGTTCATGGAAGATTGTGAGGAGGAAGGGAGTGAATTCCCTTTTGTCATTGGGCACTTTGTTGTTTTAAGAACAGAGCCCGGGTTGGACCCCAGCTCCACATGTAATCAAGGGCACCCTGAACTCCATCCAGGCCTGCTGCTGCCCCCCAAATCCTGGGTTAATAGGCGTGGGCCACCGCACAATCCCCTTCATTGTCGCATTTACAGTTCCCACGGGCCTGCCGGCGTTATCGTGTATCACAGAACCCTGGCATATCTGCCCCATGTCAGTGAGGCCAGTGCAGGCCTGGAGGGCTAAGGGCCCTGGCCAAGGTCACACAGCCCTGTGGAAGGCACAGCAGGGACCAGTAGGTCTTCTTTGTCTTTGTCTCGTTCCTTCCTTTTGGTCTGCTTTTCCTGCTCATCTGCCCCCTTTCTCCCTTTCCTCCCTTTTTCTTCCTTTCTCTTCCTTTTCCTTCATTTTTAAATATTCATTGCGCATGTGCCACTGTGTTCGTGTATGTGAGTCAAGGACAACTTTCAGGAGTCAGTTCTCTCCTCCCACCATGTGGGACTCGGGTATCAAACTCAGATTATGAGGCTTGGCAACAAGTACCTTTACCTGCTGAGCCATTTCACAGCCCTTTTGTGGTTTCCTTTTACAACAGGGCCTCAGTATGTATCCTTGGCACCCGACCTTCCTGCATTAACCGTCAAAGTGCTTGTGCCACCACCTCTGGCTCCTAGAAGCCAGTTCTTGTGGGTGTAAGTCCAGAGGCTGTGTACAGGGATGTCCAAGAGCTTCTGGAGGCAGAGACTGGCAGAACTGTACTGGCCCTGAAGGAATGCAGAGTGAGGAAATACCCGTATTTCAGAAGCTCTCAGACCCCAGCAGAGCTGCCTGAAGAATCCCAGCTGAGGATAAAAGTCTACAGACCTGAGACAGAACTTCCCTACAGTTCTGTTCCCTATGACCTTGGGGTAGTAGAATCTCAGGCCTTACCCAGAGTTCCCAAGCCAGCGAACCCAGAGGGGACTCAACATATATATTTTTTGTTTGCAAGGCGGAGTACTATGTGTGCTGGCTACTGACCTGCTACAGAGCTTTAGCCTAGCTCCAACAAGCCATTTCTGTTTCTATTTTACTTTATTTTTGAATTATGTGTATATCTGTGTGTCTGTATGTAGGTATGTACATATGACTGTAGGTACCCTTGGAGGCCAAAGGCATTGGATTCCCTGAGGCTAGAGTTACAGGTGGTTGTGAACCATCATGTGGGTACTGGGAACCAAATACAGGTCCTCTGCAAGAGCAGAGCCATCAATGAACCACATTTATTTATTTATCTATTTGTTTGTTTATTTATTTATTTATGGACAAGGTCTTACGTAGCCTTGGCTGGTCTGGAACTTGCCATATAGGTCAGTCTAGCCTTACACAGCTCACATCACAGAGATCGCCTGCCTCTGCCTGCGTGCTGGGATTATAGGTGAGTGCCAGCACACTCCAACAAGCCATTTTTAACAGATTATCCCTGTAGGACTGTTATTAGATAAAGCAGGCACCTTTCTGTCAGGGTGTAGTGGTACACACCTGAAGTTCTCACACTCGGGAGGATAATAGACAGGCAGGATCTTGTGTTCAAGGCCAGTTTGAGCTATTCATTAAGATCCTCTCTGGCACGATGGAGCACAAATTTAATCCAGGACTGGGGAGACAGAGGCAGGTAGATCTCTGAATTCAAAGACAGCCTGGTCTGCAGAGCGAGTTCCATGACTGCCAAGGCTACTCAGAAAAACCCTGTGGGGGTGGGGGATGGGAACAGAATACTGTTTCAAAAACTGGAAAAGGCAACATTCTGGACCCCCTAAGTCTGTGAGCAGCACCCTACTCTGTCTACATCCCTTCCAGGTGCGGTTCCCATCCCACTTCAGCTCCGACTTGAAGGACTTGCTACGGAACCTTCTGCAGGTAGATCTCACCAAGCGCTTTGGGAACCTCAAGAATGGGGTCAATGATATCAAGAACCACAAGTGGTTTGCCACCACAGACTGGATCGCCATCTACCAGAGAAAGGTGGGTTTCATTTTCCCAGCATGTCCAGAGTTGGGGAAAGGGAATGAGTCGGGGACAGGCTGAACAACAGAAGGCTCCCTGGAGCTGGTAAGGGACCAGACATGATGCTGGAGTCTTCTTGGCCTTGGGCAGGAAGTATTTTCTGGGAAGTGACTTCCGTTTGGTGAGTTGGGTTGTAAAGAAGATATAATATCCTAACGTTGAGGACAGGCCTGTGTCACAAGTATCTTCTGAATATTAAGCCGTTCATCTTTATTGTTGTAATGGTGTGAGGTCAGCTAATGAACTCTGGGCGGTTCTTGATCCCTCTCCAGGTGGAAGCTCCCTTCATACCAAAGTTTAAAGGCCCTGGGGACACGAGTAACTTTGACGACTATGAGGAGGAAGAGATCCGGGTCTCCATCAATGAGAAATGTGGCAAGGAGTTTACCGAGTTTTAGGGGTGTGCTTGTGCCCCATGGGTTTTCTTTCACTTTTTTCTTTTTCTTTCTTTTTTTTCTGGTTGGGGGTGGGAGGGTTGGATCGGACAGCCAGAGGGCCCTAGAGTTCCATGTATCTAATTTAACACCTGCTCCACACCCCCAGGTTAGGGGGCAGGAAAGCCAGGCATTGGGGAAGGGGCAACATCAGCTGCTCCCCTTCCCTGCCGCTGACATCTCCTCCCCCACACTTCTCTGCCTGTTTTCAATGAATTTCTCAGCTCCAGTCACACCCAGTCTTACTGGTGTAACCAAGGGCAGGGTATGGAAAGAGGGGCCTAACCTCCACCCCCACCCCAGCACTGGACACTAAGGATGAACAGAAACGCCAACCTTCCCTTCCATGCAGTCCTACCTGGAAAGGGAGATTTTTAGTGACATGTACAGAGGGCTGCTTGCTAGTGGGTTTTGGGTTTTTTTGTTTTGTTTTGTTTTTTTAATCTTCATTTAAGTTCCACCAGTGCCTCCCATCCTCCAGACTGTCCCACCCCTCCCAAGCCACTCCCCAAATCCACTCTAATGAGGCCGGGGTAGCCAACTGACTCTGTCAAGGAAGAAACTGGGCTTTGAACCTCGCCCTGAGCTGCTAGCCTCCGGCACCCTTTCCAGGGGTCTCCTGCCGACTCTTCGTGCATTGGCCCCTAAGAAGCCCCTCCCCATCCTGGGCGCCTCACTTCTAGCTTAGCCGTCAGCTGTGCACCCCCACTCACTGCACCCCAAGTCTGATTGTGCTTTTCTCTCAATAGAAAGGTGGGGAGCTGCTGGGGAATTACCCCATTGATCCCTGTGTTTATCCCTCTTGTAACTTCTCCCAAACAGGAGGAGCTCTCAGGCCTGGGTGGGGGCCCCGGGTGGGCGAGGGGGGCCGTTCAACCTGTGTGCTGCGAAGGATGAGACTTCCTCTTGAACAGTGTGCTGTTGTAAACATATTTGAAAACTATTACCAATAAAGTTTTGTTTTAAAATAAAAGTGTCGCTGGTGTTCCCGACTTCGATCACACCCTCAAACCCTCAGGGTGTTGGAAAGGGAATTTCGGACCTCAGCGTCCAGGCTCCCGAGACCCCGGCTCCGGGACCCTGGAGAAACCGGGTTTAGCTGGAATTCCTGCACTTCCTCTGCCCCGCCAGAGAAAGGAGGGGTGGGGTGGGCAAACTGTCCTTTGACCCTGAGTTCGGGGTCCTCAAATTTGCCCGTACTCCTACTTCGTGTGGTCCGGGACCGAAGGGGCACTGGAGAGAGCTGTCCGGACCGGTGCGGCCAAACTGCAGCTGGATCGGCCGGGTAGAAGGAGAAACGGGGAGCCCCGCGCGCCCCCAAGCCCTCGTCGAGGTGCGGCAGGGCCGCTGGTGAGGTCCCCGCGGCTCCCCTGGAGAGCGACGCGTCGGGCCGCGGCGCTGCTAGTTCCCGGTAAGTGCGGTCCCGAGAGCGCTGCGCGCGGAGAGGCGTGGAGAGGGGGCTGGGCGCCGAGGACGTCTGGGTCCCGCGCCCAATGGCTGGAGGGCGGCCGAACGCCGCCCGCGCGCCCCGCCCGCCCCTGTCCCCTCCCCCCCGCGCGCTCCCCTCCCCCTCCCCCGCCCGCCGCGCTCCCCGCCCCCGCTCCGGCGCCAACTCCGCGGCGCCTCCTTAAAAAGCGCGCGGGAGTTGTAAGGGGGGGCCGGAGCGAGCCGGAGTGAGCCAGAGAGCCGGGTACACGGGGCGGGCGGGGGCCCGGGCTCCACCTTAAAAGCGGGCGCGTGGGGGTGGGAGGGAGCGAGGAAGGCGGGCAGCGGGGGAGGGCGAGCAGGAAGGGGGGCCGGAGTGTCCCGGGCGCAGGGCGCGCGTGCGGCGGCGGCGGCGGGGAGGGGCCGGCCGCGCCGCGCTCCCCTCCTCCCTCCTCGCATCCCCGGCCCCGCGCGCGCCCAGCAGAAGCGGGGCTGTTGTGTGCGTGCGTGCGAGTGAGTGAGTGTGTGCATATTTTTTTCCTCTTTTCTTTCTCTCTCACTATTTTTTTTTCTGTCTCTCTCGCCCGCTCTCCTCTCTCTCTCTCTCTTTTTTTTTTTTTTTTTTTTTTTTTTTTTGCGAAGAAACAGCAGCGCCGCCGCCGCTCCGCCGAGGCGCTGCGCCCCCCGGGGGGAGGCGGAGGAGGCGGGCAGCGGCGGAGGGAGGGGAGCGGGGAGGGGGCGCCGCGCTGGGAGGGAGGCAGCGCGCACCGTGCAGCCGGGCCGGGCGGGAGGCATGGCGGGGCCCCCGGCCCTACCCCCGCCGGAGACGGCGGCGGCCGCCACCACGGCGGCCGCCGCCTCGTCGTCCGCCGCTTCCCCGCACTACCAAGAGTGGATTCTGGACACCATCGACTCGCTGCGCTCGCGCAAGGCGCGGCCGGACCTGGAGCGCATCTGCCGGATGGTGCGGCGGCGGCACGGCCCGGAGCCCGAGCGCACGCGCGCGGAGCTCGAGAAACTGATCCAGCAGCGCGCCGTGCTCCGGGTCAGCTACAAGGGGAGCATCTCGTACCGCAACGCGGCGCGCGTCCAGCCGCCCCGCCGCGGAGCCACCCCGCCCGCCCCGCCGCGCGTCCCCCGCGGGGGCCCCGCCGCGCCGCCGCCCACGCCCGCCCCGCCGCCCGCGCCCGTCGCCGCCCCGACCCGGGCGCCCCGCGCGGCCGCCGCCACAGCGCCCCCTTCTCCCGGCCCCGCGCAGCCGGGTCCCCGGGCGCAGCGGGCCGCGCCCCTAGCCGCGCCGCCACCAGCGCCCGCCGCGCCCCCGGCCGCGGCGCCCCCAGCCGGCCCGCGCCGAGCACCGCCGCCCGCCGTCGCCGCCCGGGAGCCGCCGCCGCCGGCGCCGCCACAGCAGCAGCAGCCGCCGCCGCCGCAGCCACAGCCGCCGCCGGAGGGGGGCGCGGCGCGGGCGGGCGGCCCGGCGCGGCCCGTGAGCCTGCGGGAAGTCGTGCGCTACCTCGGGGGCAGCGGCGGCGCCAGCGGCCGCCTTACTCGCGGCCGCGTGCAGGGGCTGCTGGAAGAAGAGGCGGCGCGGGGCCGCCTGGAGCGCACCCGCCTGGGAGCGCTCGCACTGCCCCGCGGAGACAGGCCGGGACGGGCGCCGCCGGCCGCTAGCGCACGCGCGGCGCGGAGCAAGGTGAGCGCACCGGGCAGGTGCGGGCGAAGTTGGCGGGGACTAGAGTCCCGGGAGGGAGCGGGACGTCAGATGGCCGGGGTTAGTCCACGATCCCCGCGGACTCGTAACGCGGTGATCTTGGCCAGGGACCTGATCTGCCTGGGCCTCAGTTTCCTCGGCTGTAAACCGAGAATTGCTGACAGTAGCGACCCCTGGGGGTTGTTGAGCGAGTTTAGTAAGACTTGGCTACTGAGGGCTTTATTAACCCAGAGCCTGGCACGGAAGCGACAGCGTAAAAGTTACTCCGTGTTGTTGTCAAAGGTGGCGTCGGACACTGGATTCCATCCGGGACTAGAAGAGCTCTAACTCTGCCTGCTTCTTTCTCTGGCCCCAGAGAGGTGGAGAAGAGCGGGTCTTTGAGAAAGAAGAGGAAGACGATGATGAAGACGAGGAGGAGGAGGAGGAGGAGGAGGACAATGTATCAGAGGGCTCAGAAGTGCCTGAGAGTGACCGCCCCGCAGGTGCTCAGCACCACCAGATTAATGGAGAGCGGGGCCCTCAGAGTGCTAAGGACAGGGTCAAGGAGTGGTCGCCCTGTGGACCCTACCAGAGCCAGGATGAAGGGCGGGGACCGGCACCTGGCAGCTGCACACGCCAGGTGTTCTCGATGACAGCTCTGAATAAAGAAGGGGGATCAGGTAAGGGCCCCTTGGGTCGGGCAGCGCAGATCTGGGGGCTGTGAAGCCCAGCCTGGAGCTGCCCCTGCTTTTCCTTCTCAGCTTGTGTTGCGGCTGCTCCAGATTCTCCATCTCCTGTGCCTTTGCCCCCAGGAAAACCAGCCCTACCTGGGGCTGACGGGACACCTTTTAGCTGTCCGTAAGTTGAGGCATTAGGGACGTTGGGATTGGCGCCTGGGTGTATTGGACAATCAGAGCTGATCCATGGTCACTGTCGCTCTCCATTCTGATGCAGTCCTGGGCGCAAAGAAAAGCCAACCGACCCAGTGGAGTGGACGGTCATGGATGTGGTGGAATACTTCACCGAGGCGGGTTTCCCAGAGCAGGCCACTGCTTTTCAAGAGCAGGTGAGTTCCCAGCCCGGGACTGTACACACGCAGGGCCTCACAGGTGCCCACTGACCCTGCCCTTTCTGTCCTGCCAGGAAATTGATGGCAAGTCTTTGTTGCTCATGCAACGGACAGATGTGCTGACTGGCCTGTCCATCCGCCTGGGCCCAGCCCTGAAGATTTATGAGCACCACATCAAGGTCCTCCAGCAAGGCCACTTTGAGGATGAGGACCCTGATGGTTTCCTGGGCTGAGCGCCAGCCACCCCTTCCCCAGTCCAGATCTCACCCTCAGCGCCCCCGTAGTCCAGGAACTGGACATGGGGGTTCCCTCGACCTCCCTAACAGACTTCAGTGAGGGGGTACCCTCCTCCATTTCCCCTTTTCTCACGCCCCTACCTTAGTACATCCCCTCTCCGCAGCAGCGGAGTGTGGGGTAGGCGGACTTGGCTGGCTCATTCACAGGGCACCCTTTCTCCCCAAACAGGACTCTTTTGAAAAAAAAAAAAAAACACCAGGGGAGCTTCCTGTGGCCCCCAAACCCTCTTCAGTTCAGCCAGATGTATCTTATATAAGTGTTTTGTTCTGCCTATCCATCCTGGTGGTGGGTTTTCCTCATTCTCCCCCGTGCCCTCCCCCACCCTGACCTCTGGCCTCTGGCGAGCAGGTGAGGTAAGGGACCTTGGGTCCTCCGGCTCCTCCCTTTCTGTCTGTCCACTGTTGCTGCACCTGGCTGTATTGCTTTTTAATATTGCACCGAAGGTTTTTTAAATAAAACTTAAAAAAAAAAAAAAAAAAAGAGTCCTTTTCTGAACGGAGGCAGGAGGTGCTAAGAACCTCAGAGAGTCTAATGTGAGAAGTTTTTTAGAAGAATAGTGATGCTTTCCTCGGCCCTCTGTCGTGGGCCGACTCCAGCATGGTGATCTTGGCCAAGCATGCACAGTGCTTTGCTTCCATCCCCAACACTGCTAAAAGGAAAAGGTGTTTACATCACACCTGTTGTCCTCAGCTCTTGAGATAGACACAGGATCAGGAATTCAAGGCCAGCCTGTGCTACATAGTTCAAGGCCAGCCTATGCTACATGCAATCCTGACTCAAAAAAACGACTCTAGGGCTAGAATGGTTCCTTTGTCTTCTGTACTCTCATTCCTGCCCAAGTGTTTGTTGAGTGACTAACAGTTAACCGCACACTTGATGGGTGTTTTGTTTCCTCTGTAGTTTAACGAAGCGGACGTCATAAAAGCCCATTTTATAGAACAGGACTGCCTCTGACACAGTCAAGGTGTGAGGGTCACACAGGACAGTGTCACCTGTCGCTGCTTTACTGTTAATGCATTTGGTTCCCTAGCTGCACTTCAATCCCTTTAAACGTGGCTAGGAATCAGGTCTACAAGTGTCAGAGGTGTGTTCTGGAACAGAGGAGACGATGGAAAAAGCCAGATCATCTGTCTGAGAACCTTTATTGTAGAAGTAACTGCTGCTCACGAGTCTCTTGTAGACTCACATGCAGATCCCAGCTCCATCAGTGAAGAGTCAGATCTTGGGGGTCACCGGCGGGGGTGGAGCCTAGGCCTCTCGGTAACCTGCACTCATGGGTTCCTAACATGTTAGGAACCCCCTCCAGCCCAGTCAACGGCCTGGGAAAGAAAAGGCACCTGCCCGCTAGGCTGCTACTAGGCGGGTCTGGGCCCCGCCCTTGCATCGCCCTGCCCCGCGCGCTAGGTGCCCGCCGAGCTTCGTGCGCAGTGCAGGCCCGGGCTGCGCTGCCCTCCGCGTGCTCAGATTCAAAAGAGGCCAAAGCCCCGCGGGGCGGCGCCGGTAGAGACGTCGAGGCCGGAGCGATCGGCCCCAGGTGTGCTGCGTTCTCGGGACGCTGCCGCGGAGGCTGGAGGAGTCTGCGCTGGACGCTGATGGCTACGGAGCCCTGGGTCGCTGGGTCGCTGGCCCTGGGCCCTGGAGAAGCACCGCCTTCGGACGAATTGGGACCCGGGCCGCCGCCCTATGGAGACCCCTTGTGGTCACCCGCCAGGAGACCCGAGGCCTCAGCGGAGCAGGAGCCCCAGCGGGCACAGCAGCTGATGGAAGCCCCAGCCTCCGCGTCTTCCCGGGAGCCACTGGCAGCGGAGCTAGGGCCGGCCCAGGCTCACCTCCCACTGGACTCCATGTTCAGCCCCATCACCGACCAGCTCCGTTACCTGCTCAGGAAGGCGGATGACTTTCAAAGCTACTTGCTCTACAGGTGATCCTGTACAGGGGCCCAGGTTCCAGGACAGGCAGATAGGCTGTGCAGCTCACACAAAGGCCGAAAACTGAACTCAGGGTCCAGAAACAGTACTCAAGGCTAGCTGATTAGGAATACACTTTCCTAGTGTGCCGAGGGCTGTGGAGAATTGAGAGGCTGGGGCAGGCGATGTATAGGTTTAGTATACCAAGTCTCTCTTCCAGAATTTTGTTTTTGGTTGGTTGGTTATTTGGCCGATTTTTCTTTCTTTCTTTTTTAGATAGGATCTCATCACATGACCTTCCCAACGCAGTCTACTGAGTACTGCCTACCAAATTTGAAATGCTGGCTTAGATTTTTTTTTTTTTTTTAAGCTAAACAAAATCTATCTGCATCATCTCTGGCCAGAGAACTTCAAATGTGAGAGGCCACCCTCCACTCCCAAAGAAAAATGCGATTTCCAGACTAGGGAAAAGGGGTGTGGTGTCTGAAGGAGGCAGGCTTAAATCCCAGCTTCCTGAGTATCACTCAGCAGAGCTTAGAGAGAACTAAGTTGCATGTCCCCCAAACACACTGGGGGTGGAACCCAGGCCCTTGTGCTAGGCAAGCGCTGGGCCACAGAGCTGCATTCTCAGCCCAGGTGTCAGCATTTTAACATGAGTGCAGGTGGTTCTGAAAGACAAAGACTTAACACTGTGGGGGAGGGGTCCTGTCTTATGCTTCGCACTGAGACTAACGCTTTACCCAGGTTAGCTCTAGTCTCTATGTGGCTTAACCTCCCAGTCCCTTTTGATGTTTTATTTTGGGTGCTGGGGATGGAACCCAGGGCTCTGCACATGCTATTCAAGCGCTCTGACCATTAAGCCACAGCACGGGGGAACTCTGCAATGGGTTCAGCCAGGGATACGGGTGGAGGAGTAAGCACGGGGCACCTGGGCCCGGAGGGAAAGTGACGCCACGTGAAAGCCCCTTTCTCCCTTCAGCAGGGACCGAGTACAGAAGGAACAGCTAGCCAAGGCCATGCCCACCTTCCTAACAATGTGTGAGCCTTACTTCCTGTACCTAGAGGCTGCTGCAAGGAGCATCCCTCCCATCTATGGAGCCCTGCAGGAGCTGGTCCGGAAGGGGGTGTGTACTGCAGCTCTCTTACCAGGCCCCTTTCTCCTTTGGACTCTGCCTAGGGGTAGGTGGGTTACTTCTGGCCCACCACCTGAGGTCATGAAGTCCTACCTTCCGCAGCTGTTGGAAATCTCTCAGCAGCTAACCCTGCGCCTGGAACAGTTAGTTCTCATGTATGCCTCCTTTGGGTTCGTGGACCTGGAGGAAACTAACCCTTTGAGGTAAGGGGGCAGGAAATGAGTCTGGGGGTGTCAGAGCCCAGGGCCCAGCTTGCTGTCCACTCTCCTATCTTCTGCTAGCATCTCCTGCTTCTTTTGCGGGAGGTTCTCCATTAGCCCTTCCCACGATGTGTCCATCTTCCGATACTGCACCCCAGCTGCATACACTGCCAGTCACTTCCCGAGATACCTCTACAAGAAGATGCGCTGGAACCTGGAGATTACCACGGAGGCCAGCAGCCAGGGACAAGACTCCCACGTGGATTAGTGAGTTTCCTTGTCAAAATCAAAATCTTTCCCCTCCTATGCTGAATGTCAGGTTGAACCTTTACACCACCACCAAAGAGTGAAAAGCAAGACAGGGAACGGAACACCTTTGGCGGTGCTGGGATAAAACCCAGGACCTTGCATGCACTAACTAGGCCAGCACTGTACACCACTGCGCTTCACCTCCTACCTGTAGTTCGCTTAACTCCACCTTCCCATTAAAATAAAAATCCTCATTTCACGTTAGGCCACCAGGGAGGAAAGCCCTCAGCATGAGCCACATTCCTACCTGAGAACATCAGGCACTTCTGATGGACTTGAACCTCACCTCCAGAACTAAAGCCCTTGGCAGAAAAACTTAAGGAATTGCTTTTCTTTCTCACCTCCCCTCTCAGCTACTTCTTATGTTATCGCGATACATGGGAAGATGCAGGCCAGGGGCCAGCCAATTCGTGCCCCCAAATCCAGAAACTCTGGTCCATCGGCCGGTGGATACCCCTGGGACCAGCAGAGGATGACCTTGAATCATGGTAGGGTTCCAGTGATGGCGATGTAGGCTTGAGGTCTGAGGGAGGGCGGGACAGAACCCCACCACGGACTGGATCCTGGGGAACATTCAGCTTCCACTGGTAGCAGGTATCGCGTTTTACTGTGCCCTGAAGAGTGCTTTATGCAAACCAAACAGCAGGTCATAGAAGTGCGGACCCGTCCATTTTACAAAGAAGAAAACAAGTTTTCAGAGTGGATAAGTCACTCTCCCAGGAGGGTAGTAAAGTGATTAGCAGCTGCCAGTCCAGTGCTTCTACTCAGGAGTTTGTCAACAGAGGAAACACGTCCCCTTGGGGTGTCCCCCACCCCTAACTGGAAGCCCCTCCCAGCCTTGAGGGGGCAGGGGTGCTCAAGTCCAGGCTTGTCTCCGGCCCCCAGGATTTTGTGCCCGCAGCCACCCGGGGACTACCAGCAGCTACTAACCATCGGCTTCGAGGAGCCGTCGCATGTGCTGGCCACCGACCTGCTGGTACAGATCCTCACGGGCCAGGTAGGCCCCGCCCGGCCCCCCAGCGCAGCCGGGCCCTCGGCTTGAGCTGCCCCGGCATCCTGAGCCCCAGCAGAAGACGCCAGCCCCGGCTGATATCCCCAAACTCCAGGCAGGCACAGGGCGGGCTGCACTGAGTACGCCGCGGCATGGGCCACCGAGCACCAAGTGCAGACACACTTTTCTGTTAATAAAAGAGCGAGGTCAGAGGTTCTGTGTCTCCAGCGAGCACTGCGTCCTTCCCCCGGGGGCGGGTGGGCCCCGCCTACCGAGGGGCCTTCTGGGAAGTGTAGTCCAAAGACCTCAGGGAGAGAGCTGCGCATGCGCAGAAGCACACACGAGTCAAAGAGGGAAGTAGCGGCTCTCGTCAGCAACCGGAACCCAGAAAACAAGTTTCTGGTAGCAGGAAAATTCTAGGCCCACTGGAGGAAGACTTAGAACTACGCCCGTTTTCTTTTAACCCGGAAGTGATTCCTATCCAGGGTTTAAAAAAAGAAAAACCCACAACTACATTTCCCGATGTGCCCTAGGAAACTGCGGGTGATCAGTTTGCAAAGTGGAGTCGGACTTTCTTCCGGCTTTTGGGGTGCCCAAGTCGAGCTGATTGCTGTCTTGTGCCACGAAGGGTCTGGGGTACAGGCTAGCAGAGTCCTGGGGTGCTCTCCGCCCCGCATCAATCTTGGGCTGGCGATGAGGCTTCAGCTGAGAGACGTGAGCCGCTCTGTGAGATGCTCCAGGTTCAGAATCTGGGTCTCCTGAGCGAAACTGGTCCCTGCATAGGAATGGGGTTCCTCCTCCTCCACTGGGTCACTCTGAGAGGTCGATATTTGGATCCTGAAATTTTCAGAGTCAGAATGTGAGACCCAAAATTATTGAGGCTCAGAACCATGCCGTTGTGGTTTTTTATTTTTTAAGAGTAATTTTTTGCCTGGTGTGGTGGCGCACGCCTTTAATCCCAGCACTCGGGAGGCAGAAGCAGATGGATCTCTGAGAGTTGGAGGCCAGCCTGGTCTACCAAGTGAGTTCCAGAACAGCCAGGGCTGTTACACAGAAACACAAAAGAGTAATTTTTATCAGCCGGGCATAGTAGCACACACCTTTAATCATAACACTCAGGGAAACCAAGGCAGGGGGGGTCTCTGAGCTCGAGGCCAGCCTAGTCTACATAGTAGACTATGTAGGTGTCAGGGCTATGTAAAAAGACCCTATCTCTCTCAAAAAAAAAAAATCTTTTTAAAAATTTTTATTATATGTGAGTTTTCCCTGCTTGCCCAAGGGACTGGAATTAGAGTTGTCAGCCTCTGTGTGGGTGCATGAAACTGAACAAGGGTCCTCTTGAAAAGCCTCCAGGGTTCTTATCAGCACAGCCGTCTTGCCAGCACTTATATATATACACAGTGTATAGCCCAGCCTGGCCTTTTCTTCCAGCCTGGGCCACCATGTCTTACCTGGTACATACTATTATAAACCTGTTTGAAACAGATGTGACTAGCGAGCTGACTCCAGCTTACACACCAAACCCAAGCTCTTGCGGAGAGGCCTCTGCTAACACTGATGACTGCATGATGTTTTACTCCACAGCTCGGACCAGAATATCTGATTCCTCCTAGTATTGACTGGAGTAGCTGCTGTGTATTCACATCGTCCCTCCCAGCACATACTTGAGGGCTCACAACCATTTGTAACTCCAGCTGTACGGGATCCAATGCCCTTTTTTCTTCTTATTTTCTTTTTTTGGCTTCTGCAGGCACACAGGTAGTACACAGACATACTGCAAGGGAAACTCTCATACAGAGAAGTAGAAATACTGATGTCAGGGTTTGGGGGTGTGGTTGAACTTAGCATGCACAAGACTCTAGGTTTGATCCCCAACACTACAAAAGAGTTGGCTGAGCACAGTGGTGCATGCACATCTGTGATCCCAGCACTCAGGAGCTGGGAGCCGGAGGATTGCTGTAAGCTTCAGGCCAGCCTTGCTTAATAAAACGTAGCTGTTTGTCATGTACTTGTCACACAAGCTCAGTTTGAATACTGGAACCCACCTAAAGATGGAAGGAGAGAATTGACCCCAAAATGTTGTCCTCTGACCACCACCCATATGTAGTAGCATGTCGTTCCCCACCCCATCATGCACATACACAATAATAAATATGCCATGTATAAGGGCACATACCTTTAATCTCAGCGCTTGAGAGGCAGAGTCAGGCAGATCTTTGTGAGTTCTAAGCCAGCCAGAACTACATAGTGTGGGAGGGAGCACTGGAGAGAGAGCCCAGCAGTTCAGACATTGGCTGCTCTTCCAGAAGACCAAGAATCAGTTCCCAGCACTCAAAGTGTGATTGGCAACCATCTACTGCTCCCATTCCACAGCACTGAACACCCTTCCCAAGGCACCAGACACGCAGACAGAACACTCACATAGTTTTAATTTAAAAAATAAGATGGACAGCATCTGAGGAACACTTGAGGTTGACCTTTGGCCTCCACACACAGGTGTGTGCACTCACATGAACTCACACAGACACACCACACCCAATAAAGAGCAGCTTGTGAGCCCATTTGCCTCCTTGGCGGCTCTCCACTGTTCCCATCAGCTCCAAGCACTCAGCGATGTAGACTCTGGAGGAGGGTCCTTCTTGGGCTGACATCATGTGGACCTTCCCCTTGTCTATTTGTTGCCATTTCACTTGCTGTAAGCTGGAGGTCAGCCTGGTTAGCACAGTGAGACTCGAGGGCCAGAACTGACAAGTCAGAAATTCAAACCATAATGCCAGTATTTAATTACTTGTGTCAGCATGTGTGGACATGCCATGGCATATGTGTGTTATTGTGGACATGCCATGGCATATGTGTGGTGGCTGGAAGAGAACTCTGGTGTCAGCCCTGGTCTTCTGCCTTGTTTTATACAAGCTGTCGTGTGCTGTGTGTGCGTGTACAGACTAGCTGCCCTCAAGTTTCCAGGGATTCTCTTGTCTCTGCCTCTCACTTCCTAGTAAGGGCCTGCAGGACTTTGCATGCACCATGGCTTTTTCTGGGGCTCTGAATTCAGATCATCAGGCGGGCATGACGAATGTTTTAACCACTGAGATACCTCCTCAGCCCCTCAATTTATTATTCATATTTTTTTGAGACAGGGTATCATGTAGCCAGACTGGCCTCAAGCTCTCTATGTAGCTGAGGGTGGCCTTGAACTTCTGATCTGTCTGCTCCTACCTCTGCAATTACAGGTTTGCACCGAGGTTTGTGTTGCCAGGCAAGTACTTCCCCGATGGAGCTGCATCCCCAGCCCTCTGCAACAGTTGTGCAGTGTTTGAGGTCCCACTTTTTCCAGTCCCAGCCACTTCTAAGAAGCTGTGAAACTACCCTGACAGTATGTGTATTACACAGATACCGTTTTCTCAGACAGTTCAGAGTGTTTACGGGAAGTTGAGCACGGTTTGCAGTGTACCAGCCACTGGTCACTCCACTTGCATTTCCCCCTCCTTCACTATGTAGACCAGGCTGACCTTGAACTCAGATCTGCCTGTCTCCAATTCCTAAGTTCTGAGTTTAAAGGCAAATGTGCTGCAGCCCAGTCCCACTTGAATAATTTTAAGTTTTTTTAAAACCTGGTATGATGATACAAGCCTTGAATCCCAACACTTAGGAAGCAGAAACAGGAAGTTCACAGGTTCAAAGCCATCCTGATCCACATAGCCAGCCAGGGTTACATAGTCCCTATCTCAAAAGATTTTTAAAGGGGAAAGATGTTCCTAAATAGTAAAAATCAATAGTTTTGTTGTAGCTCAAACCCAGGGCCTTCTACTTGCCAGGCAAATGCTCAAGATTTGCTTTTTAATTAAAGGATTTTTTTTTTTCTGAGACAGGGTTTCTCTGTGTAGTTTTGGTGCCTGTCCTGGATCTCGCTCTGTAGACCAGGCTGGCCTCGAACTCACAGAGATCTACCTGCCTCTGCCTCCTGAGTGCTGGGATCAAAGCAACCGCCCAGCAAGAATTTTTTATTTTTAAAAATTATATATGTGGCCAGGCATGGTGGCACACATCTTTAATACCAGCACTCAAGAGGCAGAGGCAGGAAGATCTCTGTGAGTTCAAGGCCAGCCTGGTCTACATAGTTCCAGGACAGCCAGGACTACACAGAGGAGAGAGCCTGTCTTAAAAAAAAAAAAAATTATGTGTGTGTGCTCAGGCATGAAAGTGTGCCTAAGTATTCCAAGGTGCCAAAGGAGTCCAAAAGACAGGATCTGATTTTCTGGAGCTGGAGTTACAGGTGATTATGTACCGCTCAAAAGTGTGTGCTGGGAAATAAACCTGGGTCCTCTGCATAAGCAGCATACATTTTTGTGTGTTTGTTTTCTTTCTTTCTTTCTTTCTTTCTTTCTTTCTTTCTTTTTTTTTGGGGGGGGGGGGTTCAAGACAGGAGTTTTCTGTGTAGCTCTAAGCTTTCCTGGAACTCGCTCTGTAGACCAGGCTGGACTCAAACTCACAGAGATCCGCCTGCCTCTGCCTCCTGAGTGCTGGGATTAAAGGTGTGCACCACCACCGCCTGGCAGAGTAGCAAAACTCTTAACTTTAGAGCCAAATCTCCAGTCCTGAGCTTTCTCTTTTAGGAACAGTTCCAAGGCTGGAAAGATGGCTTTGTGGTTAAGAGGACCTTGCTATCCTTTCAGAGGACCCAAGTTCGGTTCCCATCACCTGCCTCTGGTAGTTCATAACTGTTACTCCAGCTCTAGGGGATCCAACACCCTCTCTAGACTCCAGGGGCATCTTTACATCTGCATTCTCACACACATTACCCCCCCCCCCACACACACACAATTAAAATAAATCTTGTGGCTGGAGAGAGGGCTCAGAAATTAAGAGTACTTTTGGAGGACCAGGGTTCGGTTCCCAGCACTCACGTGGTCCCTCACAACCATCAATAACTTTAGTTCCAGGGGACCTGGTGTTTTCTTCTTGCTTTTTCAGGCACTACACATAAGTGGCACACACTCACATATAGGCTATCAAAACACTCACACACACAACAAATTTTAAAAAAATCTTTTAAGAACTTTCAAGGTTATCCTTGACCACAGAGAGAATTTGAGGCCAATAGGGGCCATATGAAACCATGGCTTTAGAAGAAGCAAGACAGGGTGGCCAGAATACCCACCAGGCGTTTGGCCTCTTATCGCCACCATTGCTGCTTTTCTTTATTTAAAAAAAAAAAAAAAAAATTACCTTTATAGCCAGGTGGTGGTGCACACCTTTAATCCCAGCACTCAGGAGGCAGAGGCCGGTGGATCTCTGTGGGTTTGAGGCCAGCCTGGTCTACAAAGTGAGTTCCAGGATTGCCAAGGTTACAAAGAGAAACCCCGCCTCAAAAATAAATAAAGAAAGAAAGAAAGTAAGTAAGTAAATAAATAAATGTATCTTTATTTTAATTTATGTGTATATGTATGCGTTTTGTGTGAATGTATGCCGTGTATGTTCAGGTGCTCCCGGAGGTCAGAAGAGGACGAGGGATCTCCTGGAGCTGGAGTTGGAAGTAGTTATGGGCCTTCCGTGTGGATGCTGGGAACTGAACTCAGGTTATTTACAGGAGTAGCAAGCACTCTTTACCCTGAATCGTCTCTCCAGACCACCACTGGTATTTTTCACTAGTGTTCTATTTCCCTAGAGGAGGGACAATTGCACAGCACCTCTTTCTAGTAGCGCGCTGAGCACAGGACCTTTGGCGCCACTAAAAGCTGAGATCTGGAGACCCAAAGTGGAGTCTACCGGCCGGTGCGCAACATTGCACTCGCACCACCAGGGGGCAGTATGGCCCCGGCCTCCAGTCCCGGGTTAGCCGGCAGCCGGGAACAGAGAGGAGCGCATTTCCAACATTCCGCGGCGACCCTCTGGTGGCTTTCCTGGGAGTCCTTCACCCGCCCAGCTCCCGCTCCACCCAGACTAAGGAGGTTCCGGGAGAAAACAGCTTGCATTAAAGCCCAGGAAAGGGGTGGGGGGCTTTATTTTGTGTTTCACTTACAGGTTTTGCGGGTGGTTGTTAGTTTTCCAGCGAAGACTAAACAATTTTAATGGAGAAAGGTGGTTAATTCCATAGTCAGTATCAAGGATGGGCAGGATTTCAAGTTGCCACTGAAGAGGGCTGGCCCCTCCCTCTCCAGGCCTTCTGCTGATCCGGAGGGTACCTCTACCCTGGTTCTTTAAAGGGTTCGTCACTTCTGGACGTGTGTGCCAGCCTTCGCAGCCCTCAGGGTCTACGCTCCTACTAGGGAAAAGATGAGAGAAAGGCCACCATCAGGGGCAAGAGCTATACCCTGGCGTGTAGGGGGACAGTTCGTGCTCCAGGCCCCCAGGCGCTGCAGGGACGGGTGGGAGAGCGACCAGCTTTGGAAAGGGAGGCTCCTACCTTCTCCAGGCCGTTCTCCGAGGCCCGTCTCCGCGGGGGCCAGATCACCGCCAACTTTCCGTCTCCCCTGCTCGCTGTGGGGGAAGGGACGCTCAGCCGCGGCTCCCCCCCCCCCCCCGGCGCTAGCTGGAGGCTGGCCGCACCCCTTAAACATATACAGGTGTGCACCCTTCCCTCCCCGTGGAGGCCTCCACCCAGTTCTGGGGACCCAAGAACAGGAGTGTGGCAAACCCAACATAGACAGGAACCTGAAAACTATAGGGGACCCGAGAATGGCGGAAGCCAGTCAAGGTTCTAAGACAATGTGTGGTGGATCTGGGGATCCTCGCTCCACGTGTGGGAGTGGAGAACAGAGGGTGACCCAGGAGAAGAGTTAAGGGTCCCGGGAGTCTGCAAGCCTACAGATGTAGGGCCACTGGAGGTGGAGACCGCGGGAGCTCTGGGACCCGGGGTGACCGGCTTACGGGTGAGGCTTGGCGCTGGCTCCTGGACCTCAGCGGCCCCGTAGATGCTGCGCCGCTGCAACTGCAGCTCCCGTTCGCGTTCGCGCACCTGGCGCACCTCCTGCTCCAGCAGTGACAGGGAAACAAGCGGCGGCGACTGCCCCAGCGCCGGGCAGCCGTCCTGAACGGCGGGGTGTGGCCGGCCTCCCGCCTCAGGCCGCTGCTGCAAGCCCCCGCCGTCCTCCGCTGCAGCCTCAAAGAAGCGCTTGAGTTCGTCCAGCGGCTGTGGCCGCCGCCGGGCGCCGGGCTGCGGAGCCGCGGGACTCGCCAGCGCCGCCTGCCTGTGAGCCTCGCGTTCGATGTCCCGTTGCATCTTCGCGCCCGCCCGAGCGCGCTCCAGGGCGCGCGGCAGCTGGGGGCCGGGGCCGGGCCGGCTCAGCACCGGCCGCACGCGCAACTCGATGAGTTCCTCGCCGGCACGGCCGGGACTCAGACCCCGGCTCCGGCGCAGGCTCTGCTCGCGCTCGCAGCTGCGGCGGATTTCGCGCTGGATGGGCGTCTCCATCAGCAGTTCCGCAGGCGCCGGGTGAGATGCCGCTGGCCGCGGTGGAAAGCACACCGGGAGGCTTCCGAGTCGAGAGAGGGACACTGCCCCAGTACCTCCGTTACCCGAGCGCCAGGCGGCCCAGCTGGGGACCGTCCAGGCTTTCTGTGTCCTGCTCAACTGGTACCTGCGGGACCTGGCTCTCTGGCTCCGAGGTCTTCAGGGCCTCCGCTCCGGAGGTTTCCAGGACCTCACTGCCTCCCCGGCAGCCCTCGGCGCCCTGGCTCTGCGGCTCCCGGAGCACGTCGCCCTAAGATTCAGGTGACCCCAGGACTCCGCTCTCGGGCGCGGGGGCCTGGATGTTCCGAGTTAGGCGCACTTTGAAAATTTCCGTTCTCAGGGCCGGGATTGAGATGCCCAGGTAGGTAGGACGCGGTGACCTGCGCAGTACCTGTAGCTGCAGCCGCCGCCCGAGGTTCTAAGGCGTCGCCGGCACTCTTCTTTGACCCGCCTCTGGCCTCCAAGAACGTCCCCCGGGGGCAGGGCCGGGCACCGCCCCCGCACCTGCCAGCTGGATTCGAGCGGCCCTGGGCCCGCCCCCGAGGCCGGGGCGCCTCGGCTGGACGCCGGATTCCCGCCACCTGCGCCCACGGTTGACTGGAGGGACAGCGCTTCCCTGAACTCCCCACCCAGGAGGTCTGTGTCGCTCTCCCTCTGGGACCACGCTGACACTTTTGGGGTCCCGTTTTGCATCACTGCCTGGAGCCCTGGCCTCTAGTCGAGCGCCGCCGCGCTGATCTCTGAACCACCACCTCCTTGCGGCATGTCTCCCCCGTCGTCTTTCCCGGACCTCACCGGTCTAGTTCAGCAGGTGCCAGCCGGCGCTCAGCGACGCCCCCGAGCAGCACGTAGATCGCCGCGCCACACAGCTCGGGTCCGGCCCCAGGGCCGCCCGGGGCCGCCGCCCTGCGAGCTACTGCTGCCCCGCCTTGCTCGGCTGTGCCGGGTTCGCGGCGGCGCGGCTGCTACTCTACGCCCGCCCGCTCGGGAGCAGCTTCCCTCCCTCCCTTCCAGAAAAGCTCGCAGCAAGGCGTTGGCGGCCAAGTGTCCTGCTAGAAGGAGCCAGGATCGAGAGCAGAGACTCCACAGCGCTTCCCGGCCTCTGCCGAGCAATTGCGGCTGGAAGGCGGTCAGCTTGGGGCAGGTTGCCGAGGAGGCCCAAGCTGGAGCAGGAGCCACCGGGCTAGCGGGAGAGACCTGTATCTGAGGCCGACCTGTGTTCAAGGGCAAGATCGATGCTCCAGAGTGTGGGCCAACCACTCCCAGGGATATTTTCCACTCTCTCTTGTGGGAGGCCGACTTTCATTAAAACCGGCCCACCCACTCGAGTCATTCTATAGTAATCTGAAAGAAGACAATTACCTAAAGAAAATAGGAGGGGCTGGAGAGATGGCTCAGCGATTGAGAGCACGGGCTGCTCTTCCAGAGGACCGGGGTCAATTCTCAGCACCCACATGGCAGCTCACATCAGCCTGTAACTCTAGTTCCAGGGCTGCTGACACCCTCACACAGACAGAACACCAATGAACACAAAATAAAAATAAATTAAAAAAGAAAATAGAGAAGCCAGGGTGGTGGTGCACACCTTTAATCCCAGTACTCACTCAGGAGGCAGGGCAGATGGGTCGCCATGAATTGGAGGCCAGCCCCCAGCCTGTTCTACATAGCAAGTTCCAGGTCACCTATGGCTACTTTGAGGTCTCGTTCCAATAAACAACAAACAAACAGGAAATAGAGGGCTACAACCCCCCAACCATTTGCTCGCTTCTTTCTGATTCTCCTTTTTTTTTTTTTTTTAGTTTTTCGAGACAGGGTCTCTCCATATAGTTTTGGTGCCTGTCCTGGATCTTGCTCTGTAGACCGCTGTTTCTCCTCTTATACCCAGCATCAAATGCTGCCTTCGCTTAGGCTGGAGAGATGGCTCCTCAGTTAAGAGGACTTGCTGCTCTTCCAGATGACTAACCCTCCCAGACACTGTCTCAACATGGTGCACAGATATGCGTGTAGACAAAACACCAATACACATAAAAATAAACAAATCTTTAAATAATAACAATAAGGCCTGGGATAATGGCTCAGTCTGTAAAGTGCCAATGGCCCATGTATGGGGCTGGGGAAAGCCAGGAGGATCCCTGGCACCCGCCGGCACCTAGTCTATCTGAGTGGGTAAAACCCTGTCTCAAAACACAAGGTGGAAGCCAGGCATGGTGGCAAGCGTCTTTAGTCCCAGCACGTGGGAGACAGAGGCAGGTGGATCTCTGTGAGTTCGAGGCCAGCCTGGCTACAGAGAGAGATCCAGGACAGCCAGAGCTACACAGAGAAACTCTGTCCAAACAAACAAACAAACACACAAACACACAAACACTAAAATGGAGAACGATGAAAGAAGACTCTTCCTTTAAAAAAAGTTGTTTTGTTTTTTTTTGTTGTTGTTTGTTTGTTTTGTTTTTCGAGACAGGGGTTTCTCTGTGTAGCTTTTGGAGCCTGGATCTCACTCTGTAGACCAGGCTGGCCTCGAACTCACAGAGATCCACCTGGCTCTGCCTCCTGAGTGCTGGGATTACAGGCATGTGTCACCACCACTGCCCGGCATTATTTTTATTTTACATGCATTGGTGTTTTGTCTACAGGTATGTCTGTGTGAGAGTGTCAGATCTTGGAGTTACAGACAGTTGTTAGCTACTATATGGGTGCTGGAAATTGAACCCAGATCCTCCAGAAGAGTAGTCAGTGTTCTTAACCACTGAGCCATCTCTCCAACCCCAAAGGAAGACTCTTAACATTGACCTTTGTCCACTACCTGGTTAGGGACATGTATGTATGTGTGCACGCCACACACACACACACACACACACACACACACACATTTACCACACACACATACACACAAAAGGGACTGGGGACGTGGCTCATTTAGTAGAGTGCTTGTCTAGCATACTCAAAGCCCTGGTTCCACCCCAGCACTGCCACGGTGCTATGTGCCTGTACCACCAGCACTTGTATAGGGAGGAGGATCCAAGTTGAAGCTTATCCTTGGCTACTCAGTGAGTCTGAGGCCAGCCTGGGACACTGCTTTAACAAATACTTTTGTATGGGCATGTTGTGCTTTGTTTCTTTACCACGTGGACGTGGCCCTCTAATGGGCCCCTTGATGCCCAAACAAACGAGCCTTCCTCATCGAAGGGCACCTGTGACTCTGACTTGGCAGCCCCAGCTTCCCTCTGCCCTTTCCACTTGGCTTCATCCACTATTCCTTCCTCAGACTCTAGCTCCATCGAGGCCATCAGGGGGAGGAGAAGGCAAACAGTTCAGGTCCGCCACCATCCTCCCTCAAGCCCACTGGCTACCTCCAACTACACACCAAACGCTCCCTAGGAGTAGACAACTGCGTGCTGCTAACCCAGGCACTATGCTATATGAAGAGTGAGAGTGTGTAAACTCTTTCCATTCAGCTCCTTAGTTACTCTCTCTTTTGGTTAGGTTTTAGTATTAGAGATTGTGTGTGTGTGTGTGTGTGTGTGTGTGTGTGTGTGTGTGTGTAAACGGAAGTTCCTGTCCCACCAGCAACTCCCAAACACGTGGCAGCCACTTCACAAATTACCACATGGAGGCTTATATTAATTACAAATGCTCAGCCAATAGCTCAGGCCTGTTACTAGCTAACTCCTACACTTAAATTACCCCATAATTCTATTTATACTCTGCCACATACATTTATTAGCATGGTGTATTCATCTCCTGCTCCCTCTGTGTCTGGCTGTGACTCCTGACTCCACCCTTTTCCTTCCCAGCATCCTTAGTTTGGTTGCCCTGCCTATACTTTCTGCCTGGCTACTGGCCAATCAGCATTTTATTAAATTTGAGTGACAAATCTTTTTTTTTTTAATTTTTCTTATTTATTTATAGGTATACAGTGTTCTGCTTGCATGTGTGCCTTAGGCCAGAAGAGGGCATCTTTTCTGGTGGTTGTGAGCCACCATGTTGTTGCTAGGAATTGATCTCAGGACCTCTGGAAGAGCAGTCAGTGCTCTTAACCCCTGAGCCATCTCTCCAGCCCCTGAGTGACAAATCTTTACAGTGTGCAAGAGGTTTATTTCACTGCATGTGTGTGCACATGCAGATTTATGCAAATGAGCACTGATGCCCTTGGACCTCCTGGACCCAAAATTACAATTAGCTGTGAGCCACCTGGAATGGGTGCTGGGACCAAACTGGATCTTCTTAGGAGCAGTTTCCTTTTTTAAATTTATTTTATTTTTATTGATGTGTATGTGCACATATATGTAGGTGCCTAAGGAAGCCAGAAGAGGGCATCCTAGATTCAGATTCCCTAGAGCGGAAGTTACAGGTGGTTGTATATTGCCTGACATGGGTGCTGAGAATCAAGCTCTGGTTCTTTACCAGAGCAGTGAACACTTTTAACTACTGTGAAGTCTCTCTGAATGTTGCTTTTGCTCTGAGACAGGGCCTCACTGTGTAGGGCAGAAGAGTTCAGCAGAAGCCTTCAGAGTGCTGGGATAAAAGGTATCTGCTACCATATCCAGCTGTTTTTGTTTTGAAACAGAGAATCTCCAGTACTCCTGTCTCAGCCTCTAAAGTTCTGGGATATAGCCATTACCACCCAGACCAACAGTCAGAAGTCTGACCTTGCAAAATCCCAAATTCATGCTTTCTTTTTTTCCTTCTTTCTTTTTATTATTTTTTTTTTAGGGTTTTTTTGTTTTGTTTTGTTTTGTTTTGTTTTGTTTTTTGAGATGAGGTTCTCTCTCAGTATGTGTCTCTGGCTGTCCAGAAATTCACCATGTAGATCAGGCTGGGCCTCCAACTCCTAGAGATCCACCTGTCTCTGCCTCCCAAGTGCTGGGATTAAATGTGTACAGCACCACACCAGGCCAACCTCAGGCTTTAGACATCACTTCTCTAGTTTCTCCAGAAGCCTGGCTTCCTACCCACAGCCTGCAGTGGGACAGACACCTCAGACTGAGGTCGTACAAACTGAGTACCCCACACACACTCAGTGGAGTGACTGTCTACTCAGCTCTGGAGACAGGCTAGTGAGGGAGCTCAGAAAGTAAAGATGCTCACCACCATGCATCATGCCTTGAATTCCTTGAGAAAAGACTCTTCCATTCATTCTCAGACCTTGTCCTGCACTGTGTCGTGTGTGTGTGTGTGTGTGTGTGTGTGTGTGTGTGTGTGTGTGTCCCATTGCAGGCTGTGGGTAGGAGGCCAGGCCTCTGGAGAAACTAGAGAAGTGATGTCTAAAGCCTGAGGTTGGCCTGGTGTGGTGCTGTACACACACTGAATAAAAATTTTTTGGGCAGTGGTGGCACACGCCTTTAATCCCAGCACACAGCACTCGGGAGGCAGAGCCAAGCGTATCTTTGTGAGTTCAAGGCCAGCCTGCTCTATAGAGCGAGATCCAGGAAAGGCACAAAGCTACACAGAGAAACCCTGTCTCGAAAAACCAAAAAGAAAAGGAAAAAAAAAAGAGAGTTCAGAGAAAAACCCTTTGGGCCGGAAAGATGGCTCAGTGGTTAAGAGCACTGACTGTCTTCCAGAGGTCCTGAGTTCGATTCCCAGCAACCACATGGTGGCTCACAACCACCTGTAATGAGATCTGGTGCCTTCTTCTGGCCTGCAGTCATACATGTAGACAGAATAGAGTATACATAATAAATAAATAAAATAAAATCTTAAAAAAAAATTTTTTGTGGTGTGACACCATTCTTGGGGAGACAGGAGCAAACACCTACTCACCCAAGGTAAGGAACCAAGGATAGACCAAAGTAAGGACACCACCCAAATCCGACGTGGTGCAACCAATAGGTTTTATTAGGGTTACTTACAGGAGTGTGGGTGATAACAAAAACCATTGCACTATTGAGACCCCTAACCCAGCAATGGAGACAGGGCACAAAAGCACAAAAGCAGAGAACCTGGGTCACCCTACAGTCTGGTGATCCGAGTGTCTCAGGCAACCCCATTCCTCTGAGGGTGTCTCTCTGCAGTTCTTACTGCTTGTACACTCTTGGGGAGGGAGGGACCAAGCACATGTATTCAATTTCAGGGGCTTCCTGAAGCCTCCAAGGTGTGTTTCCTGAACTTAAGGAGCTTTCCTGCAGAGTGGAGTGTCTCACCTCCTGGTAGACCATCTGGCTTTGTTGTGTTGTTTGTTTTCCGAGACAGGGTTTCTCTGGGGAGCTTTGGCAACTTTCCTGGAACTCACTCTGTAGCCCAGGCCAGACTCAAACTCACAGAGGTCCACCTGCCTCTGCCTCCTGAGTGCTGGGATCAAAGGTGTGCGCCAACACTGCCCGGCCCATCTGGCATCTTAACTAGCTATACTATGTTTAAAAAATAAAAAACCCAGTTACCTTTAATCTCAGCACTTGGAGGCAAAGGCAAACAGATCTCTGTGAGTTTAAGGCCAGCCTGGTCCCAGGACAGCCAGAGCTACATAATGAGACCCTGTCTCAAAAAACAAACAAACCAACAAATCTAAGAAGGATGTGGTGGTGCATGCCTTTAATCCCAGCACTTGGAAGTCAGAGGCAGACGGATCTCTATGAGTTCAAGGGTAGCTTGGAATACATAATGAGTTCCAGGACAGCTGAGCTACATAGTGAGACCCTGCCTCAAAATACAAACAAAACAACAATCCCCCACCCACCCACCCCCAAAAAACTTAGTGCTAGAGTGGAGAGACACCTGGTGGGTATAGCACTTTCCCTTGCAAGCATGATGACCTGCTTTCAAACCTCCAGAACCCACTTTCTTAGTTACTTATCTACTGCCATGACAGGACACTATAACCAAGGCAAGTTATAAAAGGAAGAATTTATGTGGGACTTACAGTTTCAGAGGGCTAGTGCCCATGACCATCATGGCAGGAAGCATGGTATGTCCCTGGGGCTGTAGCTGAACACTTACATCTTGAAACACAGCCAGAGGCAGAGACTGAGAGCTACCTGGGAATGGTGTGGGTTTGTGAGACCTCAAAGTCCAGCCACAGTGACACACCTCCTCCAACAAGGCCACACCTCCTAATCCTTCCCAAACAGTTCCACCCACTGGAGACCAAACATTCAAACATATGAATCTCATTCAGACCACCACAGTCACTGTTTCTAAAATTACCTCCCTTGGGAAGATCTAAACATCACCCACCACTTCCTCCTCTGTCTCAACAACAAGCTAAAGTGTGAGTCCACCAGAATTCATACTAGAGAACCAATGAGTTTATGAAACTTACGTACAGAGCAGTGGGTGAGGCGGTAGGCCTTCATCCAGCATGGGTGACGGATGGCGGCTTCCCAGTGGCTGTGTAGACGGAGCCTTGCCCCTTCATCCTTCCCCATCTATGTGCTCTAGCCCCTCCCACAGGCCCAGAGGCCACACACAACCAGAGCAGAATTACATGAACTGGTTGGGAAGAGTAACTGGATATTTGGGTAGGGTCCCATGACCCTCCCTAACTTCTTCCAAGTGGGAAAGTCCACAGTCAACAAGCCCAGCCATCCTGGATGAACACCTGAAGGTGTGGACGTTTGGCTAGGAGAATAATCCTGTATAACACCCACATAAAGGCTGGTCATGGCAGTGCACATCTGTAGCAGGTCTTTCTTTGGACTGCCAGATTCCAAAGAATGACACGGAGACTTCTTATTAAGTATGAAAGCTTGGGTTTAGCTTAGGCTTGTTCCCAATCAGCTCTCAGAACTGAAATTAACTCGTTTACATTCATCTACGTCCCACCATGTGCCTTACCTCTCCTCAGTATAGTAACCTCTCCACATCTTGCTGGTGAATCTCCTGCCTCTCAGATTCTTCCCAGAGTTCCTCTCTCTCCCTGGAAGTCCCACTGTTGTGCCTGCATCTTGAGACCCCCCAAGCAAGACCACCATAGAGCCAATATCCGATGCAAAACACAGGGGTTTATTGACAACAAGCAAGTCCAGGCTTGGCCTATGTCCAACACCCGACACAGCGGACGGAGGAGGACGGCCCTGAGCTCTCAGAGTGAGGGGTTTTTAAAGGGAAAAACCGCAAGCAGGGTGGTACAAGCCTTGGCGTCATATGACTGGGTGAGGGTATGTAACCTTTGAATTTACTGGTTGGGTGTTACAGTTATCATTTGGGGGCAGGCCTGGACAAGTCCCAGGCTCTGTCCTAGAGCTGCCATGGGGGCTGGCTGGCCTAGCGTTTACTAACTGTGGGGGCTGACTCAGTAGCCCAGGCTCTGTCCTTGACCTGCCATGGGGGTTGGCTGGCCTCACACATTCACATTGACCCACACATGTAGCTCTAAGTCGGTGAGGGGTCCCAGACAGTAAACAACTGACTGAACCTTGAGCAGTCAGAGTATGTGCAGAAAGGGAGCTACTGCAAGGACTATGTCATGGCCCTCCCAGAAACTGCTGCTCAAGTCTCAGGAAACTGAAATTGAGGCCTGATCTCTGAGAGAAGACTGACAGCCTGTTATGGTGTCTGCTCAGTCCTTTCACCTCCTAGCCTCTCCTGTCTAGCTATTGGCCGTTCAGCTCTTTATTAAACCAATCAGAAGGTGCCATAGGCAGGTGAGGAAGGGCAGAGACATCTTCACACAGTGTGATCAGATATCCCACAACACACATCTGTAATCCAACATTGCTATGGTGAGGTGGAGGGAGTTCGAGGGGCCAATAGTCTGGGGCACAGTGATTGTGTCTCAAACAAGACAGCCAAAGACCCTCAAGGAAGATTGTCCTTATACCTTCATATGCATGCCATGGCACTCACACACGCGAATGTGTAAAGAAGGAAGCCTGTGGGTCAAGTCAGAGTTTGTTAACCTGCAAAGTCAATGTGCTACACTCACGATTTAAAAACAAAAAACCCACCAAGCTTCCACACTGCTGCAAGCCCAGTTGCTGCTCCTCTTTGTTCCCAAGGGGGATCGGAATCTCCAAGCTGAGCTTTCTCTGTGGCTCATTGCCAGCCCTCACCGTCCAAGAGAGCCTCTCACCCAGCTTTCCTTCTTCTTTTCCAAGACAAGGTTTCTCTGTGTAGTTTTCTGGAACTCACAGAGATCCACCTGGCTCTGCCTCCTGAGTGCTGGGATCAAAGGTGAGCACCACCACCGCCCGGCTCCCTCGGCTTCTTATGGGGTCACATCTCTCCAGAGAAGACCCTGCCCTTTGGGCCAAGCTGGTCCTTACCATTGGCTATTAGACTGATTACAGAATTTCCGAAACAAATGTGCTTACACATACATGTACACACACACACACACACACACACACACACACCATAAAAAGTATTTTAAAACTTAAGGGGAAAAGTAGAACAATCCACACAGTGTAATATTATTTACCCATAAAGGGAAATGATTGTTGCCATGGTGTGGACAAACTGAGACCAGGATGCTGGCCAGGTGTGGGGCACACTCTTGCAATCCCAGTGCTTAGGAGGTATAGGCAGGAGGATCAGAACATCACAGTCCCCTTTCACTGCTCAGTGATTTTGAGACCATCTGGGGCTACATGAGAACTTGCCAAAAAAAAAAAAAAAAAAAAAAAGACCCAAAATACTGAATGAGAGAGGCTGGTGCAAAAGACTACATTGTGTCAATGCCTCTGTGTGTGTGTGTGTGTGTGTGTGTGTGTGTGTGTGTGTGTGTGGTGTGTCGAACAAACAGGCAAACCCCACAGACAGGTGCAGGAGGGTTTTTCAGGGAGGGGTAGGGGTGGGAGCTGCACAGGGATTTGGGTGACTGCTATGGGGACAGGACTCCCTTTAGGATGTTGCAGATGGTTTTTGTTTTTGTTTTTGAGGCAGGGTTTCCTTGTGTAGCCCTGGCTGTCCTGGAACTTGCTGTGTAGATCAGGCTGGCCTTGAACTCAGAGATCTGCCTGCCTCTGCCCCTGAGTTTGTGAGCCACCACCACCTGCCTGGAGATGTTCTTGACCTAGATAGAAGTGAGAGCTGTCTGCTATTATAAGTGTGCTAACTACCACAAATGGAAAAAGTTACAAAACAAACAAACAAACAAACAAACAAACAAAATCCAAGGCATCTGGAAAGATACCTCAGTCCAAAGTTCCTTCTGTGCAAGCATGAGGACCTGGGTTTGTATCTCCAGCACCCACATAAAAAAGCCTATGTGGGCCAGGCAGTGGTGGCACATGCCTGTAATCCCAGCACTTGGGAGGCAGAGGCAGGCGGATCTCTGTGAGTTCAAAGCCAGCCTGGTCTCCAAAGCGAGTTCCAGGAAAGGTGCAAAGCTACACAGAGAAACCCTGTCTCGAAAAACAAAACAAAACAAAAGCTTATGCGGGAACCTGCATGCATGGGAGCCTGTGTGTGCAGGAGCCTGTGTGTGCAGGAGCCTGTGTGGGAGCTCCATGTCTCTAATCCCAGCACTGTGGAGACAGAGATGGGTGTGTTCCTGAGCCTTACTGGCCAGTTAGTTAGCCAAGTGGTTCAGTGAGAGGCCCTGTCTCAGAAAATAAGATGGAGATGGGTAGAACACACCTGACGCTAATATCTACCTCCACATGCAGAAGAACAGACACATAAAACAGGGCTGGAGCATGACTTCATGGTGAGGTTTGCCTACCGTGCACACGACCTTAGGTTCCACTCCAACACACACCAATGTGTATTCACATATACACACTTATGTGTTCTCTCTTCCCATGGTGAAAATATATTTTCAGAATGATCTAGAAACTCAAATTTAACTTTTTTTTTTCTTCCTGTACTAGGAATTGAATCTAGGGCCTCGTGTATGTCAGACAAGCACTCCGCCAGGAAACTACATGTTGAGCATCCGCCCATCCCCCACCCTGCTTTATTTTTAGACAGTATCTTACTAAGTTGCCCAGGCTGGGTTTTGGGGCTTTGTTTTCTTTTTGTTTGTTTGTTTGTTTTTGTTTTTCTGTGTAGCCCTGGCTGTCTTGGAACTCACTTGGTAGACCAGGCTGGCCTCAAACTCACAGATCCACCTGCCTCTGCCCGGAGTGCTGGGATTAAAGGCGTGTGTCATCTGTGCCCAGGCTGTTTCTTTTTTTTTTTTTTTAATTAATTAATTTTTTAAATTACACTCATGATATTCATTAATTACACTCATGATATTAATTACATGGTATTCATTGATTACATTTGCAGTATTCATTCAATAATTATATTTATGATACTCATTAATTACATTAATTGTATTGATTTTATTACATTCATGATATTATGTCCTGATACTACTGTCCACTTGTGGGTTTTTTAAAATTTATTTATTTTTATTTTATGTGCATTGGTGTTTTGTCTGCATGTATATCTGTGTGAGGGTCCTCTGGAACTGGAGTTACAGACAGTTGTGAGCTGCCATGTGGGTGCTGGGTATTGAACCCGGGTCCTCTGGAAGAGCAGTCAGTGCTCTTAACCACTGAGCCATCTCTCCAGTCAATTTGTGGGGTTTTTTTTTTTCATCACACATCTTTTGTCTCTATGAATTTGTAGATTCTATATATTTCATGCAATACAACTCTATAGTATTTGTCCTTTTTTTAATGTAAAAACATTTTATGTACAACTACAGGAGAAATAATACAGGGATAGCCTGAACATAAAAACTGGTAGCACAAGGACCTGGGTTCAGTCCTCAGCTCAGGAAATTAAAAAAGTAAAATAAAATAAATAAAACTGGTTATAATTTAATTTAAAAGTCCAGGGTTATTTTAAACAGTAAAACATTTTCTCTGTAGAAAATAGTAAAAGTGATAACATTTCCCAATAAGCCCCTTTAAACCAAATGATAGCTGAATTATACATGTAAGTATTGATTAGATTCTGGGATACAGAAGAAACCTGTCTTCATTTTTTCAGAGAGCTATGTTTTGCTTAAGTTGTGTAAGTGAGATTCCTATTCATCTTCCCCTCACTGTTTGATTTACAGCAGACATTTTTCTATAGGCTAATCTAAAAAGCTTTTAGCCTCCCCTCCTGAAAGTATGGCCAGCATTTTCTTTCATCAGCTTGATACAGTACAAATTCTTATCCTAACAGTGAAATGTTTCACTGAAGCTTGCCCAGTGATTGGGCAAAACCAAAACTTACTATAAGTCACAGTCATCCTGGGATCCCCTGCTGCTAGGTAGCCTCCCTGGATCTGTGGGTTGCAGTCTGATTGTTCTTTGCTTTATATCTAGTATCCACTTATGAGTGAGTACATACCATGTTTGTCCTGGATTACCCCACTCAGGATGATATTTTCTAGTTTCATCCATTTGCCAGGCTGGTTTTTAACCCATTCTGTAACCCAGGTAAGGCTTGATCTTGCCATTCTCCTTTCTCAGCCTCCCTAGTAGTGGGATCCCAAGTCAGGGCACCTGCCTGGCTGGAGTGCAATCAAACCATAGAGGGTGGGACACAGGAGGTCTCAGCCCTTGTCGACAGCCCCAGCCAGCATGGTGGAGCCTGTCTACGCAGGAGATCTCCATTTTACATGCCAAGGGCACACGGAGCCCTGGAGCAGTCAGGACTGGAAAGGCTTAGGTGTGGGTGAGCATACCACTCAGCCTGGCGGGGAGGGTCTTTGCTCAGAGTTCCTCTGAAACACCAGCGGAAACAGACAAGGGCTGCTCTCACAAGGTGAAGAGCAAACTTGGTCTGGGTATGTTGGTCTGACATTGCAGCACTCAAGAGTTCAAAGGAAAGGCGTCCTCAGGAGTGAGTAGGTCATCTTCCTGTCCTTTCTCATTTCCACCCTCATCTCTAAACGTTGTATAACACAACGAGGTCTTCTGATCTGCAGGCCATTTGAATTTATTCTCCCATTTCACAGCGCGGCAAACTGAGGCCTGGAAACCTGATGCCAGTTGTCCACAGTGACTCTCATCCCGAGCTTCTTGGTTACTATGGTCTCCAGAAGCCGAATCAGAGAGCTCTCCCTCCCGGCTGCTCCAAGGTTCTAGAAGGGAGGCAGCGACCCTGGGTTTTTACTAAAACTTTCATGTCTGAGTGCCCATCGCAGGCGTGGGTCCCCGGGCGGCCGCGGGTCAGTGCTTGGCCGCTCTCCCCCACCTGCTGGAGCACCGGCGTGGCTGCGTGCGTGTGAACTGGGAGGCAGCCGAGTGCAGCGCGGAGGCCGGAGGCTGGTAAATAATTCATCCTGAGAAGTTGATAGGGCTCCCTAGCACTGCCCCAGCCCCAGCCGGCCGCGCCTCCCGCCCAAACCAGCCGGACCTGCTCTCCCGCTCCGCCCCGCAGCCCCCTCCCACCAGCCAGGGCCCAGACTGGGAGCTTCGGCTCACACCGCGCGCGCGAGGGCTACCGGGCAGAGATGGCCCTGCAGACCCCCGTATTGTCCCCGGCCACAGCCACACCCATGTAAGTGTCTGGGGTGGGAACGGATGGGCAGAGTGGAAAGGCTGGGGGGTGGGCGCCGGCCTAACCCGGGAACCCAGAGGCCTCTCCTAAGGCAGCCTCGGGGAGAACGTGGAGTGGCCAAACCTGGGGCCCCTTGAGAGCCACGTCCCCAGAGAGCTGGGCCTACTGCAAAGTTAGGGGACAGAGAATGTCAGGTACACGAATGTGCCAGCAAACCCCTCAAGTTTGCAGAGTGAGTGAGTCGGGGAAGGACGGAAGCGCTCCAGCTTCCAAAGACTGGCAAAGTCGTAGCCAGGCAGTGGCCACTTCTCTGCTCCTTTTTGGTACCAAGCAGGTTGTGGCCGAGGCGCGACCGCGGAGTTGGAGATGAGCAATGTGGAGGAAGGTATGGGGAGCTCGCCTTAGCTGAGGGCTTTTCAAAGTGAGAGCAATTGGTTCAGTTCTTGCCTAGTGTGCGTCCGGTTCCATCCCTAGCAGGGAGCGGGATGGCTAGAGGGGCTCCACGGGATTATGAAACTTCCAGAGAGAGGGCTTCCCTCCACTAGGGACCCCAATTCTGTCCTTCACTCTCCTGTGCCCTCCATTGCATTATTTACCAAGTACAAACCTGGTTGCTTAGCAACGGGAACCCGATCCCCCCCCCCCAGGAAGAGTTAGGGAGATAGCATCTTAGGAGTGGGACTTCAGCCCTCCCCCAGGGACACCTGACAGATGACCTTCAGCCCCTGACCCAGTGGAAGTCCTCACCTCTAGGTGGGTCTCTGGAGGCCCTGAACCCCGAACTGTGTGTTGCCAGCACCGAGGGAGAAGTGCTTCACGTTTGCCTTCCCGACTTTGGACAAGTCTTGTGCTGTGTGTGTCCTTGTACATGAGTGTGTGAGTGTGTGTGTGAATGCAGTGAGTATATGTGTGGGAGAGTGTGTAACAGTGTGAGTGTGTGGGGGTGCATTGTGTGAGTGCATCTTGTGTGAGTATATGTGTGGGAGAGTGTGTGTGCATATGAGAGTGTGTGCAAGAGTGTGAGAGGATGTGTATGTGTGCAGTTTGTGTGTGTGCTTGTTTGACTATGTGAGTGTATGTGTAAGAGTGTGTGTGTGCAAGGTTGTGAGAGTAAGGGTATGTGTGCATGTTTGCACGTGTGTGTGGACAGAGGACAACCTTGTATGGTCTTTGACTTCACCTTGTTTGAGACAGGCTTTTGTTCCTGCCACAGCATACACCAGGCTATCCTGCCCCAGCAGAGCTGAGAACACAGGTTTAAGCTGGTTCTGAGCTTCAGCTCATTGGGCATTGTCCCCAGCCTTGGACAAGTCCTTTTGCTAACCCTCAGTTTCCCCTTTGGCAAATGGGACCATTGCACTGTTTGCCCCATAGGATCACGGGGAAGATTAAGTGTTTCTACAGATAGTGCATTTGAAAGCCCGACAGGCACGTGGCTGTGGCCACTTTGGCCGGGTCTGTTCTTAGCTGGAATGTCAGCTGGAAGAGCGGACTGCAGCCAGCCAGGGGTGGGGGTGGAGCCTGAGCGAGGTGGTTGTGGTTCAGCGGAAGCCCTGCAGGGCACTTAGGACACTATAAATAGCACTGTTATGTCTTCAGGGAGTGGCGGGAGGGTCTGAGAGGACTTGGCTGGAATGTGGACAGTGGTGCTGGGATTCTCTCCCCGATGTGTTAGGATTTAAATTAACGAACACTAAGATCTTTGTGCCCACCCTGTCTGACATGGAGGAAGACAGGCTGGGAGATACCCTTTTCTGCCCCTTGGCTGAAGTGGGGCTAACACAGCCCCACACCTGTGCTGCTCAGTGACCATGTTATTTTGACAATGCCTGACCCCTAAATGAAGATCCAGCTGCCCCGTGGGGATGGGGGGCAGGATGCTGACACATTCCAGTTAGAACAAGGGTGGAGTTAAGATCAGGTTAAACGGTAAACCTCAAATCCCCCTCCTTGAAGCTCAAAGTCCACAGCTAGGCAGGATGGCCCAGTGACCCTTGCTCCCAGCAGGAAGGGGGTAGACAAGTGAAAAGGAGACAGCCCTGGAGTTACCATGGTAACGGTTTAATGGCCACTTCTCTCCCCCACATTCCCTCATTCCGCACACCCTGGTGGTTAAAGATGGGAGCTAAGGTTCCGAGAAGGCGTGGAACTAGCAAGAGACACACAGAATATTTGGAGCCGGGCAGAACTTCAGAGTCTGTGGGAGCCTGTAAGGATAGTTATTACAGCTGAGTATAAATTGTATCACGTGTGGAAATTGCTTAGATTGCTCTCTTGCACGATTGGGGTCAAGCTATCCCTGCCCGTTTCACAGCTGAGGCTGAAAAAGATGGTGTGAATTCCACCTTTAGCTTGATGGTGGTGGTCTCGCCTTCCCACACTCCAGTCATTTCCCAGGCTCTTCCCTGGTGGAGAGGGGGAAACAGAGGCACTGGGCTCTCTCTTGGCAGCCCGGTGTTCTTAATTAGGAAAGGGCCTTTAGAAGCTCGCCTGCTGAGGGACGGGGTCCCTCGGAAACGCCCCCTCAGCTCCCCATTCCCCCATCTCCGCAGGGTCATGGCGGAGAGCGCCCTCTATCGGCAGCGGCTGGAGGTCATCGCTGTAAGTGTCACACTCTGAGAACCCAGAGAATCCCAAGAGTTGTTCAGGCTTCCTCTTGCCCTGCTCCATTGGAGTAGGGAATGTTTACCTCATCGGGGGCGAGTCTGGATCTGTGAAGAATTGAGCTGCACGCTCCCATCCTGTCCAGGACACGCCTCAGGCAGCTCCTGTGTCTGGTCCCTGTCACTGGCTGAATGGAGGGTGTCATCTGGGACGCCCAGAAACACCTCCTCCAAAGCCACGCACACTCCTCACCTCTTAGAACTCCATATGTCGCACCCACCTTTGGATTCCTTCCTTAGGGAACCCCACCCTCTGCGCGCTGACCTTCCGGTCCCCTCCGTCACGCTAGTCTGTCTACCTGTGCGCCTCCCTACCTCAACTCTGTGTCTCTGACAGCGCTCTTTGCACCCCGTTCCTCACTAGCCTATTTCTGGACCTCAGTTCTCTGCACCCTCATCTTTGCACTCCGTATTTCTGCACCCCACATTTCAGAACCCTTTCTAAAATCTATTTCTATATCTCAACCCTGAACCTGACCTCTAATTGTGTCTCTGCACCCTCGTTTTCATGACCCCCGCTTTGTGCTCCATTTCCCTGGCTTCCACTCTGCACTCCACCTTTCTGTACTTCATCTCAGACTTCTACCTCTTAGCACCCCAACTCTCTGTAGCCCACTTCTGCACCTCAACCCTGGAGCCCCTCTGTACCCCGTCTCTGGTCACCTGTGTACCCTCCATTTTTCTAATCCCTTTGTACTCCACCTTATTGACTTCCCCACCTCATTCACCCCATTTTTCTGGACCCGGCTCCTCAGCACCCCAGCTTTAAGTGGCTCACTTGGGTGCTTTGCTGTCACCTCGTTCACGTCTCTGAACACCTCTGCACCCCGATTTACCGCATTTCCATCTCTGCACCCTATCTCTGCCCCTACCTCTATCTACGCCTGAGTCTTTCTGGATGTCTACCTCTGCGCCCCCATATTGACCTCCATCTCACTAGCACGTTCCCTACATCTAGACCCACATGTCCTTGAACCCTTTCATCCTCCTTTTAAAGAATGTTTTGTCGCGGGTCTCTGTGGCCCAAAGTAGCCTCCAAGTTACTACCCCCTTTGTAGTCCAGGCGGCCTGGAACTCATGGAGACCATCCCACTCCTGCCTCCCGAGTCTTGGGGCTACAAACGTGTGCATCCTGGCCATCCTCCCCATCCCGGTGGTCCAAAACCTAGTCCCCATTCCTAAGCCCCGCCCCACGCCCCCATCTTCGGACCACCATTGGGCCCGGCCTCCGCCGCATCGGGGCGCGGCCGCCCCGCCCCGCCCCGCCCCGCCCCGCCCCGCCCGCTGCTGAGTCAGCGCTCGGCGGCCCCCGCCCGCGGGAGGACGCCCCGGGAGTCCCGGGAGCCCCGAGGAGGCGGGCGAAGGGCGGCTCTGGGCCCGCCCGCAGCTCTGGGTCGTGTGTGCGCAGGAGAAGCGGCGGCTGCAGGAGGAGATCGGCGCTGCGCGTCGCGAGCTGGAGGAAGAGAAACTCCGCGTGGAGCGGCTCAAGGTAGGCGACTCCCGTCCAGCCCCGGCGGTGAAGTGGGGGTATCTTTGTTGTGAGGCCGGTTGAGAGACAATAGGAACCTCTGTCCAATTTGGGGAGGGGGAGATGGAGAGGAGGCGGGCGGAAGGTAGCCATGGAGACAGCTGCTCCACTCTGGAGGAGTATAGGGAAGGTGGAGGGCTTCTCCCTGTTTGGCGGTGATGACAGGAGCCTTAGGCCAACGCTGGGGTGGAGAGGGGCGCATTGGGAGGTCTTTCTGGGCTTGGCAGGACCAGTCGACTGAGCAGGCTGTTAGGATGATGGTTGTGTGCCTGTGCTTGGGAAGGCTGCTTGCTTGCATGGTGTTGGGGGACGAGATATGGGCACGTCTCCCAGCCTGATGGATGCGCCCTCTGGGCGTTTGTAAGCAATGAGTGGGGAGGCAGGCTTCCCATGGCTAACTCCAACTCCCTTCCCATGTCCAGAGAAAATCTCTCCGAGAACGTTGGCTCATGGATGGGACGGCTGAAGGGCCAGAGCGGCCGGAGGACCTGGCCTCCAAGGACCCACAGTCGCCTGAGGGACAGGCCCAGGCTCGAATTCGTAACCTGGAAGACAGCTTATTTTCGTGAGTCGGGAATGCCTGCTTTTGAGCCATGCCCCAGCCTTTGACAGCCCTGAGAAACGGAACAGGTTTATTTCCGGCCCCGCTTCCAGCAGCCCCCCTCTCTCCCTCAGACTCCAGTCACAGCTGCAGCTGTTGCAAAGTGCGTCCACAGGTGCCCAACACAGACCTGCTGGCAGGCCCTCCTGGCGCAGAGAGGTGAGCAGGGACCACAGGGGTGGAGAGGAGGGGGTGTGACCAGCAGCGTCAGACCGGGACTCCGCAGGGCTGTGCTCTCAAACGCAGCCTCTGCTTTGGTGTGTGGTCAAGCCCACTCACTGTGACTTTGCTGTGTTCTTGTGCAGGTTGATCCTCCTGTCTAGACCTTAATTTCCCTATCCCTAAGACGGGAACACCAGCTCAGAGGTGCCTTTAGGAGGGGCCAGTGAAATTATAATTTAGAACTCTCTGCCTTCCTGTTCAGCTTTGCCAGTGACAGGATTACAGTCCACCACCATGCTTTGATCACAAAGGGAGTTTGTGTGCGTGCAGATGTGTGCAGCTGCCCCAGGCCTTTCTTCATCTCTCCCCGTCACCCCATGCTGTCACACTGCCTCTTTTCTATCCCCTTTCCGTGTCTAGATCACGGGGAGTGCTGTTCCTGTTCCTTAGCCTGGAACAACGTTCTCCAACTCAGCACTATGGACAGAGCATACCCCACCCTGCACTCCTCCAGAAGCCACGCCCAGGCTCGTCTCTACAGGAATCGCTGTCACACACACACACACACCTCTCCCGGTTTCTTCCCATCGCTGCTTCTTTCTCTCCCAGTTCCAATGTGCAAACACTGTGTATTTATTGGTTGTTCTGTTTATCACTTCCCTCTTCCGGTCTGATTGTATCCGGTCTTTTCAGGTTGGGGATATGGCTCAGCTGTACTATGCTGGCCTTGTGTGCGCCAGGGCCCTGGTTCCATACCAGCACTTCCTCCCTCCCCCCAAATCCTTTGTCTAGGACAGCCTCAAGCTGGCCAGGGAAGCATTAACATAGCATTGGGTAACCAGGTAGAGCACACACATACCTGGGCGGTAGAAACCAGGGCCAGTTTGACCTTGTCTCTGTTCCACTTGCAGGGGCCTCGTCCTCTCTCTCAGCCCACCGTGGAGGCAGGTCCTGCAGGCAAGTATTAGAATCCCAAGGTCTGGGGTACAGTCACCACCAGTTCACTTCACCTGAAGGAATCTGGGTGAGGGTTCTCTTCGTCCCCCATCGTCCTGACCTCCCTGCCCTTCATTCCTTTGATTCCTCCAGGCCTCACTAATGTGGACAAGAGAACTTCCCTGCCAGCTGGTCCAGTGGGCATGTCCCCTGAGTGCCCCTCTGATCCCAGGGAGGAGCTCATTGAGGTCCTGCCAGCCTTGAGGCCATCCCCTGAGGCCACGGGGGCCTCTTCAGAAGCCAACGGCCCCTGCCCTGGGCATAGCCCCCTCCCAGAGCAGCTGAGCCTAGGGGTGGCAAGTGTCACTAAGGCCAAAGGAGATGGAGTGGTAGAGGTGGATTGGGCTGGGCTTCGGGCTACTGAGAACAGTGCCACAGACCCCACGGGTGTGGAGCTGGAGGATAAGGTGGAAGAGGTGGTCCTGGAGGCCATCGGGGCTAGGCAGGGCACCAGCAGCCCTGAGCTCCCCACTTGGGTGAAGGAGGGCAGGGGTGTGGTGGAGGTGGTCTGGGAGGGGCTGGGAGGCAGTGATCCCGATGTCACAGGGGAGTCACACAGGAATGCAGAATGCACACAAATCAGTTCCCCAAAGCTCCAGGAGCAGGTTGAGGTGGAAATTTCCAAGAAAGAGGGAGGTGCTTCTAGAGATAGTCCTGAGGGTGCTGGGCAGGGGGACCCTGGAGGAGAGGAGGGGTCCTTCATTTGGGTGGAGAGAGCAGCCCTGAGTGAGGGCTGGGAGGAGCTCTTGATGGAGGGCTTGGAAGCACCCCCGGGGGCAGGCTGTGTGGGGGGACCTGAGGCTTGGATGGGAGCACAGCCCAGAGGGAGTCAAGAGTCCTGGGAGGTGGAGAGAAGAGAAGTGGAGAAATCAGAGGGCATGGAAGAGAGAGGGAGGGAAGAAAAGCTCAGGGTCGAGGGGCATGGGGCAGCTGAGGTGCCAGAGCCGGCCCAGGGAAGAGAGGAAAGCCAGGCCAAAAAGGAGGGGGGAGAAGGCAGCCAGGGCCCTTTGCTGGCAGAGAGAGCAGCAACAGAGGAGGAAGAGTGGGCCAGGAAAGGAAAGGAGGATGAAGAGCCACCAGAAGTGAAAAAAGGAGGTGAGGAAGAGCCAGACACCATGGAGAAGACACTGGTGGCAGAGAAAAAAGGAAGTGAGCCGCCATCAGCCGACGAGAGAGACGGCCAAAGCTCATTGGACAGAGAGTCAAAAACCAGTGAGAAACCATTGGAAGGAGAGCCAGGAGGCGAGAGCTCACTGGATGAAGAAGCTAAGGGAAGTGAGAAACCATTGGAAGGGTTTGACACAGCAGGCAGTGAACCATCATCAGAGGCAGAGAAGACCCCAGGCGCCAAGGAGGAGGTGAGTCCAGGAGAGCAAGGCAAATCCAATGAAGGAGCAGAGTTTCGGGTGGAGGATGCCAGCCAGCCAGGGACCCCTCTTTGTGTCCAGGAGGAGGCCATGTCAGAGGAGCAAGGACTGCAGGGCCTGGAGAAGCAAGAAGGACCAGAGGAAGAGACAGCCAGGGAGCCTCAGCCCTGTGCTGAGAGTGAAGGTCCTCCTGGGGATACCACCCCGCTCTTGTCAGAGACCCCAGCCCCAGAACAGCCTGTGGAAGGCCAGCCACTGCTCCATCAGGAGGTGTCCAGCACCAACCCTGGTGACCCCCCTGCACCTACCTATGCACCTGCCCGGCAGCTTGAGGTAGCTGAGGCCAAAGACGCTAGTGGCCCTAAGCAAAAGACGTGCCAGTGTTGTGTGGTCATGTGAGCCTACACCTGCCGCCCAGCAACCTTTTCCTCTCACAGCTACCTCGCTGCCTGGCATCCAGCAGAAGGTCCCAGGCACAGACAGGGTACCATAGGACTGGCAGTGGTACCCAGGAGCCAGCAGGCCCCTGTGTTTATTTACACCTGGGCTTTTAGACTCCCCGCCCACTGCCCGTGGCCCTGACTCCCTTCTGCAATGAAGCCTTTATACTTGAAAATTAAATGTTAAGGCAATCTGACAGCCTGACTGTGTGTCTTTTTTTTTATTTGGTTTGGTTTTGGTTTTGGTTTTGGTTTTGGTTTTGGTTTTGGTTTTGGTTTTGGTTTTGAAGGCAGGGTTTCTTTGTATAGTCCCAGATGTCCTGGAACTCACTCTGTAGACCAGGCTGGCCTTGAACTCAGAGATCCATCTGCCTCCGCCTCCCAATTGCTGGGATTAAAGTTGTGTGCCATGGGGCTGGAGAGATAGCTCAGAGGTTAAGAGCACTGGCTGTTTTTCCAGAGATCCCGAGTTCAATTCCCAGCAACCACGTGATGGTTTATAACCATCCGTAATGAGATTTGGTGCCCTCTTCTGGCCTGCAGGGATGCAGGCAGAACACTATATGCATAATTAACAAACAAATAAATAAATAAATTTTTAAATGTGTGTGCCACCACTGCCTGGCTTATTTATTTATTTTTATAATCCGTGAGTGTTTTGCCTGTGTACAAGTAACCCTGTGCATGCAGTGCTCACTAAGTCCACAAGAGGGCATCGGATTTCCTAGAACGAGTTGTAGGTGATTCTGAGCTACTCTGGGTGCTGGGAACTGAACCTGGGTCCTCTGCAAGGGCAGGGACCCAGGCTGTGGTCTTCTGTATGGAAACAAGGGCTCCTAACTTCTCAGCTGTCTCCTCAGCCCCTGGAATGCACCTTTTGACATGGAACCACCTCCTTATCTGCTGCTTGGAAATCGATCTTACTAGCATCCAAGGCTGTGGCTGGGTGAGATGTGACAGACACCTATGATCCCAGCACTGGGGATGCTGCAGCAGTGGGATCACACGTTTGAGACCAGCCTTGGTTACATATCAAGACTTTGACACAGTAAAGAAAACAACAACAAAAGGGTTGGGCCAGTGAGAATATTAATTCTTCCACCGTAACAAAAAGTTGTCAGTGGTGCAGAAGCTAGAAAACAGTTGGGCATGGCAGCACAGTCTTTAATTTCCGTTCTTGGGAGGCAGAATCAGGTGAGTCTCTGTGAGTTCCAGGCCAGCCAAGGCTATGTAGTGAGATCCTGCCTCAAAAAACTAAAAATAAAAAAGTCTAATCCAAGATAGGGACACAGGCTAGAACCTGGGGGCTGGAGGCCCAAGGCCCAGCTCCTCTAGTGTGGGTAGGAAGTGTTTCTCATACCCAGAGTGAAGAGGGGCAGAGGCTGGAGAGGACTCAATAATGGGTTCTAGCTCCATTTCCTCCACTTCCAGGATGGGTCCGTCCTTGGGTGGCTGAGGCAGGCTCACCTCCTGGGGAGATGGAGGCTGGGAACTCAGCGGTCTTCCCCTCCCTCCTGCCCCAGCATCCTCCAGTTGGAGAGCGGTGCTCCCACATTTGGCATTTTCTCACCTTTATGTAAGGCTGCCCAGAATTGCTGTTGGCAGGGTCAGGAACCCTCTCCCAGATCCACTGGGGAATCAACTTGTGTCGCTGACGGAGGCACCTGGCCAGCAGGAACCCAGTGGCAAACATGTTGCTAGAATCTATGAACTTCCTGAGCCCCGACGTCACCCACCCAAGGCCTAGCTGCTGAACCCCTACCAGGGTAGAGATCCCATATCTGACAGTCTTACCTGGTGGTGGCCAGGCTCAAGCCACAGGCCATCAGGAGCAAGCCCCACAGGGACAGGACCCAAGGCAGAATCTTCCACATGACCCCATTATCTGTGGGTGGGGAGAATAGGGAGGACTACACAGCCATCTTGAACAGGGGGTCTGGGCCTGGGTGGGGCCGAAGGGGTAGCCATCATGAAGAAGAGGGTAAGACTAAGGGGCATAGGGGTGTGCTGACAGGCACAATCAGATGCTGTTCCAGATATACATTGCTGGATAATACAACAGCATTTAGAAGAAACAAAATGCCCTGAGGCAGACTTGGGGTGTGGTCCTGGGTTCCATCCTCAGTACTATCCTATACATAATCCTCTCCCTTAGAAGGCTCTCCACCATTGAAACCCACGTTAGGACTTCAAGACACCCCTAGCCTGGAGTGGGCAGGCAGCCCCATCCCCACCTCTTACCTGGTAGATGAAGCCAAAGGCTGGGACCCGGTGGGCCCTGTCCTGCAGCGGTGGACACCATCACCCACAGCTCAAAGGAACCCCAGTGAAGGCTGGGCAGAGTGACCGTCTGGTTATTACAGCTCACTGAAGGACAGGAGCACAGGAGTTGGGGGAGCAGTAATCATGCCCTGGGGCTTTTGCACAAGCCCCTTCCTCTGTGCGACTTTCCTCATGGCTCTGTCTCGGTCTTCTTTATTTATGTGACATTCTATTATTTCCTGGGGGGCTTGCCCGTATACATGCCATGGCACACATGAGGAGGTCAGGGGTATTTCTCACCACCCATTCCACCATAGGAGTCTTGGGCTTCATGGTAGGGGCCATCTCACAGCTCCTGGTCTGTAAATGTTGTCCAGTGTCACACTTCCTTAACCAATCTTCTGACCCTCATTTAAAATGGACTCTCTCATTTTGTGCACAGCTCTAACGGCCATGTGGCTGCTTAGATGCTAGCACAGTTGTCTATGCCTGTGACTCTCCCACTGGGAAGTCAGCTGCCTGAATGCTGCCTCCAATGCACAAGGCCCTGAGTTTGAACCCCAGCCCTGAGGAGGGCAGGGGATTGTCAAGGGCATGGTAGTGTGTGCCTGTCATTCCAGTTTCTCAGAATGCAATTTCTAGGTCGGGTTGAGATCAAGTGAGACCCTGTCTCAACAAACAAAAAAATTCAAGTTTCCCAAACCTGCTGTAACCACATGTGCATAGTATTCAAAAAGCTGCACTTTCTGAACGGGGAGCAGGAGGAGGTGCTGCTGTCCCTGGAGTGTCCCCATGGTGACTAGTTCCTATTAGTCTCTGTGTATGATGGCGTAAGTGTGGAGGTCATGTGGGAGCTGCTTCTCCCCTTCAACCACATGGGTTCTGGGACTGAATTCAGGTCCTCAGACTCAACGGCAGGAGTATTAATGTGGTGGGCCATTTCACAGGCCTGTGAGGCAGATTTTGTAACAAGTTCAGATAGCTTTTTTTTTTTTTTTTTTTAGCTGAGGACCAAACCCAGGGCCTTGTGCTTGCTAGGCAAGCGCTCTACCACTGAGCTAAATCCCCAACCCCTCAGATAACTTTTATGGTTAGGAAGAAAAGAATAATGGCTTTGTTTCTTCAGTGATGGGGATAAAACTGACGGCCTTGTACATGTTGAACACTTGCTCTCCTGCTGAGCCACACTCACTGGACAGGAGCTCTATGCTGAGGCACTACCCCAAGCCAATACCAATGCTTTTAAAAAGGAATCTGATGGCCTCGTTTCTGATGGCGCTAATCCCAGGGGCAGTGGTGCTTTGTTATAAAGCTGGGCTTCTCGGGATATGTAGTTCCAACCTAGCCAGTCAGCCACTCTTTTCTGGCTGGGGAGATCTTGCCCCAGGCAGAGGTGGTGAGAATTGTGGATGAAGGGAAAAGGACCTGAAAGACCACTAAAGACCTTAGTTCCTCTGACACTTCTTGCTAGACCCAGGCTGGAGTGAGCACACCAGAGTCCTGTAGCATCTGAGAGGTTGTTTTCCTTGGGCAGCTTAGGGTCCAAGGACTAAGCCTGTGAGGCAGTGGACTGAGTAGGGATAGCATGGCCCTGGAAGGCTGACGGCTGTGGGCTGGCAGGATGTGGGCTGCCTTGGCCGGAGTGTGTATGGCGAAGATTGGCATGCAGAGGGAGTGTTGGACATATTGCTTGAATGGCTTTCTTTGGCCTCTGACCTTGCTGCCCATTCTTTCTTACCATCATTTATCCTCCATGAGCCTCCTGCCCTCCTCCTGCCTGGGGAGCCAGTGAGGGATTGGTGGAATGGGCTGTGGCCAGCTTCCGTAATGCTGAGCCTCTGAGACCCATCAAAGCCAGACGAACTGAACTCAGGCTCAGGGAAAATGGAAGTCAATAAAGCTGAGTTTTGTAATTTATATATATATTTTTAAAAAGGAGTCTTTTCTTTTAGATTTTTTCTTGTGAGTATGGGTGTTTAGCCTGAATGTCCGTCTGTGCACTACATGCATGCAGTACCCATGGAGACCTGAAGAGGGCACCAGGGCCTCTGAGACTGGAGGACAGAGACTGCCACTATGTAGGAGCTGGGAACTGAACCCAGGACCTCTGCAAGAGCAGTCAGAGCTCTTAACTGTTGAACCTCTCTCCAGCCCCAGGAATTTGTTACTATAGTAAAATATTAACCTATCTCAAGGGTAGCAGAAGGAAATAAAAATCACAAGCAACCCTACAAGCCCTGTTAATATTGAGAGAAATTTCTCTTGGCATATTTGAGGCTTGGCTTTGCTCAGTGCTGAGTCTTTTTATCAGAAACAAAGCCATCTCAGAACCTGTGATCCTTTTTATACTTTTCACTTAATGAAATATGACAGGTATCCATCACTGTCAGCAAAGACAGACTGGAGACTTCACCTTTAATGTCTCCATAGGCCCAGTTCAGCAGTAGCCAAGACTGTTACTGTCCGCTGGGAACTTGGTGACATAGAATTCCCAGGTGCTGAGAATGTAGGGACAGGGTAGATGCTAGGTGGGTCTGTGGGGACAGAGAAAGGAACAGGAGGCAGGAAGCTCACCATTCATGCAGACGGCAGGGCTATCTCTGCCCTGTATGCACAAGGTATAGTGAGTGACCTGGCCTCGGAGCCTGAGTCTTGGTACCTCTCCCCATGCCACAACAGGTGTCCCTGAGGGGTCATCTTGGAGTCGCCAAACTGCTGGCCCAGCAAGGGGTACTGTGAAAAAACCCAGTGTGTCAGTATCTAGAGCGGTTCCGAGAGGCCCGCCCGCCCGCCACCCTCCAGTGCCACTTCTTACCTAGCTCCTCTGTGAATCCCCAGACTGTGGGTGCCGCAGCTGACCCCTCTGGGAAGACTGCAGTCACTGTAATTCCATAGGGGACCCCTCCTTCGAAATCCCCTGGAGGGAACAGGAAGAAGAGAACATTTACAGCTGGCTCTCCCACCCCAGTGCAGAGCTCACTTACAGGAGCTTGTCTTTCCGGCCCCTGGGGAGGCTGCTCCACAAAGTGCCCTGACTGAAGGGAGAGGTAGTAAGCTGTAAACAGCACAGACAGGGACAGCCCCAGCTGTCTGCAGTGACTTGTACCTGTGGCGCTCTGAGGCACAGAGACCCTGTCTCCAAAAACTAAAGAGCAGGGCTGAGGATGTGACTCAGTTGGTAGTGTCTGCCTCGATTGCACAAGCCCTAGTGAGGTCCTCAATAAAAGCGATAGTCTCTTGATCACTGAGCCGATTCTCCAGATTCTTACCTTATTTTGCATACAGGGTCATACTATGTAGTCCTGGCCAGCCTTGAACTCACAGAGACCTGTCTACCTCGCCTCCTGAGTGCCAGGATTAAAGGCGCTGGTGTAGGGCCACATGCCTGTCATCCATCACTTGAAGGGTGGAGAGGAGGGGCAGAAGCTCAAGAGCATCATTAGCTAGTGAGTTCAAGGCCAGCCTGGGATACAGGTGACTGTGTGTGTGGGGTGTGTAAAAGAAAGGAATAAAAACTAAAATAACATCTGGGTGTAGTTATACACACCTTTAATCTAAACCAGCCTGGTCTACACAGGGAGTTCCAGCCAGGTAGGGAGGCATGCTTCAAAAATGAAAACAGGATTAAAGGGCGGAGAGGTGGCTCTGAGCACCGGCTGCTGTTCTAGAGCAGCCACAGGGCAGCCACAACCACCTGTAATTCCAGTTCAGGGAATCTAGCACCTTCTTCTGGTCTCCATGGGTACAGTTCACACTTGGAAAATATGTTCATTCAGGCAAAGCACCCATATGCATAAATAATAATTTAAAAAAATTATGGGGTTGAGGATTTAGTTCAATGGTAGAGCACTTGCCTAGCAAGCACAAGGCCTTGGGTTCGGTCCTCAGCTCTGGAAAAAATATTTTAAAAATTATTTTAAAAAAGGAGGGGGGATAAGAAGCCAGGCATAGTGGCATATACCTTTAGTGCCAGCACTTGAAAGGCAGAGGTAGGTAAGTTTGAGGCCAATCTGGTTAACAGAATGAGTTCCAGGGGAGCCAGGATTACAGAGAAACCCTGTCTCAAAGAGAGAGAGGGAGAGAGAGAGAGAGAGAGAGAGAGAGAGAGAGAGAGAGAGAGAAAGTTAAATAAAATAAGGGTTGGAGAGATAGCTTCATGGGTAAGAGAGCATACTGTGCTTACAGAGGGCCCAGGTTTGGTTTCCAGCACCATGTATATGACTCCAGCTCCAGTGACTTCTGAGAGCCCTGCACCCGTGTGCACATACACACAGACACATAATTAAACTGTTTAAAAATCTTAAGAATAAAACCAAACAACACGTGGAGTTGTGGAGTCCAGTCTCAAACGGATACACCTACAAATCACTCCTGAGCCTTCACTCACGGGCACCAGTAAGAGGCGGAAGGACTGGAAGAGTCAGAGGTTGGGGAGTTTGCTGTGAGATGTGTCTCCTACTGAAGTCAAAAGTCTCACCAGCATGACTGCCCAAATGTGAGCTGAGCAAGGGCAACACCAACAGACAGCCAAAGCGGATGGGAAAACCCCGCGGAGGCCTCAACCCCACACAAAGAACTGGAATGTGGGGAGCAGGAGACAGTCTTTCTCAGGGAGGAGCAGCTGGGAAGCCAGTGCCAACCGGTCAGCCCTGAGAACACACAGGTAACACTATACAGACCGAGCAAGCTGTATTAGGACTACATGTGTATAAATATGTGTACACACACATGCATGCAATAACAACTCATGAAAAAGAGGCCATGAATTTGAAAGAGAGCATGGAGGGGTGTATGGAAGCGTTTGGGGGGGGAGAGGGCAGGGGCAAGTGCAATTCTACTATGATCTCAAAAATACTAAAAATAAAATAAGTAGGGGCAGTGGTGGTACACACCTTTGATCCCAGCACTTGGGAAGCAGAGGCAGGTAGATCTCTGTGAGTTCAAAGCCAGCCTGGTCTACAGAGTGAGATCCACAGAGAAACTCTGTCTCAGAAAACCTAAAATGGCCGGGCGGTGGTGGCGCACGCCTGTAATCCCAGCACTCGGGAGGCAGAGGCAGGTGGATCTCTGTGAGTTCGAGGCCAGCCTGGTCTACAGTGCTAGTCCAGGACAGGCTCCAAGCTACAGAGAAACCCTGTCTCAAAAAACAAACAAACAAACAACAACAACAACAACAAAAAAAACCTAAAATGAAAACAAAAAATAAGCAAATAAAAACGAAATAAAATAAGTAAGTCCCTTGGGGTTGGGGACTTAGCTCAGTGGTAGAGCGCTTGCCTAGCAAGCACAAAGCCTGGGGTTCCGATTCTCAGTTCCTAAATAAATAAATAAACAAATAAATAAATAAATAAAAGTAAGTCCCCAAAGTCGGGAAGCAAGGTTCTGCGGCTGGGTGTGAGAAATGGAGAACACAGCTCAACCCTCTTCATTGCTGGTCAAGGCTGTTCCTGAGGGACCTTGACTCTCCAGCTTTGTGCTCAGGTATGCTGCTCTATCAGTGACCACAGTGTGATTTTGTCCCAAGGCCAGGTAATAAAATTACCAGTACAGAAAGGCATGGACACAGGCCTGCTTGGAGGACACTCCTCTCAAGGGAGCCAGGCTCCTGAGGGCCTGCCTCTAAACTGCTGTGCCTGTGAAGCAGGCCAAAGAAGGAATGTTCCAGAATCATTATCCAGTGCTCTTCTCTCTCCTTCTCCCCTCCTTCCACCCACCCCTTAATTCCTTGTTCCTTTGGTCTTCCTGTCTCCTCTTCCCCCTCCCTCCCTCCCTCTTTTCCTCCCTCCCTCCCTCTCTCCCTCCCCCCCCTCTCCCCTTCCTTCCCTTCCCCTTAGTAAGTAGTGATACTCCTGCCTCAGCCTTCTCAGCTCAGATGTAGACCACCGCGGGCTGGGACTCCTCTCTTTTCACCCAGTGCACACACAAGCTTCAGCACCTCACTTCCGTTTCTCCCCCACTGCCTCATTTTCTTCCTTCATACCTGAGACACTCGTCCAAATATCAAGCCTCAGTCTAGAAGCCTTTGATGGCGTCTGGAGTTCCCTCCCCCACATGATGCTACAGTCTGAACCTTATCTGGCTTCCTATGTCAGCAGGTACTCCCTCTCTGGCACAGACTCCCACCAGGGCACCATCGAAAAATCCACCCAGAGTCAGCACCATGTTCTGGGTCCTCCAAAACCGAGCGAAAGAAATCTCTTTATAAGTGTCCAGGCCCAGTACCAGGAGATGGGATCCCAGGGGTTCCAGGGCCTAACCTGGTAACAAAGTGCTGAGGTTTTCAGCGGGGAGATGGATCCAGTTGAGCTTATCCAGGCTGTCACCATCGCGAGCCCAGTCCACCACATACTCCCGCGGTTCCCTGGTCCCTTGTTGCCAGGTCACCAGTATCCCTGGGCTCCCATTAATGCTGCTGACGACCACATCATGGGGGGCAGATTCTGGAGCTGGAAGCAGGAGGAGACATCTTAACTGTTCATTCAGGAAGTCTATCTTGTCCCCTAAGGTATTGAACAGAGGATATTCAAGTTGTTTTACCCAAGCAGACCAAAGACAGGTTGGTGAGAAGTGGCCCATTGGTGGTGCTGACAGTGGACACCACAGCCCACTCCATCAGTGAGGGGACAGAGGACTTGCAACAAGGGACCTCTTCTTGAGTCGTGGTAACATCTCCAACCCCAAACCAGACTCTGTAAGTCACCTGTGCACAGGGTCCTGGGTCCTGAGGAGAGGAAAAGTTGAGGTTAGCATGCCCCCATTTTGTTGAGTGCCCACTACTTACAATGGCAAGACACCAGCTAAATCAGGCAGTATGGCAGCATGGGAGGCCCTGTTTATGGATGTAGACACTGAGCCTCGGAAGTTCACAGAGGTTTACAGTGGAGGGCTAGGGAGGGAAAGGAGACACCCTGAGGGTACGAAATCTAAGGAGGAGCCTGACATGGTGGCTCATATCTAGAATCTCAGGACTCTGGAGGCAGAGGCAGGAGGAGTTGCCACAGTGTGAGGCCAGCTTGGGCTACATGTGTCCCTGTCTTAGGAAACAAAAGTAAATGTGTAGCAAGCAGAGCACCGACTCTGCATAAAGATAGCTTTGATTGTGCACTTAGGGCCCAGCCCCGTTCTGCTCTCACAAATCCCGGCTTAGGTAGCAATCAGACAAGACAAAAAACAAACCACACAACCGCACCCTGGTCTTGGCACTTGAGTGTGCTGACTGGATTTTTTTGAAAATGCTCATCTCTAGGACGGGAGAGGTGCTTCCTGAGCAAGTTCAATCCCAGCACACATGTTTAAAAGGCCAAACATGGTGGCATGCTTGTAGCCTCAGCTACAGGGAAAGTGAAAAACAAAAAAACACTGTGGTCAGAGCCTGAGGAAAGGGTAAGAGTCCTCGGCCTCTTCATACACACCTAAACACATACGAACACATATGCACAGATACTTATCTTGTTTCAAGATTGTGTGTGTGTGCGTGAGCATGTGTGTGTTGGGGTATGTACACATGAGTTCAGTACCCAAGGGGCCAGAGGATTCCCTGGAGCTGGAGTTATGAGCAGTTAAAAGCTGCCTGATGTGGGCACTTAGTATCAAGAACACAGTCTCTGCAGGAGTCCCACAAACCTTTATCTTAAATACGAAAATCTTTTTATTTTATGTCAGTGTGTGCACTGGGACGCATGCCACAACACCCAGCTTATTGTGGCTTTGTTTGTTTAAGATTTATTAGCCAGATCTTCATGGTGGCGAATGCCTTTAATCCCAGCATTCGAGAGGCAGAGGCAGACTGATCTCTCAGTTTGAGGCCAGCCTGGTCTACAGAGTGAGTTTCAGGACAGCCAGGGCTGCAGAGAAACCTTGTCTCAAAACAAACAAACAAAAAAGGTTTGTTCACATGTTTTTTGTGTGTAGGGGTGTTTTGACTGCATGTGTGTAAGTGTACCCTCATAGTCCAGAAGAAAGAGTTGGATGCCCTGGAAGTGGAGCTACAGTTGGTTGTGAGCTGAGGTGCGGGTTCTGGAAACCGAACCCGGGTCCTCTGGAAGAGCAGCCAGGGCTGAGCCGTCTCTCCAGCATCTCAGCCGGCTTTCTACACAGTTCCTGAGACTGAACTCTGACTTCCAGCCCTGCCTCAGCACCCCACCCCTTGTTTCTTCTCTTTTTTCTTTGAAACAGGACGTCACAAATAGAGCCTCAAACTGGGTGTATGGCGGGGTGACCTTGAACTGTTGGTCCCCCATCCTCCTGCTTCTACCTCTCGTTGCTGGCATTCCAGCTGCACATCACATCTGGCTCATACAGTGCGGCAGACAGAATCCATGACCTCAGACATCCCAGGGAAGCTGTACTTCTGGACTGCATCCCAGCAGGACCTAAGAGCTTTGAAATATTCATGAAAGGCTCCTGCCCTGCTGCACACCCTGGCTCCTTCCGTTGTGGCTCTGTTACTTCCTCCCCAGTGGAAACTTACAAGGATGGGAATGTGTAATAGTTTAAGTGATTCCAGAAAACTCTAGCAAGGAGCAATGTCTAACACCTTCAATACCACCACTTAGGAGACAGAGGCAGGTGGAGCTCTGTGAGTTAGACTATAAAAATGTACACACACACAGAGGTACGCACATACATGCTTTTACATGCATGCATACATTTACACATGTAAATGTGCATATACATATACATGCATTCAAATGCATGCACTCTTACTTACCTGCATGTATGCATGCATAAACACACGTGGAACTAAATGGATGGCATTTAGTTGTGTGGCTCAAGGGTCATACATATTTTATTCTCTGCAGAATTCAGCCATGCCTAGCAGACATTAGATGTTCAATAGTGTATGTTTTCATTGCTGAGCATGGAGCCTGGGACTTCACATATTCTTACCTGGTGTTCTGTCACTGAGCCCTCCACCATTTTATTTTATTTCATGTGCATTGGTGTTTTGCCTGCACGTTTGTCTGTGTGAGGGTGTAAGATCTCCTGGAACTGGAGTTACAGAGAGTGGTGAGCTCCCATGTGGGTGCTGGGAATTGAACCCGGGTCCTCTGGAAGAGCAGCCAGTGACCTTAACTGCTCAGCATCTCTCTAGCCCCATGCCCCCTTTTTAATTTTTTTTTTTTTTTTGCTTTTCAGACTAAGATGCCCTGACCTTGAACCCACTCTGGCTGGTCTTGAACATGCAATCTTCCTGCCTCTGCCTTTTGAGTAGTTGAGATCACCGGTGTGAGTCACCAGGAATCAGGAGGACTATGACACCCTCCTCTACCACCTGTTCGATGGCGGGAATCTCCAGCACAAGTGTTACATCTTGCCAAGCTGCACTGCGATCATGTCCTGAGTCTAGACTTTCATATCTGCTGTCTCCTCCCTGGGACACTGGATTCCACCCAACACCTCAGATCTCTCCCGGGTTCACGGTGGAGACTTCTGCCTCACCCAGCACGGCAAGAGACCGCTGCAATCCAGGAAGTAACCTCCAGGGGGCAGCAGAGGAAACCACCGCTGCTTGGGCGTTCCCGACCCCCGCAGGTTACAAACTTCGGACTTGCAGTTTACCTTCCAGAGAAGCAAGGCTGCCCGTTTGCCAGACGTTTCACAGACGGTGCCCGATACCCACAGATCTTCAGGAGCTGATGAGGACGAGGAAAAGCAGGTATAGTTAGATGAACACGGCTGCCTGGCCTACGGTGGGCCGAGGCCCAGGAGTGCAAGACAAACGAAGACATCCTCACCCAAGAACGGCGTCAGGAAGGACAGGTCCGGGCTCCACTCGCCCCAGGGATATCCGCTCTCCACGCGGCAGCGGCCGGACACCTGGTAGCTGGTGCCAGGTTCCAGGTTCTGCATCTCAACAGGAGTCAGTAGGTCTGTCTTCAGCTGTGGCTCCAGCTGGGGAAAGGGTGGGGAAAGTGATGGGGTAGCCTCTGTGCTGTGGAGACTTCCTCTTTTTCCAACGCCATGACCCTGGGTCTGGCACAGGCTAGCCCTCTAACACTGAGTAGTTACAGCAAGCCCTGGGAGTGTGTGTGTGTGTGTGTGTGTGTGTGTGCGCGCGCGCGCGCGCGCGCTCGCGCGGGTGTTCATGTCAAATGTCTTCCTCTGTAGCTCAATTCTTTTGTTTTGTTTTGTTTTTTAAGGCAGGGTTTCTCTGTGTAGTTTTGGAGCCTTTCCTGGATCTCACTCTGTAGCCCAGTTTGGCCTCAAACTCACAGAGATCCGCCTGGCTCTGCCTCCCGAGTGCTGGGATTAAAGGCGTGTGCCACCACCGCCAGGCTAATATCTTTTTTTTTTTTTTAAACACAGTAAATGCATGTTCTCCACCCCCCCAAAGATTTGTTTATTTATTGTGTATACAGTGTTCTGCCTGCATGTATGCCTGCGGGCCAGAAGAGGGCGCCAGATCTCATTACAGATGGGTAGGAGCCATCATGTAGTTGCTGGGAATTGAACTCAGGACCTCTGGAAGAGCAGCCAGTGCTCTTAACTGCTGAGCCATCTCCCCAGCCCGTAGCTCAACATCTTATTATTTTTAAATTCTATTTATTATTATGTATACGAGTGTATATTCTGGGGGCGGTCAGAGGACAAGTATGGAGTAAGTTCTCTCCTGCCATCTTTTTGTGGGTCCCAGAAACCAAACTCAGGTCACAAAGCTTGCCTCACTTCACCCACTCGGTCATCTATCTCACTAGCCTCCATTTCGTTTCTGAGGCAGGGTCTCTCATTGACTCATTTGCTGGACGCTCAGTAAGTCCTGAGATACACCTGCCTCTGCCTCTGCTGAGGTTGCATGGTGCCACCATGCCTGTCATTTTTTAAGTGGGATCATATTCAGAATCTCATGTTTGTGTGTCAAGCTCGTTGACTACTGAGCAATCTTCCCAGCCATCAACTATGGTTTGTTTGGGTTTTTTGTTTATTTTGAGACAAAATTTTTTAAATTATTTTAAATTTTATGTATTTATATGTTATGTATGGGTGTTCTGCATGTATACCTACATGTAGTGATGTATTGTGTACACTAATAAACTTGCCTGGGGATCAGAGGACAGAGCCAGCCACTAGATTAGACATAGAGGCCGGACACACCCTTAATCCTATCACTCAGGAGGCAGAGATCTGTTTGGATCTCTGTGTGCCCTTGCAGGCCAGAAGAGGACACCAGATCTCATTACAGATGGTTGTGAGCCACCATGTGGGTGCTGGGAATTGAACTCAGGACCTCTGGAAGAGCAGCCAGTGCTCTTAACCTCTGAGCCATCTCTCCAGCCCTTGCTTTTATTTATTTATTTATTTGTTTGTTTGTTTATTATGCATACAATGTTCTGCCTGCATGTATGCCTTCATGCCAGAAGAGGGCACCAGATCTCATTATTGATGGTTAGGAGCCACCATGTGGTTGCTGGGAATTGAACTCAGGACCTCTGGAAGAGCAGTCAGTGCTCTTAACCACTGAGCCATCTCTCCCACCCCGAGACAAAATTTCTAACTGATCAAGATACTCATGCAGGCCAGGTGTGGTGGTACACCTTTTAATCCCAACATGGGGGAGGGGGGGCGGAGGCCAGTGAATCTCTGTGAGTTTCAAGCTAGCCAGGACTACGCAGTGGGGCTTGTCTCACTGGCCCCTACACTCACAAAAAAGGTACCTAGGCAGTATGTAGAGGTGGCAATGAAGCCTGCTGCCCCAGAGCTCAGGAAGCTGAGGCTGGAGGATCACGGCTTTGAGGCCGGCCTGGCTGGCTGCATGGCTACATAGACAGACTCTATCTCCAAAAACAAAAACAAGTGAGAAGGTTGCTTGCGAGGCTGTCTATGTGACTTTGGGGGTTCTGGGACAAGTGCCAAATGGGCCTGGGCTCTCTAGGACTTGGGGTGCTATCCCACCCACCGGAGACGGGGTGGGAAGGAAGCGCCCCCTCCCCGCCCCGTACACTCACCCGGGTCCACTCTTTATCCTGGCATCTTTTGTACTGGAATTGACAGATGAGAACCTTATGAGTTGGCCACGGGGGTGCTTCCCACAGCACAGTGGCCTCCAGGGGTTCGTCCTCAGAAATTTCCACATCAGAGAAGATGGGGGTATCTGGCTTCACTGCAAATGGGAGGCCAGAGTGCACTGAGCAAGGGCCTCCAGCCGCCCTCCCGCCCTGCGCCTCACCCTCCCACTGTGTTACTTTCGGTTTCCAAGTTCACAAACACAGGGGACCAGAGTGGTTGGCCATCTTGTGTCCCCCAGATGAGGAGTTTGTCGGCCATGGTGTACTGTTCCCGGGGAATGGTCACCCAGCTCTGCCTGGAAGGCACCTTCACCTCCTGGGTTCTATTGGAATGGCTGTAGGAGACATGCAGGGGAGAGACACGCGTTGGCACAGGCTGAGCACCCCTGCACGGACTTCCTGCCCTCTGCTCTGCAGCGTTTGAAGCCCTGCTGTATTTCACAGCGGTGTGACCTGAGGCAATAACCTCTGATTCCTCTTCGACACAATGTACGCAATATGCACACATGCAGGAAGAGCTCAGCAGTGGGTCAGGTGGCAGTTCACACCTGCCATCCCAGCCCACCAGACACGAAGCAGGAGTGTTGTCAGAGGCCAGCTCCACACATAATACCGTCTCAGAAAACACACCCTCCTCCCCCCTCCTCTCAAAGCCCTTTTCATTGTCCTCTGCTTAGCCCAATTAAAATGGAGTTTCCAGACACACATCTGCACACATCTGCACCCTGCACCCCACCAGGATCAGCTTTCATTGTTGTGATTCCTAGACCGATTTTTCTTTTCTTTTTCTTTTTTTTTTCTTTTTCTTTTTTTTTTTTTTTTTTTTTTTTTTTTTTTTTTTTTTTTTGAGACAAGATTTCATGTAGCCGAGGCTGGCCACTGGTTATGAAACTGAGGTTGGCTTTGAACTCCTGACCTTCCTGCCTCCATCTCCCAAGTGCTGGGATTAAAGGTGTGTGCCACCATGCCAGTGTAGACTGGTGTGTTCACTGAGTGAACTAAACTGCTCAAAAAAGTCAAGCGATCTGCCTGATGTCTGCGATATAAACCTGCTTCCTGGTACTGAGCATTTTTCCTTTGCCATGTGCCTACCTCGCTGATGGGCAGAATCAATCGTGGGAGGCACATGTCGTCGTTACTGTCGTTTGGGGGGCGGGGTACACACTTAAAGAGGGAAAGTACTAATCCAGAGTTTATGCAGTAAGAAAATGAGTGTGGCCACTCTCCGCGCCTCAGTTTCCCCAGACCATTCCAGGTTACTCACTACTTCTGACTCTGGTGATACAGCACAGGTGGAGTCTCCAGGTCGCTCAGAGGTTCCCAGGAGCAGTTCAGGATTCCAAAGGGTCCGACGCTGTAGCACTGCAGTGGGCCGGGGCTGCCTGTGGGGGCGCAGAGGGCCGGGAGGGCCACCATCAAGTTCTCGGGGGGCCTAAACATGCCAGACTGTGGACGTGTCCTTCTCCAGTACTGCGAGGGTGTGGGACCAGAGCCCAGAGCCTGGCACGTGCAGGGAAGGCGCAGAGCGATTCCTGGGCCCCTCCCCATCCTGCTACATCCTGTTGTCGCCTGGTCCCCGCCGCCCTAAAACTGTGATCCCAAGCCGGCCACTACGAAGCCTCTCACCCTGGGGCCGCGTCGCGAGCAGCAGCAGCGGCAGCAGCGGCAGCAGCACCAGCTCCAAAGGCGTGAGGCTGGCAACCCGGGGCCCGCTCATGGCTCCCAGGGACCACAGACACCTCCAGGCCTGGGGCTTGCAGTTTTCGAGAAGGAAGACACCCCGCCCCTGGCGGGAAGTCCTCAAATCCGCCCACCCCCAACAATGACACGCACGCGTGCAAATGCTCAGAACTGAACCTTTATTTTGTGGTGGGAAAGTCTGAGTGCTGCCCCCCACCCCCGCATACTGGGGGTCTGCAGCAGAGTGCTTTGGGTTGGAGACTGAAGGGAGAGGAGCAGGTTACACTGGCCTGGCCGGGGAAACAGCGCGGCAATCAGGTCCGCACTCAGGGTGCCAGGGTGCTCAGGGTGGCCAGTTTGGATAGGTGGGCACCTGGCTGCAGCCGGGCTCTCTGGGGCTGGGCTTGGGGAGGGGAAGAACTCAGCCATGAAGATCAAGTTTCTGTTTGGCTAGGTAGGAGTGTAGCCCGGAGCAAGGCGGCGGCGGCGGCGGCGGGGGGGGGGGGGTGGTGGTGGGGGGACAAGTTGGCACAGAGCGTCTTGGCAGAGGGTCTGTAAGGAGAGCGCGGAGGCTTCAATGCTTTGCCTGCAGAAATGCTCATGAGCATCTGAGCATCGCAGGTTGGAAGCACTTCGCGCTTCCCCATCCAGGTCCTAGCACAAGCTGCTAATTTGGCTCCTGCTACAGCCCCACTGGCAGCAACTGCTGGAAAGGCCAGCCAGGACATCTCTGCTGCCCCTAACCGCTCCAGGCGCCCCTTGCCAGCCGGGTCGACTGCCATAGAAGGCCTGGGGGGATTTGGTCAGGGCTAGCCACTCGCTGGAGCCCACGGCTTCGTCCAGTTCGCTGGCCAAGTGGTCCGTGTTGGCTTCTGCATCAGGAAAGAAGTCTCCTGCAAAGCAGAGGAAGCGTTAGAGCTCAGAGCTTCCACCTCAGAATGTCGGTCCTGTCTGACCAGGTTATGTCTCTGGCCTTGAGGAGCGAGGTGACTGTTTAAAATTTTATTTCTTGCAGTCCTAGGCTCTGTTACCAGTTTCAATACTAAGCCTGACTTTCCTGTCACTGATTTCCTGTAGATGAAAGTATGCATTTGGAAGCTAGGCTCCCTAAATTAGAATCATAAATGAGATTACTTTTCTGAGGCTCAGTTTTCTTTTCCACGAAGTGGGGATAATAGCTCCTACTCCCTTTGGTTGTACCACGAGTGGGGACTTAATGCCATAAAAGCACAATAATATTGGATACACGCTGGGCCTCACATGAACACTGATCATTTATTGACTGCCTCGATCGCTTACCACACTAACTTGTTGCGTCCACTCAGTGACAGCCGCTGAACTGTGATTGCTGCCCACTATCCAAATGAGCCGGTGGCTCCTCAGTGAGCTTGCGTGAGGACACAGCCACAGCGCTGCTGTTTTAACCCAGGCACACTGCTGTCTGCACACACATCCGTGACCATCCTGCCTCAGTTTCCCAGAGTGTGGGATTCTAGCCCAGTGTGAGCCTTCATCATTTCCCTTGCCTCTAAGGAGCTGGCCTCTCGTACTCCAACCACATTAAACTTCCTCCTACCCTGTAAAGAATTCTGCCAGGTCTCACCCACTGTAAATAGTCTCAGCAAGGGGGGCAGGGGCCAGGGAGTCCAGAAGGTGGCAAAATCAAGCCCTCCCCTGCCCCGCTCTGCTGACTGGGCTAAAAACCCTGATGCGCCCTCCTCACCTGTCAGGCACCTCCAGGTCAGTGGCACCTCTGCTCCATGCTTGGAGTCATGGTGCACACAGCCAGGACTCGGGACAGAGTGGCTTGGTGAGTCTCACTTTCCCACCCGTGCTGTAAACCCAGAATGGCTAGCTTCCAGCTGTCTCAACCTTATAATTGTACCGCCCTGGTCGCCAGGCTACAAGGCCAGGCAAAGGTGTTCCCACTGCATACAGCAGCTAGACAGGAACCCTATTCTTCCACACCTCCCTTTTTCATTTGAATTTTTAAAATTGGGTCTTACCTTGGAGCCCAGGCTGCTCTTAAATGCAGGAAACTTCTGCCACTACCTCTCAAGTGTTTGGAAGTTCAGTGTGCACCTGGCCTGGCTCATACATGGCTATGTGCCCACCTGGCCACCTGTTCCAGGTTGATTGCCCCCTCCCCACCCCCGCACACTCACCCAGAGAGTCGTGGGCCAAGATGTCTGCGCGGCGCCATCGCGAGCCCCCGCAGGTGAAGATGACCGCTCTGATGAACTCGCGGCCACACAACTTCACCCCGTAGGGTGCTGGCCTCGCATCAGCCTGCAGCTGCAGAGTCCCAGTGAGAGCCCAGGAGGCCAGCAGCAGCAGCCCCAGCGTTGCCATGCTCAACTGAGATGCCTGCGGTTGAGGTGGCTCTCTGGGCACCACCTCTGTCCCCGAATTTATACAAGCTGGCTCTCAGCCTCCCCGCTGACCTGAGTTATCTTCCTAGCAGAGGGGAGGTAGCTGGCAACCTGACCTTTATCATCTCCTTGCAAAGAGATAACCTTTCATGCAGACAGGGTGACATGGCTCAGCTCTCTGTCATCTTCCACACCGAAAAATTCTCGTGCTCCGTCTATGAAATGCTGGGATCATAGGAGTAAGCCCCTTCCTTCCTTCCTTCCTTCCTTCCTTCCTTCCTTCCTTCCTTCCTTCCTTCCTTCCTTCGTCTCTCCCTTTCTCCTTCCCATTCATCTGTCTATCTATCTATCTATCTATCTATCTATCTATCTATCTATTCATCTACCCATGAATTTGTCATCTGTCTATCTGTCTATCTGTCTATCTATCTACCTACCTACCTACCTACCTATCTATAGACAGAATTTCCTAGCCTGGCTAGCCTCAAACTCTGGCATCAACATCTCACTGGATCTGGATGGATGGCACAGTAGATAAGAGGCATCTTGCCCTTCCAGATGGCCTGAGTTTGGTTCCCCGCACCCAAAGCAGGAAGCTCACAGTTGCCCATAACTCCAGTTACAGGGGATTTGACACCCCTGTCTGGCCTCCTGTGGGACCTGCATGTACACGCTCTACATATGTGCACACATACAGACAAACAACAATAAAAAGCACACCTTAAAACAAGGTCACTGTCCTGCAGGACACCTGTGACCCTTGACCTTTCCCCTGGATCCTGGGGGCCAACTCTGCTCCCTGTACTCATGAGGCTGAGGCAGGAGGATTGTGGGAATGTAGAAGTGTGAGACCAACTTGTGCAACATAAAGAGATGCTGTCTGAAAAAAACAGACAGGCTGGGAGGCTAGGGATGCCATCATGCTGTTCTTCAGGGAGCAGACAGGCACTTGGTTCTCAGCACCCACCCTGGAGCTCACAGTCACTGGAACTCCAGTTCCAGGGCTTCTGATGTCCTCTTCCGGCCTGCAGAGGCATCTGCATTCATATGCATTCACATAAACTCATTCAGGCACACGCACATCAAATAACAAATAAATAGTTTTTTTTTTTTTTTAATAGAGTGGTAGAGCACTTGTCCTGGGTTCAATCCTCATGTTGAAAAAAAATAACAATAAAGAAGAATTCCTACCCAGGACTGGATTAGCGGTGGCTGCATATCCCAGGACTGGGTTAGCAGTGGCTGCATATCCCAGTACTGGATTAGCAGTGGCTGTATATCCCAGGACTGGGTTAGCAGTGGCTGCATATCCCAGTACTGGATTAGCAGTGGCTGTATATCCCAGGACTGGGTTAGCAGTGGCTGCATATCCCAGTACTGGATTAGCGGTGGCTGCATATCCCAGGACTGGATTAGCAGTGGCTTCATATCCCAGGACTGGATTAGCGGTGGCTGCATATCCCAGGACTGGGTTAGCAGTGGCTGCATATCCCAGGACTGGATTAGCAGTGGCTGCATATCCCAGGACTGGATTAGCAGTGGTTGCATATCCCAGGACTGGATTAGCAGTGGCTGCATATCCCAGGACTGGGTTAGCAGTGGCTGCATATCCCAGTACTGGATTAGCAGTGGTTGCATATCCCAGGACTGGGTTAGCAGTGGCTGCATATCCCAGGACTGGATTAGCAGTGGCTTCTTATCCCAGATTGGCCTCAGACTCCTGAGAGCTGAGGTGACAGGAGTGACTTCGCTTTAAAATTATTATTATTACTGCCAGGCATGATGACTCACACCTTAATCCCCAGCACTTGGGTGGCAGAGGCAGGCAGATCTCTGTGAGTTTGAGGCCAGTCTGGTATACAGAGCGAGTTCCAGGACAGCCAGAGATATATTGTAAAACCCTGTCTTAAAAAGCTCAATTAAAAAATTATTTTATAATTATGTGTATATTTTTACTTATGGCACAGTGTGTGCTACATTTATAGGCCAGAAGAGGGCGTCAAAAGCCCTGGAGCTGAGCCACAGGGTGTGCTGCTGATGTGATGGCTGAGAACAGAACTTGGGTCCTCTGCACAGGAAGAAAATGCTTTTAGCCACTGGGCTGCCTCTCAGCCCCAATTTACTATTATTGTGAGATGGGGGTCTTGTTCTGTAGTTCTGGATTGCCTGGAATCTGCTGCATACACAGGAATGGCCCTAGGCCTGGAGAGGTGGCTCAGAGAAGCACTGGCTGCTCTTCCAGAGGACCTGGGTTCAGTTCCCAGCACCCACTTGGCAGCTCACAACCATCAGTAACTCCAGTTCCAGAGAATCTGATGCCCTCTTCTGGCCTGTGCAGGTGCCAGGCATGCAGGTGGTGCACAGACATACGTGCAGACAAAACACCTGTGCACATGTAAAAATCATTTTAAAATAAAGTAATAAAAAAACAGTCTTGAGCCTGTGGTGAAACCTCCCAATTCTGCCCCTGAAGAGTGATATTTTTTTCTTACTTTTTTTCCTTTGGCAGCAAAAGGGAGAGATGGGAGAGAATCAAGGAGAAGAGGAGGGAAAGAGAGGAAGAGGAGGAAGAGAAAGAAAGGGAAGGGAAGAAGGGAGGAAGGGACGTGCGCGTCCAGGTCACCCTTGCACTTATTGTGCAGTCTAAGCTGCCCTGACTTTGCTCTCCCCCTGCCTCAGCCTCCACAGAGCTCTGCCACAGTGCTTGCTCTGGGGCCCGGCTGGGGAAATGTTTGCGGTCAGCGCGGCAGCTCTGCTTTGTGGTGTTCGTCAATTTCTGGTTGATTTCAAGCTGTCAGTGAGATGTCAACTTGATGTCCTCAAATTCAAATAAAAAAATGTTTATTTTTTTACTGCCTGGTAGTGATGGCACATATCTTTAATCCCAGCACTCAGGAAACAGAGGCAGGCTGATCTCTGTGAGTTCAAGGCCAGCCTGGTCTACAGAGTGAGTTCCAGGACAGCCAGAGCTACACAGAGAAACCCTGTCTCAAAATTTGAAAAAAAAAAAAAATTACTTAAAAATTCTTTTAGATTTGGGCTGGAGAGATGGCTCAAAGGTTAAGAGCACAGACTGCTCTTCCAGAGGTCCTGAGTTCAATTCCTAACAACCACATGGTGGCTCACGACCATCTGTAATGACATCTGGCGCCCTCTTCTGTATACATAATGAATAAATAAATCTTTTTTTTTAAAGGGTTCTTTGTTACTAATTATTAAAAAAATTCTTTTAGATTTATTTTATTTTATTTTATGTGTATGAGTGTTTTGGCTGTCTGTCTGTCTGGGTACCACCCTTCTGAAGAGGTCAGAACTGGAGTTACAAAAGGCTGTGAGCCCCACATGGGTGCTGGGAACTGAACGCAGGTCTTCTGGAAGAGCAACAACTGCTCTTAACCACTGAACTGTTTCTCTAGCTCCATCATTGCATTTCATTTTATGTGGTGTCTGTGTGTGTGCCTGTGTATATCGTGCATGCAGAGCCCTTGCAGCCAGAAAGGTGTCAGATCCTCTGAAATGGTAGTTGCAGACAGTTTTGTTGTTGTTGGGTTTTGTTTGTTTTTCTTTTTCCGAGACAGGGTTTCTCTGTGTAGATTTGCGCCTTTCCTGGAACTCGCTTTGTAGACCAGGCTGGCCTCGAACTCACAGAGATCCGCCTTCCTCTGCCTCCCGAGTGCTGGGATTAAAGGCGTGCACCACCACAGCCCGGCTGCAGACAGTTTTTAACCATCATGTGGATGCTGGGAATCAAACCTAAGTCCCTAGAACAGTCAGTATGCTTCTTAACTGCTGACCTGTCAAATTGCTGAAACATTAACAATTACATTACATCTACTAGCCAGCACTCCAAGGCTATCTGGAAAGAAAAATCCATGAGTACAAATATAGTCATTTAAAAAAGCATGTGTGTACTGAAGGGATGGGTTGGCACAGGTGTAATGTGTGTGTGTGTGTGTGTGTGTGTGTGTGTGTGTGCGCGCGCGCGCACGCTGTGGGTGGGTATGACATAGGTGCAATGTGTGCATGTAGGGGTAGGGGTACACAGGTGTGCACAGAGATCAGAGGACATGAGGCATCCTAAGCTATAACTCTATACCGTGTTCTCTTAAGGCAGGGTCTCTCACGAACCTGAGCTTGGCTGGCAGCCAGAACTCCCTAGCAGTCTGTCTCCAACCTCAACAGTGCTGTGGATATCGCTCTGTACAAATAAAATGCTGTTTGGCCAGTGGCTAGGCAGGAAGTATAGGCGGGACAAGAGAGAAGAGGATTCTGGGAAGTAGAAGGCTGGAGAGAGACACCGCCAGCAGCCACCATGAGAAGCAACATGTAAAGACACTGGTAAGCCACAAGCCATGTGGCAAAGTATAGACTAACAGAAATGAGTTAATTTAAGACAGAAGAAGTAGATAACAAGAAGCCTGCCACAGCCAAACAGTTTGTAAACAATGTAAGTTTCTGTGTGTTTACTTGATTGGTTCTGAGCGTCTATGGGCCTGGCGGGTGAGAAAAATTTGTCCTGACTGGGCCAGGCAGGAAAACTCTAACTACACAACAGCAATGGAGCTCCAGACCCATGGGGCCACATCCAGCTTTTTAATGTGGGTTCTGGGGATTTGAGCTCAGGTCCTTACACTTTTGCAGCAAACACTCTTGCCCACTGAGCAGTGCCCTCAGTCCTGACAAGCGCTATTTAAAGATGGATATAAACAGGCTGCCCATTCTTCTCTTCCTCAGACCAGAGACTTGGATGAGCACACACGCAGATGTCCTCTTCCTACTGAATCCTACTGGTTCCCATTCTTCTTTTCCATCACAGAGGCTAACACCTTTCACCATTTCTTTGTTGTCCATCAATAGATTTTTAGTGTTTTGAAGTCCTGGAGAGGAACCCAGGCCTCAGACATATTTGGAGAGAGACACTGAGCCGTACCACAGTCCACAGATGTGAATTTGTGAATTGCTGGCTTTGTTTTTTATTGGATTATCGTTTAATAGTATTTTTTAATCATCACACTTTCAGTGTCTCTTAAGTTTTTGTTCTTGTGCTGCCCTATGACATGAATGTGAGGTCAGAGGACACCTTTCAAGACTTGAGACTCAGGGCAGGAGAGGCGGCTCAGCGGTTAGGAGCACCGACTGCTCTTCCAGAGGTCCTGAGTTAAATTCCCAGCACCCACATGGTGGCTCACAACCATCTGTAATGAGATCTGGCGCCCTCTTCTGTATACATAATAAATAAATAAATCTTAAAAAAAAAACATACTAAGTTCTTACTCTGGACCAGGAATATTTGGTTCTGCACCCCAACCCCCTTTAAAAAAAAAAAGACTTGAGACTCAGTTCTCCCCTCCTATCATGTGGGTTTTGGGATGAAAATCAAGTCTTCAGGCTTGACAGTGAGAGCCTTTACCTGCCGGCATATAAGCATGAATATGTACACATATATTGATATTCAGGGTCTTATATGTCCCTCAGTTTCACTATGTGGCTGAGGCTGACCTTGAACTCCTGATCATCACGTCTCCACCTAGGCATGCACCACCACACCCTTTCATAATCATTATCACATTCATTTATTGAGTGTTTGTGCACATTCAGGGATCAGAGAACAGCTTCCAGGAACCAAGTGTGTCAAACTCAGTTTCAGGCTTCGCAGCAAACACCCTTATCTGCTGAGCTGGCTCTCTGGCTCTACCGGATCTGGCTTCAGTGGTAGTGAGGATCCAACTCAGGCTCCATACATGCCAGGCAGATAGAGGCTGTTTTGCTGAGCCATGCCCTAGCCCTGGAATAGAATTCTTTATGGTAATCAGTTTGGGCCCAGGGTGTGGCTTGGTGCGAATCTGGGTGGATTCTAGAGCTACAGAGAAAGTTTTACGTCATTTCACTCACTCTAAACTCTAAGATCAAGGGGCTGGGGGTGATTCAGCTGGCCAAACGCTTGCTGCGCGAGGGTGAAGGTCCTAGCTCCGTCCCAGAAGCCCTTTAAAAGTCAGGTTTAGTAGTCATGTCTGCCCCTCCCCCCCACCCCTCTGCTGCCCCTCCACCACCCCAATGGTGCTGTGAGGCAGGGAGGGGGGAGGGGCGAACAGGCAGAATCCTGGAGCTCACAAGCCAGCTGAATGGATGAGATCCAGATTCAGTGAGCAATCCCATTCTTTTTTTTTTTTTTTTTTTTTTGGTTTTTTGAGACAGGGTTTCTCTGTGTAGCTTTGCACCTTTCCTGGAACTCACTCTGTAGCCCAGGCTGGCCTCGAACTCACAGAAATCCACCTGCCTCTGCCTCCTGAGTGCAGGGATTAAAGGTGTGCACCAACCCTGCCCGGCGTGATCCCATTCTTAAAGAGTGAAGTGAAGCATGACACACGATACAGCCTCTGGCTTACACTTGTACATACACCACACGTACACACACCCCATGAACACACAACACACGTATATGCACCACATGCACACACACCACATGCACATGCACCTCATGTACACACACCACATGCACATGCACCCCATGTACACACACCACACACACATGCACCCCATGTACACACACCCCACGTATATGCACCCCATGTACACACACCACATGCACATGCACCCCATGCACACGCACCCCATGTACACACACCACACACACATGCACCCCATGTACACACACCACACACACATGCACCCCATGTACACACACCACATGCACATGCACCCCATGCACATGCACCCCATGTACACACACCACACACACATGCACCCCATGTACACACACCACACACACATGCACCCCATGTACACACCCCCCACGTACACGCACCCCATGCACACGCACCCCATGCACATGCACCCCATGTACACACACCCCATGTACACACACCACATGCACACACACCCATAAGCAAAACGAAATGACACTAAAATTAAAACTAAGTGAAAAATGCAAGCAATGGCCATCTCCTAATTCCAGCACTCAGGAAGCTGAGGCAGGAGGATTGCCACAAGTTCCAGTCGATCTAAGCTCCATTGTAAGTTCCCAAGCAGCCTGAGCTACAGAGCAAGACTCTATATCAAAATGTGGAAGCAATGGTACTCGAGAGTCCAGTGCCGGCAGGCCTGGGCTTGCTTGTCCCCTTTGCCGACTCTAGCTGTTTGAATGTCAGGGAGTTGCTCAACCTCACTGTGGCCGTTTCTCATCTACATGGACGGGGAGGCTTGGATGAGTGCATCGAATTCTTGCTCTGTCACACTCTGGTCAGCACTGTGCACCTTTGTCCTTTCTCAGTCACAGCCTCGTGGCCTGGATGCTCTGATGGGTGTCCTGGGGGTCATGCCTCACTGGGCCACCTGGAAAGGGCTGATGAATAATTTGCTCTCCAACCCAGCTGCCCCCTGCCAGTGCAGCTCACAGGGTACAACCTTCTGCCCTTTTCTTTCCTGCATCTGATGTCTGGTCAGGAGCCTGTTGACACATAGGTCCCTTGGGGTCTCCCTGCCTGGCCCAGCCAGGAGTCTCTTTTGTGCCTTACACAGAATCTGAAATCTGAGCCCACCCAGCTTGCTGTGTGTCTGGAGGAAGGCTTTGCACCTCTCTGAGCTCACTGAGAAGATACAGGCAATGTGTGTGTTTGCTTTATTGGCCGCTGAGGACTTGGGGGGTGTGTGTGATATGAAGTGCTCAGCTCCAAGCCTAGCATCCAAGAAGAGACACACTCAGTCTGGTGTCTGAGACCAAGGTGGGATCTTATTTGAGATTTGGAGCTTTACAGATGTGTTAAGGGTCTTGAAATGAGGTCATGCTACATTGTCTGGATGGGTTGGTTCTCAGTCCAAGGAGAGTCCTATTAGACAGAAAGGGGAGCCGGGCTACAATGCCTGTCACCTCAGCTCTTGGGATGTGGGGATAAGAGGATCAGAGGTTCAAGGTCATCCTCAGTTGCACAGTGGGTTTGAGGCCAGCCTGGGCTGCATGAGACCATGTCTCAAAACCCCAAAACAAAACACACAAAAAACTAAGGCTTTGGAGATGGCTCTGTTGGTAAACTGCTTGCCTTGCAAACTCAAAGGCCCAGTCTCATCCCTCACAGTGCTCATCTGGATCCCAGCACTGGGAAGCAGAGACAGGAGAACCCCTGGGGCTCACAGAACAGCCAGGCTAGCCAACTCAGGAGCTACAAGTTTAGTCAGAGTGCCTGTCTTTTTAAAACAAATGGGGATTGGGGATTTAGCTCAGTGGTAGAGTGCTTGCCTAGCAAGCATAAGGCCTGGGTTCATCCTCAGCTCAAAAAACAAAAACAAAACAAAACAAAAACAAAAACAAATGGAGAGCTGGGGGCCAGTGGTGAAGTGCTCCTCAGGTGAGCATGAGGACCTGAACTGGGTCTTCAGGACCTTGTAAAAGCTGGTGTGCCTGTGTGCCTGTGACCCTGGTGATCTCACAGTAAGATGGAAAGTAGAGACAGGAAGACCCCTGGGATCTTGAGGACCAGCTCACCTGCACACAGGAAATAAGAAACCTGCCTCAAGTGCCAGGGAAAGGGAGAACCACACCCAAGACTGGCTTCCAACAGCCACGAGTACACACAGAGACACACGGACACTGAGACATAGATCTACATACACAGAGACACAGAGACACAGAGAGACAACACACACACACACACACACACACACACACACACACACACAGCCATAGACACCCTGACACAGACATGCACAACACACAGAGAGGCACAAAAAAAACCCACATAAACACAGACACACATTCACAGACAGATACACACACATGCACACCCATATACAAAAATTAAAAAGTAAATCTTTAAAAAAAATTTTTTTTTGGCAGTAACAATGGCCAGGGACATCCTGGGACGGCAGAGTGGCAGCCTGGGGTGAGGCACATGTAGCATCAGTCCCAGGGCTTCAGAAAACCTCGGCTGGAGGGAACGCCCCACACAGCTCTTGCTGCTGCGTTCTTCATTGCTGTCCTCGGATGACTGCAGGATGGGGCTTCCGTTACAGTCAGTCCCAGGGAGAGATGTGTTCACCCATTTTCTACTCAGAAAGTTTCACTCAAACCATTGTGCTACACAACCGCATGTGACACCATGTCACACAAACACAAGCGTGTCTGCCCATGAACTTCCTGAAGGCTCCTGACAGTCGTAATTCAGACACTGTCAGATCTCCCCCTTTCAGGACTAAATCAACACACTCAACACACACTGGATTAAGATTCTGTTTGCTTTTAGCCTTATCAGCAGAGCACCTATCAAATGTTGGCTGTTGGCCAGCATGACAGGTGCCCACAGGCTCAGAGGAGAGAGGATGTAGACCCCTGTCCACAGCCAGGCAGCAGATCCACAGCCGCTCAGGGTCTCTCCTCCCTAGCCACCTCCCCTTGGTTGATTTTCTTTGTTTCCTGGAATTCATATTAAAGAGGTTTGCCATATGCCTAGGAAATGAGTTACCAAAATACAGTTCATTATTTCTCTAAAGTTCCCTTTGTTCCCCTTGGTCTTGCTATGTACTCCAAAGTGACCTAAAATTCATGATTCTCCTCCCCAGCCTCCATTGTTCTGGGTATATGTACATACCACCAAACCTGACTTATCTTTATATGCATGGGTTGTTTTGCCTGTATGTATTTTTGGTTATGAGCTTAGCCTTACAGCTGAAGCTACCTTTCCAGCCCCTGCCTGGTCAGGAACTTGCTATGTAGACTTGGCAGGTCTTGAACTCACAGGAATCAACCTGTCTCCCCTCTTAAAGGCATGCAAAACCAATGCAAGGCCTCTAAAGACTTAAAAAAAATTAATTTTTTTTTACTTTGTGTGTGTGTGTATGTGTGTGTGTGTGTGTGTGTGTGTGTGTGTGTGTGTTTTGTTTTTTTTGGGGGGGGTTGTTTGTTTTTTGAGACAGGGTTTCTCTGTGTAGCTTTGTGCCTTTCCTGGACCTTGCTCTGTAGCCCAGGCTGGCCTCGAACTCACAGAAATCCACCTGCCTCTGCCTCCCGAGTGCTGGGATTACAGGTGTGCGCCACCACTGCCCGGCATGATTTTACATTTGTGTGTATGTGTGTGTGGGAGGGGAGTTTGTACAAATGAGTGCAGCTGCCCTTGGAAGCCCAAAGAATGTTAGACCCCCTGGTCTGGAGTTGTGGTGGTTGTGAGCCCCTCACGTGGGTGCTGAGGACTGCACTCTCCAACCTATTTATTTAGAGACAGGTTCTCATCCTGCAACCCACAGTGGCCTTGAGGCGCGCTGCCTTGGCCTCCCCGTGTGCCGGGTGGTTGGATTTCACATCATTGTTCCATCTTCATCTCACTGTATTGTTGGGATAGAAACCAGAGGCAACACTGAGCCTCAGGGTCTGCTCTTCTCCAGTCAGCCGCGTGATGTCCAGCCTACACACCACAGAGCACAGCCTCAGAAGCTGCCTCTCCCCCAGCCCCGAGTCCTTGTAGCCCAGGCTGGCCTAGAACTCACTATGTAGATGAGAAGGAACCCCTGTCTTCTTGCCTCGGGTTGCAGGTATAGTTCTACTGCTCCCAGCTAGAATCTGCGTTAATTGACCCTCATTAATGCTGCCTCCATCTTCAGTTCCCACTTGGTCTCCAGGCTGTCCCAGTCTTCCTCCCCAACATCAGGATTAGAATCCAGAGCTTTGTTCACAGGAGGCAAATGCCCGACTGGGCACAGCTCCAGCCCAGATGCTTTGCAGGTCCCTGTGTCTGCAGTACATGCATGTCGTAACCCAGGCCAAGCCTTTTGTGCTTAAGTCCTGACTGTATCCTTCGGGCTGGCGCTGTACTGCTTTGTTTTGTTTGTAGACAGAGCAGCACCAGTTCACCTCTTTAGCTCCCTCTGAACCGAATTTGGCCTTTCTGTAGGGGCAGCAGACACAGCCAACACGGGCAGCCATATCAGAACACATGCATCCCCCAGAGTCCAAAACTAGCTTTGCCTGTATGTTTGGAGTGTTGATGGTTGTTTTATTTATTGTATAGTTTGTTTGTTTGTTTTGAGAGTCTTCCTGTATAGCTCAGGCTAGTCTTAAACTTCTGATCCTTCCACCTCAGCCTTCAAGTGCTAAGCATTCATTCAGGCCTAGCACTCTCAGAGGTCAGAGGAAGATGCCAGGTGCCTGGTTCTGTAACTCCTGCCTTTGTGACAGGATCTTTCACTGAATCCAGATCTAGGCCTAGAACTCACTAGCTGGCTGCTTGCAAATTTCAGTGATTATTTATTCTCTGTCCCCAGCAGTGCTGGGGCTACAGGTTTGCACATATGTATGCAGTTATCTACTACATGCATTTATCTACTGCATTTACATACATGCATGTGTGTAGGCATCTCACATGTGTATGCATGTGTGTGTGTACATGTATGTGAAGACCCAAGTCTTGGCCTTGGGTGTTCTCCACAATTGCTCTCCACCTTATTCATTGTGGCAGGGTCTCTCAACTGAACCTAGAGCTCACTGATATTGCTGGTCTTGTTGACCAGCTTGCTCTGATGATCTGGCCTCTACTTCCTGAGTGCTGGTATTACAGCTGGCTGTCATGGCCACTGGCATGTCCATGGGTTCTGGGGATTGGAATTCTGGTCCTTTTCCCGCCAGACCCTCCCTAGTCTTCTGCTGGGTTTAACTCTAACTCAGCCCTCTCCTGGCAGACGCTCCTCCAAGGTGTGGATGGCCACGCAGTGTTTCCAGCCCACTTTTCTCAGGAGACATGGTCTCACTATATTGTCCACGCTGGTTCCGAACTCCTCAGCTCGGGGGATGTTCCTGCCTCAGTTCCCGTGTAGCTGTGTTACAAGTGCATGCACCACTGCACCAGGTTAGGACAGCCTTATCATAAGCTTTTGTTTGTTTCACAGGATTTCTCTGTGTATCCCTTGGCTGTCCTGGAACTCACTCTGTAGCCCAGGCTGGCCTCGAACTCAGAGATCCACCTGGCTTTGTTGGGATTAAAGGCGTGCGCCACCACTGCCCTGCTTTGTGGTCACTAGGCTTTTATGGCCAGATCTTATCTCTGGGTATATCTGGTCTATTCACATACATGTTCGAAGTGATGGGATGGAAACCAGGGCCTCATAGGTACTATGCAGGAGCTCTACTACTGAAAAACAATCCCAGTCCCTCACTGGGGCATTCGAGGCAGGGGCTCTGCCACTGAGCCACACCCATCCCCAGCTACAACTATTGTCCCCGCCACTACCAAAAATCTGCAGGACAGGAGAACTCCACCTATGAGGCCTGGTATTTGAGATACTGGCAACAGAACCTTTAGCTTTGTGTATGGAAGGCCAGCACCCTCCCCTGTAAGCCACACCCCAGCCCAGTCTTGGTGAGCCCCAGTGCATGAAGAGCCAGCCACCTTCCTGCCTCATTTCCAGTGAGATGACGGGCTCTGGATTCCCTTCTGGACCTGTCACATAGTAGTCAGGAGCCTGAGGCAGGATTGTGAGTTCATGCCAGTCTAGGGCCACATAATGTGAAACCTTGTCAGATCAATTGTCAGTTTCTTTTTGTCTCAGTTTCAGGGGAGCCCGACTTCCTCTTCCACTTATCTCAAAAAACACAGTTGCGTTTTGTTAAGATCTGCAGGCTTTCCTTGTCCAGGAGCCTTGATTACATGCATCTTTGAAGCTTGCACAAGGGACTTGGTATTCTGCCTGCTGGTCTTTTTTTTTTTTTTTCTTTCTGAGACAGGGTTTCTCTGTGTAGCTTTGGTGCCTGTCCTTCTTGGATCTTGCTTTGTAGACCCAGGCTGGCCTCGAACTCACAGAAATCTGCCTGGCTCTGCCTCCCGAGTGCTGGGATTAAAGGTGTACAGCACCACCTGGCTTCTTTTTTTAAATTTTTTTATTTTTATTTTATATATTTTTTAGACACAATGTGATAGCTATTCTTGGTTACTAGCTTGACTATATCTGGAATCAACTAAAACCCAAGTGACTGAGTATACCTGTAAGGGATTTTTCAAATTAAATAATTTGAAGTGAAAAAACCCACCTTTTTTGTGATAGGACCTCTCTACACAGCTCCTGGGGAGCTCACTCTGAAGTCCAGACTGGCTTCAAACTCAGAGATCTACCTGCCTCTGCCTCCCATACACAGATTAAAGGTGTGCAATCCAACACTTGGCTGGGAGGACCCATTTTTAAAAAACTTTTATTTTCTGTGGATTTCACATCATGCATCCCAATCCCACCCATCTCTCTGTCCCCTCACTTCTGCCCTTGCAACCCCAAAACCAAGGTTAAAAATACAAAGGAGGCCGGGCGGTGGTGGCGCATGCCTTTAATCCCAGCACTCGGGAGGCAGAGGAAGGTGGATCTCTGTGAGTTCCAGGCCAGCCTGGGCTACAGAGTGAGATCCAGGAAAGGCGCAAAACTACACAGAGAAACCCTGTCTCGGAAAAACAAAACAAAACAAAAAAGTATTTTAAAAAAATACAAAGGAACCAAACAAACAAAAATAAAAAATCTCGGTGGGAGGCTGTAGTGTGGCCCAGTGAGTCACAGTGCCCTTTGGTCCACACACTTGACTTGTGTTCATTGCTGAGTCACTGGTCTGGTTCGAGGCCTCTGGTTCCATCACACACTCTTACTGGCCTCACTGGGACTCCTCCTGGACATCCTGTTGCTGCCCTGTGTCATGGAGATCCTGGAGCTTTGAGTTTGTAGGCTCATCCTCTTCACGTGCTCCAGCAGTTCATAGATGAGGTGGATGTTGGGGTGGGCTACCTTGTAATCCTGGTTCTGGGCCTGGGTGGTGGCTGAGCTGGAAGACTCACTTTTTTAATGTTTATAATTAATTTTTAAAATTTTATGTGCATTGTGTTTTGCCATGGGTGTTGGGTCCCCTGGAACTGGAATTACAGATAGTTGTGAGCTATCATGTGGGTGCTGGGAATTGAACCTGGGTCCTCTGGAAGAGCAGTCAGTGCTCTTAACCACTGAGTCATCTCTCCAGCCCCTGGAAGACCCACTTCTAATCTAATCTTCTGAAGCACACCCCTTTAATGCAGGGGTTTGCCCCCCATTTTTTGGAGACAGGGTTTCTCTGTGTAGCCCTGGTTGTCTCTGTAGACCAGTCTGGCCTCGAACTCACAGAGATCCACCTGCCTCTGCCTCCCTAGTGTTGAGATTAAAGGTATGTGCCACCACCATCCAGCTTAATCCAGATCTTTTGAGGTGGAAAGACCTCCTTTAGTCTGGGCCGCACCTTCAGGTGGCAGCCTGTGTAAGGACAGGAAGAGGACGCTCTCACTTTCTGTCTACCTGCTCTTGCTCTCAATGGCAAGTCCATCCCTTCACTGGCATTTACTGAAGACTGGCAGCTACTGGACCCTTGGACCTTTTGTTGGTAGACAGCATTGTTGGACCAGTTGGACCACCGCCTATAAAGCCATTCTAATAAATCCGTATTCACAAAAATCCAATTCATAGTAAATTCAATCCATTCCATAAATTCTGCTTATCTTGGCTAGGGTTCCTACTGCTGTGAAGAGACACCACGACCACGGCAACTCTCATAAAGGAAACGTTTGATTGTGGTGGCTCCCTTACAGTTCAGAGGTGCAGTCCATCATGGTGGAGAGCATGGTGGTGTGAGGCAGAGGTGGGGCTGCAGCTGAGACTGCTACATCTTGCAGGCAACAGGAAGTCAACTGCCACATTGGACAGTATCCTGAGTATATGAAACCTCAAAGCCTGTCCCCACAGTGACACACTTCCTCCAACAAGGCCTCAGCTACTCCAACAAAGCCACACCTCCTAATAGTGCCACACTCTATGAGCTTATGGAATTATGGGGGGCCAATTGAATTCAAACTACCACACTGCTCCTCTAGAGGACCCTAATACAGACAGGGTCTCACTATGTAGCTAACCCTATCCTGGAACTCCCTATGTAGATCAGGCTGGCCTTGAATTGAACTCAGAAATCCGTCTTCCTCTGCCTCTCAAGTGCTAGGATTAAAGGTGTACACTACCACCCCAGGCTACAGCATCACACTGTTTCACCTTTTAACATCCTGTGTCCTGGGGTTGGGGATTTAGCTCAGTGGTAGAGCGCTTGCCTAGCAAGCGCAAGGCCCTGGGTTCAGTCCTCAGACAAAACATCCTGTGTCCTAAAAAGCTTTCCTCCAAGATGCAAGGTTGTAATCTGCTACACAACAGCTTGCAGGTGCAGGAATGTTTGTGTGTGTGGAGGGCAGAGGGCAACATTGGCTGTCAGTCACCAGGCACCTCTTCAAAGGCATGGAGCTCACTGACTTGGCTGGCTGGATATCTAGCCTTAGGAACTCTCCTCTCTCAACCTGTCCAGTGCAGGGGTTACAGGTATGCACCATCATGCCATTTTATGTGGGTTCTGGGAGTCTCGTATTTGCAAGGCAAGTGTGTACCCACTGAGACGTCTGTCTAGGCCCCTCTTTTTTTTTCCCCCCTTCAATGATGGGGATAAACCCAGTCTTTGGGCAAGCACTCTGCCACTGAATCCAGCTAAGCCCTGTGGCTCCCTGTCACTCTAAGTTACAGCTCCGCCCTTTATACTTCCTGTGAACTGGTGCACCGCATGGGCGCAAGGCTTGAACCAGGCCGGTGTTCTAGTCAGGTGTGTTCCCAGAAAGTTTCTGTGAACTTCCTTTTTCAGTTGTTGAAGATATGCTGGCCTTGGCTCTGCCTATCTCAGGGTTCAGGGTCCTCTGGGAGTTGGGGAATGGCGGGAAGTGCAAATAAGGCTTCTAGGTGCTTCTCCATAATGAGGAGTCTTCTCCTCTAAACCAAAACCTAAAGTCTTCACAGAAGCTGCAGTGAGCAGTGAGGCTCCTTTGCCAGCTGGAGTTTGCTTTTCTGCCCTCTGGCCTTTGCGTTCTTGGGAGGCTCTCAGCGTTGAGTACAACTGTTATTTCTAGATGGGCTGGAGGAGCCATGTTTTAGGTACACTACCACCCCAGGCTACAGCATCACATTGTTTCACCTTTTAACATCCTGGAGTAGTTTTTATTGACCTTCACACATGGAACACGGGAAAGCCTAACCAGGGACACAAGCAGCTGAATGCTGCATCTCCAGAAGCAGGTGGAGCAACTCTATTCCTTGGAGTCCCTCCATTCATTGTTCATCGTCCCCAGGGAGCCTGCTTCACTTGCCTGGGATATTGCATTTCTACAGAATTACCTGGCAACCAGGGGCATCAGCCAGATGTGGGCCTCCTCCTTTGTCTCCACAATCCCTTTGTCTTACCTTGTTTTGTGTAATGGAGACAGAACCAGGGCCTCAGTTACACATTCCACCACCAAACCACACCCCCAGCCCTCGTGGGGTATTCTGAGTCTGTACTATAGCTGAGCCACATCTAAACCCTTTATGGGTGATTTCAGGCAGGTGCTCTATTGGTGAGCTATTATGTTCCCACCTCTTTTTTTTTTTTTTTTTTAACTGTTAAAAACATTTTAAGAACAATTAGAAGCTGGATGTGGTGGTGTACACCTTTAGTCTCAGTGCTCAGGAGCAGAGGTAGGCAGATCCCTGTGAGTTCAAGGCCAGCCTGGTCTACAGAGAGTTTTCCAGGACAGCCAAGGCTACACAGAGAAACTCTAGCTTGAAAAACCCGGGGGGGGGGGGGGGGGGGAGGAGGGAGAAGGAGGGAGAGAGAGAGAGAGCACTCTGTCTCAAAAAACCAAGATTTTTTCTGTTTTTTGAGACAGGGTTTCTCTGTGTAGCTTTGCGCCTTTCCTGGAACTCACTCTGTAGACCAGGCTGGCCTTGAACTCACAGAGATCCGCCTGCCTCTGCCTCCCAAGTGCTGGGATTACAGGCATGCGCCACCACCGCCCGGCCCAAGAGAGATATTTTTATGTGAATGGTGCTCTGCCAGCATGTGTGTCTGTGTCTGGGTCCCTTGGAGGCCAGGACAGGGTGTCACACTCCCTGAAGCTGAAGTCACAGGTGGTTGTGAGCCCAAACTGCCTTGTGGGTGCTGGAAGAGAAGCCAGTGCTCTTGAGATCTCTCTCCAGCCCTCTTTTTACTTTTGACAATGGTCTTGCTAGCTGCCTATCTGGCCTCATTCAATCTTCCTGCCTTGGACTAGAGTGGCCCAGGCCTTCCTCCTTCTAGGTTTTTGGTGCTTGTCCCATACCCCCTCATTTGGAGGGATTCTCCTACTCAGAGAATACTGGATACAGAAGCCTCTCTCTTCCGTCTCTCCCCTCATCCATTGCCAGAGCAGCTACAGGACCTGTTTTACTTGTGACTGTTTATTGGGGTTCTGATACAGACAAGACAAAGACAAGGGACTTTATATATATGTGTGTGTGTGTGTGTGTGTTGTGTGTGTGTGTGTTGAGACAGGGTTTCTCTGTGCAGCTTTGGAGCCTGTCCTGGAACTCACTTGGGAGACCAGGCTGGCCTCTTGAGTGCTGGGATTAAAGGCGTGCATCACCACTGCCTGGCTGATTTATATGTTTTTACACTTACAACTCAGGACCTGGCATTGGAAAAGTGTGGGAAACAGAGGCTCAGAGAGGTGGAGCCACTGTCTTCAGAATACAGCAGAGCTGGAATAAAGGCTCCAATCCCTGAACCTTTCTCCACCCCTAGCTCCACGGGTATGAAGTGGTAAAACTTAAGGTGTGGTGGTTCACCCCGGAAATCTCAGCACTGGGAGGATAGGGTGGGGCAGGAGAGTCAGTTCCAGGCCATCCTCAGCTCCAGAAGGGGCTTGAAGCCAGCTGTGGGCTTCAGACCCTGTCTAAAAAAAAAAAAATCATTTTTTGAGCTGGGACTTGCTATATAGCTTAGCTCAGGCAATCTTCCTGCCTCGGCCTGCAAAGAAGCTGTGTCTACAGGGCTACTCTACCCAAATTGGCCATTTCTTAACATTTTTGAGGTAGGCAATGCGTTAGGACACAACTGGTATAACAAAATGATTACTATAAAGGAATTAATTAACATATTCATCATCTCTGACAGTTACTCATGTTCTCCTGTGGAAAGAGCAGTTTGAATCTCATTTAGAAAAAAAATCCAACTCAATAAAAAAAAAAAATACTCGAGCACAAGAGCCAAGCCTGAGTTGCAAGACTCATCTCACCCTAATCTCGGTGCCCGCAGAACGATCGCATTTAACATTTGACATTTTGTTCATCGTGGGTCTACTTTTTCCCATTAACTGATATTTTAAAATACTGCATGAGAATATTATCTTGGTAATTAATTTCTGAGCTCGAGGAACTCACTCAGGCCGGGGCTATTTCTGTTTACCTTCTCTGGCTGCAGCTGACCTATATCTCTTGGGGAAACTGAGGTCCGGAGCGGCTGGGAGCTCTGGGACAGATTGCCGCTGACCTTTGCTTATCGTCCTCTGATTAAATCTCCGTCTGCCAGAGACCTTTTCGCCGCCTGCGTCGCCGAGATAGCGGCGCAGCCAGGCCGTGACCTTTTCCAGGTCCTGACTCGCCCAGCACCACAGCCCACGCCTCGCCACCCTCTGCGACTGGGAGAACGCGCCTGTGACGTCATCGAACCCCGATCCCGGCCCCCGCCGCTGACGTCACAGACGGGCAGCGCTGAGTCGCAGCGTTCCTTGGGGCTTACGAGCGCGAGAGGCCCGAAAGTGGCCGAGCGAGAGGAAGTCTTGCGGTTCCCATCGGCACGTAGGGCCGGAACTACAACTCCCGACGCTCCGTGCACCTGTGCGAGAGAGCGCGACAAACTTTTGGACGAGATTGATATCTCCTTAGTCCAACCAGAAGGCCGACTTTAGAGCGTCATCCCGCCCCTTTGCAATTCTCAGGGTTGCTTCCTCGCGCGAGTGACGGGCTTCGCTGCCTTCTAGGGTTCAGACTCCTCTGACGGACGTCCGAACCGAGGAATCGGAGCCCCGAGAAGTCCAGAGGGTGTTGAAAAGCATGGACCAGAACCAATAGCACGCTGGAAGCGCCCGGCGCCGTCCAATCGCTGCCCTGGAGCCCCGCCCTGGCGTGTGACGTAGTAGGGTGGGTAGCAACAGTTGCCCCGGTGAGGGAAACGGAGGCGCCATAGCCACGGTAGTCGTGGCGACCAAGCAACCCAGCAACGCCAGTCAACAACAACAACCGCGGCCGCCCCCCGCCCCCACGCCCCCGGCCCGGCCTGGGGACCCCGGCGCGCTTGGTCCCCTCTGCACAGCGCCCACGCACCTCCTCAAAGCCTTCCGCGGACACAAGTGCGGAGAAGCCGAGGTAACCGGGGCAGCGCCTGGCAAGCTGGGCGCGCCGGGGCGAGCGGCGGGGCCCGCGCGGCGCCTGTCGCTTGAGTACAGTCCTGAGGGAAGGGGCGGGCGGTCAAAATGGCGGCGGCGACTGTCGGGGCCGTGGGGGAGGGGGCCGGGGTTCGGCCCCGGCGACACCACCCGCCCCCGGACCCGCAGCCCGGCCCCCGCGAGGGGCGGGTGCTCGCAGGCCGCGGGCGAGTGGAGGTCGGGCGGCTGGGGCGGGGGGCGCTTTTATGTGTCGGGAGGTGCGGCGAGGCGGGCCTACGGGGGCTGGACCAATGGCAGCGTGCGGAGGCGGGGCGTGACTGGGGAGGGCGGGGCCTAGCGTCCCTCCGCCTTCGGAGTCGGGTGCGGCCGCCGCCATCCGGACAGTCCGGGTCTTCCCGAAGAGAAGCTGCTGGTCGGCTACCTGCCCACGATTCAGAACTTGGACGTGCGACTATTCCATTCCAGGCCTTTGTTTTCCTTCCTATAAAATGGGGAGAATTGTTGCCATTCTCTTCTTCATTACAGTAACTCCTACTTTCTTCTGGGAATTTCCCCGGGACTCATCCTTAAATTCTCATAGTCTCCCCACCCCCCCCCCCCCTCACACACACACACACACACACACACACACACACACACACACACACACACAGTCTACTGTTTCTCTGTGAGATTTGATAAATTGTTAATATTGATTGCAAAATGACCTCCACTTCTAAACCAGGGAGAAGGTGGAGATGGTCAAGTTTCAATCTGACTGTCTTTAGCCTGGGGGATTTAGTTGTCAGAATTTGAAGTTCCTGCTGGAGAGAAGTGATCTTAGGCCACAAATTTAGAGGATCTCAGCTGTGAGGTGGTACAGGTGTGGACTCTTGTTCCTGAAGGTTGGACTTTTCTCCCTAGTCAGTAAGGTCTTGTGGAAACAGCAAACCAATAGACCTGTCCTGGATTCCTTGAGCCACACGTTTATGTCAAGTCAGTGTAAGAGGGTCAGATGTCAGAAGGTGGTACCAGTCCCACGTGGGCAGGAGCAGATGTGACATCAGAAGCAAGGAGAGATACATTTGTTAGTGTAGAACCTTTGCAGTTGATTTTTTTTTGGGGTGCAGAAGTAGGCAGCCACCGAAGTTGGCTGTGTGCTGTTCCCTGCCTTGCATTTGCGGGCACTGGTCTATAGTGCAGCCAGTAAGACAACTGACTTTGTTTTTGTTTTTGTTTTTGTTTTTTTGGTTTTTCGAGACAGGGTTTCTCTGTGTAGGTTTACATTTCCTGAATCTCGCTCTGTAGACCAGGCTGGCCTTGAACTCACAAAGATCCGCCTGCCTCTGCCTCCCATGTGCTGGGATTAAAGGTGTGTGCCACCACCACCTGGTGACAACTGACTTTGAGCCAGGTGGAGCTCTGTGAGTTCGAGGCCAGCCTGGTCTACAGAGCAGAAATCCAGGATAGGCACCAAAACTACACAGAGAAACCCTGTCTTGGAAAACCAAAAAAACCTGACTTTTCCATTGGAAATTAAGCAGGGAAGTATGGGCTCCCACTTATAGCAGCTTTTCCTACTCTTCAAAGGGTTTTCAAAGTTATGATTGTGCACATTAACCTTCAGGAAGATTCTGGGGTTAGCTAGGTTTCTTTTTTTTTAGTTATTAATATGTTTAATAAATTTTTTTTCCAATTTACATACCAACTCCAGTTCCCCCTCCCTCCCCTTCTCCCGCCTCCTCACCTCCCTCCCCCTCAACCCCCACCCCCTCCTCAGAGTGGGTAAGGCCTCCCATGGTAGTCAACAAAGTCTGGCATACCAAGTTGAAGGAGAGCCTAGCCCCTCCCCATTGGATCAAGGCTGAGCAAGGTATCCCATCACAGGGAATGGGCTCCAAAAAGTCAGTTCATGCACCTGGGATAAGTTTTGGTCCTGCTGCCAGGGACCCCACAAACAGATCGAGTCACATAGCTGTCACCCACATTCAATGGGCCTAGTTCGGTCCCATGTAGGTTCCCGAGCTGTCAGTCTAGATTCAGTGAGCTCCAACTAGCACTGGTCAGCTGTCTCTGTGGGTTTCCCCATCATGATCTTGACCCCCTCTTTTTTTTTTTTTTGAATGTTGAACATTTATTGAAGGAGGGAGCAGATCTTAAATACAGACTTACAGTACAGTGGGAGAACCCCAGAGGGCAGAAGTTCGCTTCTGATTTTTTTTTTTTTTTTTTGAGCTGAGGCAAGCACTCCACCATTGAGCTAAATCTGCACCCCCACTCCTGATGTTTTACAATCTTGCATCTAAGCAATTAACGCCAAAATGCTGGATTCACAGAGGAGGAGCTTCCCTTAAGCATTCAGGAGGGTGGAATCTCGAAGGGAATTAGCATAGGGAGGATATCAAGGTCAAGGTCTGCAAGCAAGGCAACAGTTACCCAAAATGGGGGCCAAGGACCTACAGGGCCCCCCTTTTACTAAAAAATGAGCTTCTGACTTAGGTTGCATGGGACGTCAGCAGGTCACCTTACCTGTCATGGAGACAGTCCAGGCCACACAGGTGTTCTGTCTTAGGTTGGTGAGCGCCCCCCCAGGCATTACCCATCTCTGAATACTCATTTGTGTGAGAGCTGCAGAGTTGACTGTTGCCAAAGATCTCTAAGTGGCATTGGGCTTGCAATCTGTGTGTTAGGAAAAAGAAAAGAAAAAAAAAAGTGTTGGGCTTCTATGAGGGAAGGCTGACTTTGAACAGAAAGTAATTGATTCTCTGGTTTAACATCCTCCTTCCCAGCAATTCTCAGTGTTGAGGGCCCAGAAGGGTCATTTGACTGGAGAAAGTTGGTATGGACTCAGTTTCTTTTTACCTAAAACAGTTACTCTGTAGCTGTGGATCATGTCACTTTTGGGGGGCCTCCGTGCACTCTCATTTAGGGGTACAACTTTAGATTAGTATGTATGGATCCCATGAAATGTATCCCACATGAAGCATCAATGATGACACAGAAATGATGTCACTTCCTGTGCACCCTCGGAACTAACTGGTGTTTTATGTAATTTTGTATGAGAGAGAATTCTGATGCTGTGAGTTGATGACAGGAAGCTGGAGACCAGGAGTACAGCTTCTTTTTCCTCTTTTCTCTTCTGGAGATTGAACCTAAGGCACCCCCGAAACTAGGCAATTGCTCTGCATTGCACTATACACCCAGCCCTACTTTTTACTTAAAAAAAAAATGTTTACTTTTTGTGTGTATGCGTGTACATGAGCATGCATATGCGCCACAACATGCATGTGGAGATCAGAGGCCAGCTGGTGGCAGTGGTACCTACCAGTAGGTCCATGGCTTGGAACTCGTCATCAGGCTTACTTAGCAGCAGCTGCTTTTATGTCCTAAGTCATCTTAATGGCCCATTTTACTTGCTAAGTTGTCCAGGCAGGCCTTGAACTTGTGAGCCTCCTTGCTTAGCTTCCTGAGTATCTGAGATGACATATCTGTGCCACCAGGCCAGACTTAGTGCTCCATTTCCTGTGGAGAGGTGTAGCTGACTGCTTGCACTTGAGTGGCTTCTGTTTCTGAGAGTATCCAGGAAAAAGTGCTGTCTGGGTAGAGACCTTGGCTCAGCTGCCAGCTCTGAACTAGGGAGGGTCTCTCGTGTGTGTGTGTGTGTGTGTGTGTGTGTGTGTGTGTGTGTGTGTGTATGTCCTGGTGTGCACCAGGAGGGATGGCGGTCACAGGGTCAGCCGGCACCTGCTACCGCAGAGGCTGTAACATCCACCCAGAAGCTCCATCACTGGCTTCCAACCAGCCTGCCTTCCATGCTCACTATCCCTGTCTTCATTCAGCTGCACACCTATGCCCAATGCCCCGTGACAGCTGAGTCCCCCAGGGCTTGGGACTCAATGGAGAACACCTGCCCAGTGTGTGTAAGACCCTGTACTCCATCCCTAGCACTGCAAAAAAGCAAATAACAACAAAGAAGTGTTGGACTCCCAGTCTATGCCCATCAGTGTTCTGGAGCAGGGGTGAAAGGGGAGCCTTATGGAGCTTACCTTTCCAGTTCACGAGGGAAGAGAAACTGCAAGGAACAAACAGCCATACAGTGGCAAAAACGTTAAAGGGAGTGTGAGCTTCAGAGTATCGGGGACCAGGGGGAGGGCCCGAGTGTTAAGGAGCTAGACTTGGGAGAGGGTCAGAAGCAAATGTAAGTCGGGAGAAAGGAGGTGCTGGTGCTGGGGCAGGAGGGAATGGGAGCCAGAGCAAGAAACACAGGGTCTGAAGGGACAGGTCCTGAAGGCCCCACAGTCATGAGAAGGACTGTGAGTGTTACATGTTCTCTGGTGAAACATGACACAGTCCAGAAAGGATCCTGTAGGATGTGGAGGCAGTCCTGAGGACAGGCGCTTCAGGGGTCCATGTGAAGATGAAGAATCACAGATGTCTAAAGAAGTAGCCAGGTCAGAATCCGTGTCAGATGACTAACAAAGATGGATCAGACAAGGACAGGGCGGGGTGCAGCATTACACTCGACTTTCCCACTTCCCTCCAAGTCCATACCAAAGCTGTTCTACAGATGAGCTGAGTAGAGTTTCTCTCCCTGTCTGGTAAACCATTTGGTCCTAGAATTTGTGACCTGGATCTATCACATCAGCTGTAGCCTGCTGCCTGTGTTTGATGACAGGATGCAACCTCTACTTCCATAGGCTGGGCTGGGTTCTACGGCCTTGCACCTCCAGCCTTGCTATCTGTGTATGGGTGAGAGCTAAGAATGATTTTTACAGTTTGGGATGATTGGAAAAGGCCAAAATACTTTATAATGTGAATATTTTTAAAATTTCATGTCATAAAAAATCATAAAATTCAAGTCTGTGTCTCGGGTTGGTTTACTCGTCCCGTCTGCACACCTGCTCACCTGTTGCTCTATCACACTGCATTGGCAGTCAGTTGGGTACCAACAGACACTGTCTGCCCACAGACGAAAACATAGTTACTCTCAAGGTTCAAACATTCACCAGAAACTAGCTGTTGGCTTTGAGGACCATGTTGTGTTAGTGATTGGTGCAGCAGGCCATTGATAGAGAGCACGTGGGCTTTCTGCAGGTTCCTTTTCTGTGTAGTACCTTCCATGAAACAAGGGTCTTATGATCAGGTGCATGGGAAATATGCATGCCACATCTACGTGTGTGATTCATTGGCCTCTAGAGAGCCCCACGCTTGACCTTGCTCATGTGGGGGGATGGGTGAGTCCTCAAAGAAGGACCCATGAGCATAGGCTTTGGGGCCCTTTCCTGACAGAGAGCAGCTGGCTCTGTGGCAGCCTGGGCTAGGGCAGGTAGTCCTGAACTTCTGGAAGTACTATGGGGACTAGCTAAGTTATATTTGGGGCCACCACAGACTTCCCGAGCAACAGAACCCAGTGATCTGCATGTTAGCCACCTCCCCAGGGACTGCCTATAAGTGCATGCATAGTTGTGAATGAATGGCAGGAACAGCGTTGACTGTCCATAGTACCAGCTGGCTGCTAAGTGACCACACTGGAGTTTTACAGTGGTCCTATGAACCCTGGTCACAGATAGGTTAACTAAGGCACAGAAGACAGTCAATAACAAATGTTTAGGAAAAGGTTCGTATGCACAGATAGGTTAACTAAGGCACAGAAGACAGTCAATAACAAATGTTTAGGAAAAGGTTCGTATGCACAGATAGGTTAACTAAGGCACAGAAGACAGTCAATAACAAATGTTTAGGAAAAGGTTCGTATGCACAGATAGGTTAACTAAGGCACAGAAGACAGTCAATAACAAATGTTTAGGAAAAGGTTCGTATGGGGAAGATGCTAATGGCTACAAACCCTGAGCCAGGTTGGCTCGGATGCAGTCCTGTAACAATGGCAAGAAGCTTGTGTCAGTGGAAGATGTGCTCTCTGTGTGGTGGAGTGTGGCCTCTTTCTTGTCTTGATGCCTAAGTCCTTGGCTGGGCTGGGGTGGTATTGAGGCCGCCTGCTGCTCCCTGTCTTGCTTGGACCCTGTAGTCTGAACCACTGTTCATTCTCTGGGCTCTCACTGGATGGCCTAGCACCAGGTAGTTCCAGGGCTACACTGACTGTCTCACACACACGTATGTGTCACACACACATATGAGGATTGTTGTTTTTTACTCTTTTGGGGGGCTTGCCACCCAGCTCCCAGATAAATCACACACAGAGACTTATTCTTACTTATGAATGCCCAGCCTTAGCCTGGCTTAGTTTCTAGCCAGCTTTTCTTTACTTCTCCCATCACCTTTTCCTCTGGGCTTTTCCCGTTCCCTCACTTCTGTAATCTTACTCTTGCTCTGTCTTGCTGTGTGTGTAGCTGGGTGGCTGGCCCTGGTATCCTCCTCCTTCTCTGGCTCCTTGATCTCTCCTTCCTTCCCCCAGATTCCTCCTTCTATTTATCATCTCTGCCTTCCAGCCCTGCTTATCCTTCCTCCTGCCTTACTATTGGCCGTTCAGTTCTTTATTAGACCATCAGGTGTTTCAGACAGGCACAGTAACACAGCTTCACAGAGTTAAACAAATGCAACATAAACAAAAGTAACACACCTTAAAGTAATATTCTACAACATTTCCCCCTTTTTGACTAAATAAAAGGGTTTTAACTTAAACATAGTAAGCCTATATACAATAACAATTAAATAAGGATTACATTCACAATATTCTGTCTACTTATAGTTAGCATATTCAGAGAAAATAATGCATTATGTACCCTATCTTAGTGAATCCAAAGTTTCACACCTAACTTTCTGTCATAACTAAGGAAAACTGCAAATATAACTCTCTAGTCTTCAATTCTATCAAAGACCCAGAAGATGTAATATTATCTAACACCAGAGACAGCTGGCTGTCTGGACAGTCACCAGAGTCCTCTGCAATGTTGGGGCATCCATCTTCAGCCTGCAGGCCTAGAGTATCTGGCAGACTTTTCATTGAAGCAGGAAATTTGAAGGACTGTTCTGCTTTGTGTTGGCAAATTCATCACTTTCCTCTGTGTCTTGCAGAATGTCTGACAGACTTTTGTGAAGCAGGAAATTTGAAGGACTGTTCTGCCTTATTTTGGCAAAGTCTTTTTTTCCTGTGTGTCCTGCATGTTCAGTCTGCACAGCACATAGTCAAACAGTCAAAGGCAAAAACAGTTTTTTGCCCAGTGGCTAACTTTGCCACAATGAAAGCAAACTCCATAAGGAGTTTCTTCAGTGTCCATCATCTGTGAAGTAAATTGGTACTGCCAGGAACAGATGTGTCTCATTGTCATGGAAAAACTTTGTTACCAAAACATAAAATGCCATATTCTGTAGGTCTTTGAAAGATTTGAAGACCATCTGTCTATCTAAAAATATATCTCTATATGATCTGGAAAGCATACCTAACATATCTACAAATTTGATTGTTATAAATGACTAACCACTAACCTATATTTCCTGATTATTCTATTTAGTTTATAATATCAGCTTTCAAAAACTAAGACTTTATGTTTTTAAATAAACTGCATAGGTACAATACCTTAAACAAGAATAGAAACATATATACAATATGTTCTATCAAAAATAACCTTAAAATTTTTATCAAAATACAAAAATCCTTTAAACAAGAGTAGAAACATATATACAGTGTAACAAAATAACTTTAAATTTATATCAATATACCATATTTCCCTAAATACTAGCAAACATCCATAACCCACCAAATAACCAAAAGCCTCCCACACCCTCTTGGGAATGTGGATGTTGTTTTCTCCAAACTGCTTCCTATTTGTCTGTGGGTAAAGCATCTTTAGGGTCCCTGAGAAAATTTTGAGATAATGACCAAGTCCTGGGAAGCCCAGCAGTAACCATTGTTGATAGATATCACCTGTCAAGTTTCAGGAGGTCTCGCTTGATCAAACCTGATCCATATTAACCCTAAAGGAATCCATAGCCTCTCATCGCCTATAGGAACAAAACTCCAGAGCATTTTTGATTTCCAGTCAACAAATATATTTTTTGACTTTATAAAAGTTAAGGAATTCCTAAGATATATAAGCTGATTGATTTCAACAGTCCCTCTTTCAATTCCAGATCTCTTTGCAGCTGTCCTTTGCTTTTCAACAATCAAAAAATTCAAAATCAACAAGGTAATTATAGGATCCAGACTCCCTGTGTATTTCCCATCTTATGTGGTTTTTTCTTTTATATTACTTTTAGTCTCTCTATAAAGACTTTATTTTATAAACTATTTTTTTTTTTCTATGACTATACCCTTTCCCTTTTCTTAAGCCTACCCATATTGTTAAACACATTGTAATCTGCTTAGCGGTTTTTCTGTCTGGACCTCTTTTATTGCATATCTTCAGCCTTTTTTGACCATACGAGCAAACCTTAGACCTAGATTCTCCATGTGCGGCTCTCAGTTGGTTCTGCTGGCTTCTCAGGTCGTGAAAGCCAAGCGTGAAACTCGTGGCTGTTTGGAGGTTTGTCTGACCAGGAACTGCATTCAGCCTTCCTAGAGCTCTAGAATGCTGGCGCTTGCGCGGCGGCGGCAGGCGGTTTACCTCTTTGTTTTTTTGGTTCCTACTTCATGTAGGAACTGCTGCTGAAGAGCTCACTGACTGACTGGCAGAAACTCTTAAAGGAGCCATGTCCCTTGTCTGTTTGTTCAGCTTTCTCAGGCTCTAGGTGGATACTCAAGAGCCCCAAGTTGGTATGTCATTTTGTTGTGTTTGGTCTTTAGTTTTTTCGGTCTTTTGGGGGCCCACCACCCAGCTGAGCTCCCAAATAAATCACACACACACAGGCTTATTCTTATTTATGAATGCTCGGCCTTAGCTTAGCTTAGTTCCTAGCTAGCTTTTCTTAACTTTAAATTATCCCATCTACCTTTTGCCTCTGGGCTTTTTCCTTTTCTTCCTTCTGTAGTTTACTCTCTGACTCTGTGACTCGCCGTGTAGCTGGGTGGCTGGGCCCTGGCGTCCTCGTCCTCCTCGTCCTCCTCGTCCTCCTCGTCCTCCTCGTCCTCCCTATTTCTTTCCTTGATCTCTCTCCTCCCAGGTTTCTCCTTCTATACATCCTCTCTGTCTGCCAGCCCCTCCCATATTTCCTCCTGCCTTGCCATTGGCTGTTCAGCTCTTTATTAGATCATCATGTGTTTTAGACAGGCACAGTAACACAGCTTCACAGAGTTAAACAAATGCAACATAAACAAAAGTAACACCCCTTAAAATAATATTCCCCAACAGAGTGCCTGAAGCCCTGTTTCTGGGGAGCACTTTTGTTTGGGGACAGAGTGCCTGAAGCCCTGTTCCTCGGAGCATTCTTGTCTGGGGACTGTGTTACAGTCAGTCCTCAGTACTTTGCTCAGTCTTCCCATCCTCTTCCTCTTCCTCTTCCTCTCCCTTCCTTTTCCACCTGGGAGTGGTTAAGTTCAAGCTCTTCATTGTCCCTGTGCATGGCTGTTTCTCCCCTGCCCACTAGGGATCCTCCTGAGTTTACCATCTGAGCCTAGATCCCCAGAGAGGCAGGCACAGGGAAGTGGGCACATGTTAAGTAAGGTCCCTGTCAGTTGGTCCCTCTAGTGCTCAGGCAGACTCCCTGGCTCTGAGGTCCTAATTAAGGCTGAAGGTAGCAGGACCTCTGTTAGGAAGGACAAGGAAGGTGTTGTCTGCTGAGTGTTAGAAGTAATTAAGGTCCAGGCGGTGTTCTGGGCTTCTGTTCACTGGTGCTGAGAGCACCCAGCATAAGCCATGAGCCTTGGGACTGGGTCAGGTTAGTGACAGGATGCATGGGTTCTGCATGCTGAGCCAGGGGCTGCAGGGTGAGTGCTGCAGCTTCTACTGAGCAGTAACTGTTGTTTGGCTGCAGCTCTCCCCTTGGAGATCTCGCACTAGGTTGCCCTGCTCTAGAGGTCAGCCTGCTGACATGGCGTGGCACAGTGGTGCCAGAGGCTCCCAGCCTGGGTGCTTTGTGGTTCAGGGTCACAGGGTCACCTCCAGAGCCCAGGGCAGGTCACAGCTGAGGGCTGCTGTTTCTCCTTGAGGTGCTGTGAATGGGCACCCTCCAAAGGCATCGCCCATCTCATGCAAGGATAGGTCCAGTGCTGCCAGGAAAGCTTCTGCACTGGCCCGAGGATCAGCTCCTCCTCCCTCAAGCCCCCCACCTCCAACCTGCAGGTCCATTACTGCCTCAGGGCCCGTGAATGGAATCCTCAGATGGCCACTTGGCTGGGACTCTGAGAGACAGCTTTTTCTGTGACTTGCCTTTCCACCCATGAGCTAACAAGGGTTCAGACAGGCCTACCACTTCCCTGCTGTGTGGCCTGGGGCTATCATCTTACCTTCTCTGAGCGTCAGCTCATCTGGCAAACTCAGTCTCCATCCACTGTGGTGGTTGCAAATCTAAAATGGAGAATGTGGTGGTGGGTGTTGGTTGTCAGCTTGGCAGATCTGGAATGCGCATGTCAGCAGGAGGCCTAGGAGTTGCCCACTTGAAGGTAGCTTGGTGGCATATGCCACTCCAGAGGCAGGGGCAGAAGGGTCACAAATTCACAGTTAGCTTGGACAGGGAAGGCCTGTTGTAAAAGACCAAGTGCTGAGGATGTGGCTTAGGGCAGAGTGTTTGCCTAGCGTGTGCAAGGTCCTGGGTCCCATCCCCAGAGCACCAAAAGAAAAGAGATTCTGGCACTCGAGAGGCAGAGGCAGGCAGATCTCTGTCGGTTCAAGGCCAACGAGGGCTATATAGTGAGATCCTGTCTCGAAGGGGAGAGGTGTCATTGGTTCGATGGTGGGAGGAAGGACAGGTGCTCCAGAGACCACTGACGCTGCTGGCTGGACCCAGGTGACAGTCACACCGTCTGTGGAGAGGGACACAGAGCCCCTTGCAGTCTGGAGAGCAGTCCTGAGGCACTGTAGGCATGTTCAGGTGCCCAGGGGGAATGGGGGGGTGGGAGATGAAGAGGGTGTTGGGGGACAAGAGCCGCAGTCACAGCTCAGGATGAGGGTGGGGAATCCTATCTGTCTACTCCCAGATCACCTACAGGCGTGGTCCATTGCATCTAGCCAGGGATTTAATCAAGTTTGTGATGAGCCCAAAGACATCTCTAGGGATCTGGGAGCTGTCTGTTTTCCTCTGCTGGTAGATTAATTCTTTTTTTTTTTCTTCTTTTGTTTTTCTGTTTCTCTCTCCCCTGCGTTTCTTCTCAAGGAAGAGGAAAACCGCCTTATTTATTATCACTCACTGTTGGCATGGCAACACAGTCCTATGTTACTGAGCTACAGGCAGCCCCACAAGCATCCCAGCCGCCACAAGCCCCACCCCAGGCCCTGCCCCAGCCGCCACCCCCAACAGCACCCCAGCCTCCTGCTGCAGCGACCCCCCAGCCCCAGTATGTCACCGAGCTGCAGAGCCCCCAGCCCCAGACGCAGCCTCCGGGCAGCCAGAAGCAGTATGTGGCAGAGCTTCCGGCTGCCCCTGCACCCTCACAGCCTGCCACACCTGCCCCATCCCCTGTGGCCCAGCAGTACATCGTGGTCACCGTCTCAGGTAAGTTCACACCCACATTTGTGGCTGGACTCTTAGAAAGTCTCTGGGAGGAGTTTTGGGAAGCTCAGCATCCAGGGGTCCTCTCTGGGGCTCCCTGTGGAATTTGGGGCATCTTTAGGTAAAGAGAGTCAGGCCAAGCAGAGATGCTTCTGTATCCTGCTGGGATGTTCCTGTTTTTATCTGTCTCTAGGTAAAATGTCCCCAGAAAAGAGGATGAGATGGTGAAATTCAGTTTGCACACACCTGCAAGAGTCAGGCTGCTTACCAGCCCTGGGCCTCTCCACCTAGGTCTTATGGCTGATTCAGGGACCGTTGTGGCTTCTGTGTCTGGGGACATGTGAGAGGTGCTTAGAAGGCTGGCTAGAGGGATCCTTAAGAGAGACTGTCTAGATGGCTGGGATATGTCCCCTCTTCCCTGGAAGGGCAGGACCTGGTGGCCAAGCAAGCTCCTGTGTCCATGGCTACCCTTGTACCATGGAGAAAGTTCAATGTCACAGCATGAGTGGGAAAAGGGAAGGCCAGAATCAAGAGAAAAACCCAGCAATTGAAGGTGGCCCATCCTGGCCCAGAGCCCAAGGTCTGTTTTGTCCCTCTGGGGGTCACTACACCCGTCCTCTGTCCCTCTCTCCCCTCCCCTTCTTGGGAAGCGGGAAGGAGGAAGACCTTCATCCTTGTCTGTGTGCTCTGCACTGTTTCTCCCACGCCTGAGCATGCAGCTGACCTTAGCAGGACCAGGTACCGGTGGGCGGGCGGCATCTACAACCCCTCAGAGGTGGAGTAATCCGCCTCTCCTGCAGATCCTGCAGCTCCTGCCAGACTTGACCCTCTACAGAGTCCTGCGTCGGCTAGGACATAACCAGCCTGTTAGCCAGGACTCCCTGGGCCTGCCCTCTGCCTCCGTCTGCAGTCTGCTTCTTAGCTTCTTTTAAAGTCAGCTGTTCTCAGAATGCTCACTCTTTCATTCCTGTTTCCTCATCCACCCTGTTCTCAGCCACCTGTGGTCTTGTTCCTGACAACTCCAGTCCGGGCCCCCTTCATCTCATCATGTCATACTCATTGGTCATTCTAGGCTCTTGTCATCCTTGGCTTCTAGGCAGTGCCTGGCACACTGTCCCTCCTGCTGCAGACCTGTCCTGCACACCTGCCCGGGCTTCCCTCACTTCTGCCATCTCCTCTGTCTCCTCCACTCTCTTGCCTCTCCTCTCGGATCCATGCAGAAAGGGCAAGGCTCAGGCTCAGGCTGGGCCCCTCTCTGCTCCAGCAGTCATCACCTCTCATGGTGGCCTCCTGAAATGTCATGACTCCTTTCCCTCCCTCCTTCTTAGCACTGGCATTGGAACCCAGAGCTTCACACTCTAGGCCAGTGTGCTACTAATAAGCTACATCCCTAGCCCTCTTTTTACTTTTTATTTTGAGACAGGGTCTCCATAAGTTGCCCACACTGGTCCTGAAATTACTCTGTAAGCCAGACTGGCCTTTACCTTGTTGTCCTCTTGCCTCAGCCTCCTCAGAAGCTGATGACAGGTTTATGCCACCAGATCCCAGTGTCAAAACTTGCCGTGCTCCTGTTGAGGTCTCCGCCCTAGCCTCTGTCCTGAGCCCAAGGAACCTGTGACTAATCCTCCTTGTCATGGCTACCGGGGGTCAAACTGGTCTCTGGAGCCAGCTTGACAGATGGCTTTCAGAATGCCAGCCTGTCTCTGCAGGCCCTCCTGAGATGTCTCCCTCCACCCAGGGCCAGCTTAGCCTCCACTCCTATCCTGCTTCCCTGGTGAATGCCACCCTCTACTGCCTAAGCCCACCCAGATCCTCTGAGTCTACCATCTCCATAGCCAGCCCTAATGATTAGCTTCTTAGGTCTTGCTCTCAGAGCAGTAACAAGGAACCTGTCCCTGGCTGTCAGTAGGCCCCTTCACATCTTATCTCAACCCAGATTCCAGAGAGGGGCCCCTAGGGCTTGGAGTAGGCATACTGGAAGGCTGGCCCCACCTCAGAGAAGGGCTTTAAAAGTACCCCATAAGCCAGGTGTGGGGATGAACATCTATAAACGCATTGGGGAGGCTGCAGCTGGAGAATTCCGAGTTCCAGACTAGCCTGGGCTACAGATCAAGATCTTGTCTCAAAATTTTCTTTTCCACATCATGGGCTTCCTAATAAGCACCAAGTGCCTGTCTCCGGCCCACCAGCCTTTAGCCTGTGCCCTGACATACTGTTTCGGCCTCGGCAGTCCCCTGTCCCCGTGCCAGATCGCTAGCTTAGTCTACTTCCTCCCCTTTTGACCCTGGCACCCTCCACCTCAGCATGCCGCGCTAGCCCTCTGTCGCTATCTCCAGGTCTCTTCCTCAGAAGCCGCTCCCTGCCTCTGCAGGTACTCATCATCTTCCTTCACTTTCCTGGAACTGTCGTCATGTGGTGATGCTTTTGAGGACAGAGAATCTCTGGGTCTTTGTGTAGTGACTGCTGGACGCAAGACTGGCCTAGCACAACCTGTCAAGGTCATCTAGCCTAGCATCCCATTGCCTTTGAGTGGCCCACCACAGGTTCCCACTGTAGGCATCTGGTGTCCTCAGAGCAGGGTCTGGGATAGGCACACTGTTCCAGGCCCTAGAACACCTTGCATCCTTCCTGTCTCTGCCTCAGTTTCTCCTAGCTCTTCATGGCACCCTGAGGGAGGCCCTGGATTTTAAAGGCCCAGGCCACAGTAAGTACCTTCTGTTAGACAGACCTAGGCCATTCCCACTAGCTGTGGGGTGGGGAGACAGCACGCTCCAGAGGACAAGGTAAGGTAGGCAGCAGCTCTTGTCTGCTGTCACTCAGCCAGGCTCACACCTCTGCCTTAGACAGTGGCTTATTGCCTGCTTTTCACAGTGGTCCTGGGGCATGTCTTCCCACTGTTCGAGTTCCAGGAGTGAGCCCATCCCTACAAGGGGCCTTGATGCCTCCATGAACTCTGAGGAAGAGGAGAGAGGCTGCTACCTCCCAGCTTCTGTGCTGGGGTCTCCTAATCCCTTTCCCAGGTCGCCCACGTGAGCCAGTCCTTTGAGGAAAGGGGAGCTAACCCCAGAGAAGGGGAACAGAGAGGTTCCTTGCCAGCTCCTGAGCCAAGAGCAATCTGGGCTGACCAGGAACCCTGCAAGTTCACTGCAGAGGGAAGGGCTGCCCCATGCCCTGGAAGCCAGACAGCGGAAGTAAGCTGAGACCCCCAGCCTGGGCCTGGCATGCTCTGCCCTAAAGTGACTTTGGTGGCAATAGGAAAGGAGCTCAGGTTTCTCTGGTCAGGCGGTACGACCCATAATCCCTGTCCCCCCAGGGGCCTCTAGAATGTGAGGTGGAAGTAGGCTGGGAGGGTGAGGCCAGACCTGCCTGGAGGGGTCTGGTTAGCCTGCAGGGGGCGCTTCAGCCACACAGGCATCTCTGCTTCCCTCAGTTTGGGCCTTCCAGAGTCCAAGATGGCTGTGCCCACAGAGGGAAATGGTTCTGTTTTCTTCATCTCCAGTGCAGACAGGGAAACTGGGATCCAAGAAGACATGAGTCTCTGGGACAGCAGGGTGCAGAACCTTGCCCTGAACTGTTCCATACCATCCCCAGGAGCAAGCAGAAAAGAGGCAGATAGGTCTGTCTACTTTGGGGAAGAGGGGCCTGGCTGGTGAGACAACCAGAGGTTAGCCTCCTGAGCCTGCCTCCAGCTTCCTGAAGAGCTAGCTTGCTGTCTCTAAGCTGAGGGGTCGACAGGTACACAGGTGGGAGAGCCTGTCCCTGGAGGAAGCAGTGACCACACAGAGGAGATAGGCTATCTGATTCACACAGAAAATTAGCTCTGTCTCCTACCCTAGCTTTCAAGGGCCTCCCTGCTTATGCACATGCCCAGAAGAGAGATGGCCAACAGGCGCAGCTGTCCCTTGACTCCATATTTTCCCTTACTTTCCTCCCAACTCCCCTTTCAAAACACAACTAGGAAGTGTGAATGGGTAGGGAAGAGCCTGGGGCCTTAAGGGCCACCCCAAGGCAGGTGATGACAGGATTGCCTCTGCGAGATTGGAGTAGATCCCCAGGTGTGCAGCTGCAGGGGGTCTGGCTCAAGGACCAGCCTCTGGACCTGGCAGGTAGCTAGGCCAATGCCTTGTGTGGCTTCCACCCCAAGCAACAGTAAGTCCTCCACCAGTCTCAGTTTAGCACCCATCCTTGGGCTGGGCCTGACTCCCTGTACTCCAGATAGCCCAGGTATGAGGGGTGAGGGAGGGAGAGGGCCTTCTTAAGGCCCAGAGAAGCCTAAAGTAGTTTTGAGGGAAGATTCCAGCAGAACCTAATTATTACTGCTTAGAATTGGTATAGCTACCAAGTAGGCCTGGAGAGAGCCACAGGATACTCAGATGCTCTTAGGCAGACTGGGCCAGTCTCCTGGCCTCCCCAGGTCCCTTTCCTGTGTCCCTTTTGGAGGCTGAGCCCTATTATGGAAACCTCAACCTTGAAGTGTCTTTGAGGGTGCCGGCTTCCTGAGCCAGTCTGTGTGATCCTGCCTAATAAGACTAGCAGCTTGAGATTGGTGTGTGGGGTTGGACAATGTGGGCGTACAGGGAGACCTGGGACTCAGGCCAGGCCTCCCAGCTGGGTGATACAGGTCTCTGCTACCTGCAAAAGAGTGAGAAAGGCAGGTACTGACTCCAAGGGCCCAGAATCCCCTCCGGCAGCTCCTGGTGCACCAGAAACAGTGTTAGTGCACACTGCCAGCTCTTTTTGATAGCCCCTTTGTTGTCATGTAACCCTTCAGCTCCGACGGAGGTTGAATAACCTCTCTGGACTCCTGCCCACTGCCAGATCCCAGGAAGGTGGGCCTGGGTCTTGGCCCCTAAGCTGCTGAGGAACAAACTAAGCTATATGGGCCAGATGACATTCCAGCTTGGGCAAGAATCTCCTAGCCAGTGTGTCTTAGGGACACCGTCCCTCTCTACTTCCCTGCTGCCCCATGAATCACTTAGCAATATGTGTATGAAACATGACCTGCCTCTTGCTTATTGCAGCCCTGGGTACCAGCCCCCCCTGCTCTGGCCCTAGCCCCTCGCGGCTTGCATGAAGCAGGTTGTTTATCTGAGAGGGCATGAAGGAGTTCTGAGCTCATGGTGGGGACTAGCTTCCCAAGGTGGCAGATATAAAGCCACCTGCACACTCTGCTGCTCCCATAGTGCTGGCCCAATGGGATGGCCAGACTGCAGGGTTGGGAGCAGGCAGGGACACCATTTTCTGATTGTCTCTTTGGGCTCCGAGCCCCTTGTGTCCCCCCCCCCCACACACACACACTCAAGTAGAGGAGGAAGGCTCAGACCATCTTTGTTTCCTAAGAAGCCAGGAGAAGCCCAGCACCTTGGTCCCCCCTGAGCTGTTAGGACTTGAGCTGGGGGAGAGGGTCTAGTCTGTTGTCTGTCCATATCCATAGTTCTGTTTGTATGGGAAACAGGCTCCTCAGACATGACATCAGGGGGCTAATTCCAGATGTCAAGGATCCTGGGTCCTCTGGGTCCTCATCCATTCTGCCATGTACCTTGGATGGATGGTAGAAAAGAGCAGGCAGAACTTGGAGAGCTCAGGTCTCATTAAGGGTGGACTGTAGGTCGCATTGCCCTCTGCTGATGGGCTCACTCTTGGAGCAGAGGCAGCAGGCAGAGCTAACCTGCCAACCTCTTCCCACAGAAGGTGCCATGCGGGCTAGTGAGACTGTGTCAGAGGCCAGCCCCAGTTCCACAGCAAGCCAAACCGGTGTCCCCACCCAGGTGGTACAGCAGGTGCAGGGCAGCCAGCAGGTAGGACATGACCTTTGCTGGGGGGAGGGGGCTCTCCCCTTCTTCCTGCCATGAACAGTTGCTTACCTGTCTTATCAGGATATGGCAGCAGCCACCCTCTTGGTAAGCAGACCATTTCAGCTCTTTTCTTCTGCCTCCACAGAGGCTGCTGGTCCAGGCAAGCGTGCAGGCCAAGCCAGGCCACGTGTCACCCCTGCAGCTTACTAACATCCAGGTACCCCAGCAGGTAAGGTCCTGTTGCAGCCTCCCCTGGGGCAGAGAACCAGTTCCTGCTGCCTGCTTGTCTCCACACATGGGCCTCAGCCACAGGCTGCCCCAGCTCCTGGCTTTGGGCAGTGGCCTCTACAAACAAGATCAGATACCCTAGGGGCTAATGTCTAAGCAGCCTCAGGAGTCATTGTACTTGAAAGAGGACTGGGGAGGACTGACAGCAGGTAGCCTGTGGGTCCAGCCCCAGCATCTCACAGTGACGGCTCGCAGAAGGCCACAGTCTGGTGCTGGGACCCTGGACCATTTCTAGTTTGTCAGCACATAATTGGACTGCACTAGAATGCTGTGGCTGGAACCCAGCACTAGGGATTATTAAATATGTGCTCTCCCACCAAGTCACACCCCAGCCCAGTTTAGCAGACTGTAGGGACAAGAATGTGTTCGTCTTCTTTTTCTCTTAAGGGGAGGTGTTTTGAGATAAGGTCTCATGTGGCCTGGAACTCTGTATGTGGTAGAGTATGACCTTGAACTCCTGATCTTAGGATTGCAGACATGTACCCCACATTGGGCTCTAGAACATATTCCACGTGCCTTTTGAGCCAGGAACTGACTCTGGCTTTGCTCCTTGGTTCCAGTGCTCTACAGGCCCTTCATCAACCTTGAGCTTGGGTGTCACCTGCTCTGGAGTAGAGCCATAACTGTGCTGTGTTGGGATGTGGGGCAGTTCCTGAGCTGACAGGCATGGAGTGCCTTGAATGCTCCTAGAGCATCAGTGCTCAGTGAGATTGCTGGGGACTGGAATGTGGCTCAGTGGTGGCATGGCAGTGAGGTGCAGGTTCCACCCCTAGCACAGGAAACAAAACCAAAAGCGTGGCTTTGCCCGGTGACGCTGGTGACCATGCTCCTTCTTCTCCTGACTCCAGGCTATCCCCACACAGCACCTGGTGGTGCAGAGCGCAGCGCCAGGCACGAAGGGTAGCCAGGTCTCCCTGACGGTGCACCCTGCCCCTGAGGTAGGTGGTGCCACATTGACCTCTTCCCATCTTCTTCCCCTGTTCCAGCCAGGTACCCCATATTTGCCCCACCACCTATTTTGAGACAGGATCTCACAGTGTCATTCAGGCTAATACCAAACTCCTGTGTAGAGCTGGCTGACCCCTAACTTCTGACCCTCCTGTCTCAGCCGGGGTTGCAGGTGTGTACCACTGGGACTAGCCTCACTTGAAGCTCTCTTGCCCTCAACTCACTTGCAGCTCCTGAACCCTGCTCCATGAACCCTGGTGGGGGATCTAGCCAATGCCTGGCCCTGCAGCTGAGCTGAGGTTCTCACACACACACACACACACACACACACACACACACACACACACACACACACATACACACACCAGTAAGGGCTTGGAGACCACAGGCTGGAGGCAGAGGCAGATAGATTTCTGTGAGTTTGAGACCAGCCTGGTCTACACAGTGAGTTCCAGGACAGCCTGATCTATTACATAGTGAGACCTTGTCTACAAAACAACAAAAGCCTAAAAAAGAATACATGGACAGATGCCAGGCTTAGCTGCGTCTGTGGGTAGGTCTTCCAGCCTTGCAGCCGAGTATTTTCTGTGTATAACAGAGCTGATGGCTCTGGATGCGTTGTCACATACCTGCACCCGAGATGTTGAAGCAGGAGGGTAGTATGATGCTAACAGGTCTTACAGTGAGACCCTGTCTCAGAAAGAGCTGGTGAAATCCACCATTCATCTCTTATCAGAATTGCAGTCCATCCTAGTGCAGCGTGTCACAGAGCAAACACAAGCCCCTCCCCTTGTGTGGCCCTGGGAACCCCTCCCATCCATTTCCACTGGGAAATGCCACCAGAAGCACCCACCGCAGCAAGTGGGGGGGGGGCAGCAGAAAGTGAAGGTAGATGTCACTTCTGTTATTATTGTTAGTGAAGGAAAGCCTGATGGGTAGGAGCTGGGCCCTGGGACCAGCCCAGCCCCCAGCTACTTTTCTTTCTCACCTTGCTGCAGCCCTTCTGATTATGGAAGCCTCTGGTCCTTGAGGGAGAATTGGACACCTTGCGGTCCCTCCCTGCAGGCAGTGTATGGCTGCTGTGGGATAGTCCACCCTTTGCAAAGAGTCTTCTCAGGCGGGTTTGCTAGGACCCAGCTGCCCAGATACAACCCAAGCTGGCCCTGACACTGTCCTGTTTGTTCTCTTATAGAGGTCACCAGTGCAGACCAACAACTCCACCAGCAAGACAGCTGGGGCTCCTGCAGGCCCTGTACAGCCACTACAGGTGCACAGCGTCCAGCAGACTGTCCCTGTCAGCCAAGAGGTGCCTGGCCAGGGTGGGCAGTCGCTAGGGCTGGGGTGTCGGCCAAGTAGCCACCCATGTCTGTGTCTCTGGCCTATTAGAGCCCAGCAGATGGGGTCCAGCTCCAGCCTGCCATGTGGGCATTTGGCAAGAGCCTTGGCCTCTGTCTAGATTCAGTGTCCCTGACTGTGACACCTGTAGAAGTACCTCAGAGGGCACGTTCTGGCTTTGGAAACTCATGTTGGGAGCTGGAGAGATGGCTCAGTGGGTAAAGGACACTTGCCAACAAGCCTGACAATCTGAATTCCATCCCTGAGCCCTGAGTGAGAACAGGACAGCCAACAAGTTGTCCTCTGACTGTGCACACACACAACACTCACAGTAAAGATGGGACAGCCAGCTCCTACAAGTTGTCCTCTGACTGTGCACACATGCAGCACTCACAACAAAGAAGAAAAGAAAACCCACTTTGGGATGGCTGGGGTGTACTTACCCATCATGCCAAGGCCCTGGATTCCATCTTGGTTCTACAAAACCAAACAGCAAGAACACACATTGGCCTCTTTAGGTCAGCTTACTGAGGAGGGGAGGTAGCAAGGCCAAGTAGTTGCTTATTCCTAAGGTGTCAGGGAAAGGTCTTGGGTTTTAACTTTTTTTAAATGTGTGTTTTATTTGCATGTTATGTCTGTGTGCCATGTGTCCACCTAGAAGTGGAGTTAAAGACAGTTGTGAGCTGCCACGTGGGTGCTAGGAACTGAACCTGGGTCCTTGAGAAGAACAGCCTGGTCTCTTAACCACTGAGCCATCTCTACCATCCCCAGGATGTGCCCAACCTTCCAGAGGAGGCCAAATTGCCCAGTGCCAGCCACAGTGGCCTGAGCAGATCAAGAGGCAAGGGTGGTCTTGTGTGTCCTTATTAATTGCTTAACTTTTGGGGTTCTTGGCCTCTCGAAAACCAAGATGAGACAAGCTTTGTGTGCCCTCCATACTCTTTGCTACTTGAGAGGCTGAGGCCAGGAGATCTCAACTTCAAAGCCAGTTTGGGCAACATAGTCAGACCCTGATTCAGATCAAAATTTGAAAGAATGCTGGGGATATAGCATAGTGGTAGAGAGCTTGCCTACCATGCATAAGGCCCCAAATTCCCAGCACCAGGCTGAAAAATCTCAAATAGGCCAAAGTCATAGACAGATTCTTCCCTAGAGGAAACAGAAACCACCCAACCATAGGGATTCACAGATACTTCCCTTCTTGGGCTAGATCACTCTGAACCTCCAGATAGCCAAGTGTCATACAGTAAGGAACCTGGAAGGCCTGTGTTGCTGGATCCCACATGGGAAGGCTGCCCTTGGCCTGGGGAAATGGCAGCCTTTTCCCTAGAGTGCTGTTCTGAGGTTCCCAAGCATGCCTGGGACTTGCTGCCCTGGTTGCTATGGTTACTATAGTAGGACTTGCCTCTTCTTTCCCAGAGGTCAGTAGTCCAGGCCACTCCACAGACCAAAGCTGGCGCGGTGCAGCCGCTGACTGGGCAGGGACTGCAGCCAGTTCACGTTGCTCAAGAGGTGCGTGTCTCAGCTCTCTATGTCAGGGGCAGTCAGACTGGTACCAAATCCTAGGGAGGAATGGAGCCAGCTGGGGGCCCGGAAGGGCGGAGACAATGGGATCCCTCAAAGTTTGAAGCCCCGTACAGGTCAATCCTACCCCATCCCAGCACCTGACCGCTCAGGACACGAGTCTTGTTAAGAGAGGTCTGGATTTGAATCCCGCTTCTTTCTGATACTGCCCGGTCCATTCCTTCCTTCCCTAACAAGACTAGGTGGGGAATCTTCATCCGGGTGCCCATGTGCGTACAGCCCGGTGACCCCCCAGTGTCTCTGTTTGTCCTCCAGAGCTCAGGCAGTCAGTTTCCCGCTAGGAAGGCAGAGCAGCAAGAACCCCGGCCCACGCCGCCGCCGGAGCTGCCGCCCCGGCCTCCCGGGCCAGGGCCAGCGTGTTGCGGCGAGGCCTCGCAGCTAGGCAGCCCTGAGCAGCCGCCGCTGCCTTACGAGCCGGGCGTGGAGCAGTGGGTGGAGCTGGTGGGCGTGCTGCCCCCACACCTGCTCCCGCCGCAGCAGAGGGTAGTCTTCGAGCCACTGCCGGGGCTCTCGGCCCGAGCCAGCCCCGACCTGAGGGTCAGGATCCACAGAATTCCCCAGGTGCTAGTGTTCGGCACCGCCCTCAAAGTAGGTGGCGGCGGGCCGCGGACGCACAGCGGGGGGCGGGGCGGGGCGGGGGCGGGGCGTCCCGCCCGCCGGGCCGCTTCGGCCCCGCCTCCAAGCCAAGTCCAGGCCCCAGGCTCCGCCCCTGCAGTCCAAGGAGGGAGGGGTGCGGTGTCTGCCCCGCCCCCAAGTGCTGTCAGTCATTACAGGTTCTGCCCCAGGAACTAGGTCCCAGACTGTACCCCTGCAAACCCGGGTTGGGGGTGGAGGTGGGCTATCCAGTACCCGCCCCTAAGGTGTTGTCAGCCATTTCAGATTCTATCCCATAAACTGACCCCTCTCCAGGCTCCACCCTGAACATTCTGCCTGGGAAACGTTCAGGTTTCCCGGAGCCCCTCAGGCCCGATCTTTAATTACAAACCGGGTACACACATGCCTGTGTTTCCCACCTTCCAAGCCCATTGTGGAATCCTATCTGGCATCCCTTCCCGTGCCCGTCAGCATCCTCAACCTCTGTTGTTCCCAACCAAACCAGAGAATCCCAGCACCTCCTGTTTTTCAGCCACGGCCCTAAGCCTTACATCTTCAGCCTCTAGCCTCTGGCCCATGTTCAGAGAACCCTGCTGTGCTGGGGATTTTTCTGGGTGTCAGGGAGACTGGGTTGTGGCCAGCCCGGACCCGCGACCCTGTTCTTCCTCCTGCCGCAGGTACAGCAGCTCCAGCAGGTGCCTGTTCCACATGTGTACCCCAGCCAGGTGCAGTATGTGGAGGGTGGCGACGCCAGCTACGCAGCCAGCGCCATGTAAGTGGGCAGAGCGACGGAGGGAGGGCTCACATCTGTCTGGGGCACCGGGCCACAGTTCCAGCTCCCCACTGACCTGCAAGGCTCAGGTGATAGCCTCACCTCCATGGGAGCTTCCCAGGGTCAGCCAGAGCTACCAGGAATATAGGCTGCTGGTAGCAGAATAGACACTGGTCAGTTGGGGGGGCACCTCCACTAATAGGGGCTGTGTGGTTAGATGGATTTCAGTTTCAGGAAGGAAAAGAGAAAGAAAAAAACATACACGTATATTGGTGAAATTATTAAGGCCACTCCACGTAGTTAAAAGGGAGGTTTATTTTGTGGGGTAACTTACAAATGAAGGGATAGGTTGCAGGGTCTGGCAAAGGTATGGCGCAGTCCAGCGGTGTTCTCTGGAGAACTCTGCTCCGTCTACCTCCAGTGTCCAGGGTCCCAGAACCAAGAGAGTGACCTCTCCTCTCGATCCTGTGTCTTCTGCTTCCTCCTCCGCCCCGCCTTGTGGGCGTGACCATTACCGAAGCCTCAATGGGGGTTGGAACTTCCAGGCCAATGCTGGGATGGCTATCCACTACACATGTATGTATACATATGATATATAGAGAAATATTTGTAAATACATTTCTACAACATAAACTTTTCATTTTTGCCAGGCAGTGGTGGCACATGCCTTTTAATCCCAGCACTCAGAAGGCGGAGGCAGGCGGATCTTTTCCTGCCTGTGCCTTCCGAGTGCTGGGATTAAAGATGTGTGCTACCACTGCCTGACTAAATTTGTCTATCTGAATCAAGAAAAAGCAGTTCTTTAGTTCTCAGATCTGACCTTTAATGCCCCACAGAGTGTCTGTTTCTCTGTTACTACCCGGAAATGCTCTGAGCATAAAACTACCCTGTTTTAGCAGTACTGGGGAGGCAGAGGCGGGCAGATTCTTTTTTTTTTTTTTATTACATTGATTTATTTATGTGTAGGGGGGGGGCACGTTTGTGCCATGGTGTACATATGGAGATCAGAGAACAACCTGAAGGGTCAGTTTTCTTTCTCCATCCTGTAGGTCCCAGGAGTCAAACTCAGTTCCTCAGGCTTGGTAGCAAGCACCCTACCTCCTGAGCCATCTTGCCCCAGGAAGATCTTGAATTGAAGGCTCATTACATAGTTAGGTCCTGTCTCAAATAAAAAAGAAATGGTCCATTTCATTTTTCAGAAACACAGGCTAAATATTCTGTCTCAAAACTTTCCTTGGGGGCTGGGGAAATGGCTCAACTATAAATTGCTTGCTTACTAAACATGAGAACCTGAGGTCAGATCTCTATACCTATGCAATAGCCTGGCATGGTGGCATGCATCTGTAACACCAGAGCTGTCTTACTGGCCCTCATTTGTGTGTGGAGATGGTGGGGAGAATGTGTGTGCACCATGTAGTAAGTGCAGTGCAGAGGGCAACACTGGAGTCTCTTTGCTATGTGGGCTTCGGGGATCAAACCTAGGTCTTCAGGCTTGTTGGCAAGCACCCCCACCCACTGAGCCATTGGCCAGGCTCACGTTTTTATGTCTTAATCACTGACACATTGAGTGGGCTCAGAGGTGGAAACTGAGAGGTGGTTCTGCCTGTCCCCTCTCCACAGAGCTCTCTACCTGCACTTAGGGTTGTCTTTTCCTACCCTTCCAACCTCTTGTCTCTGGTTGTCCATTGTGCCTGGTTTAGGCGGACTGCAATCTTCTCCTCACACTGCCCTGGCCTTCTTTAGTTTGCAGCCTCCGAAGATGGGCCCAAATGCCCTCGCTGTCCTGAACGGTCAGATTTGCAGCATGTGTTACCGGAACATCACTCAGTATGTGTTCTGGGTTGAAGGGGCAGCCCCTGCAGGAAAGCTAGACAGTCACAGACACTCCTCTACCTGCCCTACAGTCCTATGAACCTTGTTGTCCCTAGATTTTCCTTCCCTGGGCCCAAAACTTGCATTCTGGACCCTACCTTATTTTCTCCACTTCTTCAGCAAGGGAAGGCACTCCTGTACCAGAGTGCTGCACAGTTCAGTGAAAGCTACCTACAAAGGGCCAGTAAGATGGTTCAGCAGGTGCTTGCTGCCAAGCCTCACAACCTGAGTTCGATCTCTAGGACCCACATGGTAGATGGAGAGATCTGACTCCCACAAGTTGGCCTCTGACCTCCACACGTATGCTGTGGTACCTGTGTGCTGCCCTCCAAGTAATAAACAAATATAAAGAATTTTTTTTTTTAGAAAAATACCAAGGACGTGATTGCCCATTCAGTTTTAGGCCATGCCCAGTCTCATATGTGAAGGTGGGCCACATTGGTGTTCTGTGGCTTCTCTGGTCCTCTCCTGGAATCCCACCTTCCTTGTACAAGACTCACTAATCATAGCCTCATGTCTGCTTCTTGGCAGCCGCTCCAGCACCTACCCCTACCCTGAGACGCCGATCTACACACAACCAGCAGGCACCAGCTACTATGAGGCTCCGGGCACTGCTGCCCAGGTCAGCACACCGGCTACTTCCCAGACTGTGGCCAGCAGTGGCGCAGTGCCCATGTATGTGTCCGGCAGCCCGATTGTCGCCAGCTCCTCCAGCAGTGAGGCTGGGGCCAGCAACAGCAGCGTGGGGGCAGGGGGCAGCGGGGGAGGTGGCAGCAGCAGCAGCGGCGGCAGCGGCGGCGGCAGTGGAGCAGGCACCTACGTGATCCAAGGTGGCTACATGCTAGGCAATGCCAGCCAGTCTTACTCCCACACCACCCGTGCCTCACCAGCCACAGTAAGTGTTCTGACCCCATTCAGAGGAAATGGGAGGTGAGCACTTGGGGAGGGTGTGGCGGGGAACTTGGTCATAATCAAGATATAGAAATTTGGCCCAAGGTATTATAGCTCAGTGGTCCAGTGCTCCCCTGACCCAGGAGCCTGGTATCCTATGCAGTGTAACCTTAGGTGTTGCTCAGCTGCTGTGTACCTCAGCTGCTGTGTGACGCTCTGGGACAGTCGCAGAAATGTCCTTAGTCAGAACTGGTAACAGTTAAGATAGGGCTCTTGGAGTCAATGTTGGTGGCACTGTCAGAGTCTGGCCCATTGTCAGTAGGGACTGTGGGTTGGGTCAGAACACCTTGTCCCTGCCCCCCCCATCCCCCTACATACCAGAGCACCCTGACTACTAGTCCTCATTAGTTTATTTAGTCTATTTTAAAAGACACTGACGTGAACCATGTGATTTCACAATGCTGTGGGTCCTCTGGTGCTGCTTAAAACACGCATGCTGCCAGGCAGTGCACGCCTTTGATCCCAGCACTCAGGAGGCAGAGGCAGGAGGATCTCTGTGAGTTCAAGGCCAGCCTGGGCTACAGAGTGAGTTCTAGGACAGCTAGGGCTACACAGAGAAACCCTGTTTGAAAAAAACCAAAACAAAACAAAATAAAAGCGCACACATACAAGTAGAGTGACCAGGATCTGATGAGGAGGTGAGAGTTCTTCCTGCCTGGACAAGACACCGCGTGCCCTGGGTTGCTGTTTAGCCCTGGTGGTCGAGGTCACTGAGAGACTGTGTGTGTGTGTGTGTGTGTGTGTGTGTGTGTGTGTGTGTGTGTGTGTTTGTGCATGTGGTGTGTGTGTGTGTGTGTGTGTTTGTGCATGTGGTGTGTGTGTGTGTGTTTGTGCATGTGGTGTGTGTGTGTGTTTGTGCATGTGGTGTGTGTGTGTGTGTGTTTGTGCATGTGGTGTGTGTGTGTATGTGTTTGTGCATGTGGTGTGTGTGTGTATGTGTTTGTGCATGTGGTGTGTGTGTGTATGTGTTTGTGCATGTGGTGTGTGTGTATGTGTTTGTGCATGTGGTGTGTGTGTGTGTGTGTTTGTGCATGTGGTGTGTGTGTGTATGTGTTTGTGCATGTGGTGTGTGTGTGTGTGTTTGTGCATGTGGTGTGTGTGTGTGTGTGTTTGTGCATGTGGTGTGTGTGTGTTTGTGCATGTGGTGTGTGTGTATGTGTTTGTGCATGTGGTGTGTGTGTATGTGTTTGTGCATGTGGTGTGTGTGTATGTGTTTGTGCATGTGGTGTGTGTGTATGTGTTTGTGCATGTGGTGTGTGTGTGTGTTTGTGCATGTGGTGTGTGTGTGTATGTGTTTGTGCATGTGGTGTGTGTGTGTATGTGTTTGTGCATGTGGTGTGTGTGTGTGTGTGTTTGTGCATGTGGTGTGTGTGTGTATGTGTTTGTGCATGTGGTGTGTGTGTGTGTTTGTGCATGTGGTGTGTGTGTGTGTATGTGTTTGTGCATGTGGTGTGTGTGTATGTGTTTGTGCATGTGGTGTGTGTGTGTGTGTGTTTGTGCATGTGGTGTGTGTGTGTGTGTGTTTGTGCATGTGGTGTGTGTGTGTATGTGTTTGTGCATGTGGTGTGTGTGTGTGTTTGTGCATGTGGTGTGTGTGTGTGTGTATGTGTTTGTGCATGTGGTGTGTGTGTATGTGTTTGTGCATGTGGTGTGTGTGTGTGTGTGTGTGTGTGTGTGTGTGTGTGTTTTCCCAGTTACCTTTTTATTTTTTTATTTTTTTGATTTTTCGAGGCAGGGTTTTTCTGTGTGGTTCTGGTGACTGTCCTGGATAGTAAAGGGCTTCTGTGAAAGCAAGAGTTTCTGAGTTTGTGACCTCAGTACTTTCACAAGTTATAAACCCAGTGCTGCTCGAGGGCAGAGACAGAGGTACCTGGGGTTCGCTTACAGCCAACCAGATTATAAGCTCCAGGTTCATTGAGAGATGCTTTCTCAAGAAAACAAGGTGGGGGTGGGGTGGGGCTAGAGAGATGGCTCAGTGGTTAAGAGCACTGGCTGCTCATCTGGAGGCCCTGGGTTCAATTCCCCGTACCCACATGGTAGCTCACACCTGTCTGTAACTCTAATTCCAGGGGATCTGACATCCTCTTCTGGTCTCTGTGGAGACCAGGCATGTAAGGTATACAGACAGACATGTAGGCAAAAAACTCATACACATAAAATAAAAACAAAGTAGGCAGCAACTAGGGAGATGTCAGCCTTTGGCCTGTACACACATACTGCACACATGCTCCTATGTGTCCTCTCACATGAACACTTAAACACACACATAAACAAAAAGGCCCTGACAAATGCCAGTACACCTTTTCCTGCTCACCTGCCTCCTTGCTCAGCCCCATTTCCCTAACAGACAGTGCCCAGTCCAGAAATCTTGGTTTGTGGCCACAGTCGGTTTCTGTCTGTTTTTTGTTTTTTGTTTTTTTAAAGATTTATTTATTTATTATGCATACAGTGTTCTGCCTGCAGGCCAGAAGAGGGCACCAGACCTCATTACAGATGGTTGTGAGCCACCATGTAGTTGCTGGGAATTGAACTCAGAACCTCTGGAAGAACAGCCAGTGCTCTTAACTGCTGAGCCATCTCTCCAGCACCCCTGTCTGTTGTTTTTGAGACAGATCTCCCTTTGTAATCCAGAATGGCCTCAGTTTCCCCAGTGTTGGGAGTTTAGGTGTGTATCACTATGTCACCAGGCTTGCTCCATGGGATTGTAAATGTGGAGAGATACCTGCCACAGTCAAGATACAGAAATGAGGCAGCAAAGGCTTACCTAACTGTGTGAGGTCCTGGGTTCCGTCTGGAGCACTGAGGAAAAACTGCAGAGCTCTTTCATCCTCAGAGACCTCACCTCTTAATATATACCCTCCTCTACCTCTCTTTCAACATCTTCAACCTCCTCAGGAACCATGATCTGTTATCCGTCTCTATAATGTCACCTCTAGGTGGACTCTTATCCTGTGACCGGGGGAGACTGGCTTTTCATTCCTCAAATATTAACAGCTCTGTTTTTAAGTAGCTGCAGGTGGCTAGTGGCATGTGTGTCGGTCAGTGCTGCTAGGCGCTTTGAAAGACTGTGGTTCCGGGAACACTGTGACAGGATACGTGCCTTACAGCAGGCCAGGGTGGCCATCAGAGCCACAGTGGGAACCACTTCCAAGGACGCCAAGGACTGTCAGCACTGCCCTCTGTATGCTCCAGGTCCAGTGGCTCCTAGACAATTACGAGACCGCTGAAGGTGTGAGCCTGCCGCGGAGCACCCTCTACTGCCATTACCTGCTGCACTGCCAGGAGCAGAAGCTGGAGCCCGTCAATGCCGCCTCTTTCGGCAAGCTCATCCGCTCAGTATTCATGGGGCTACGCACCCGCCGCCTGGGCACCAGGTTTGTCCCACCAGCTGCCCTGGGCCCCAAGGGCATATGCTTATGTGACCCACCTCAACTCCAAGTGGGTTTGAACCACAGGGCAAGAACTCTTTTGCTCCTGCTCACTCCACTCAGCCCTGCTTCCTGTGCCTACCTCTGGGACATTGCTCTGGTTGTGCTTCCTATTCCTGTGCTTACTCTCCTTACTCAGCTGTCCCTTGACGTCTGCTCATCTCTTTTCCAGTTAGTAGCTCAGGCATCATTGCATTCATTCATTCATTCATTCATTCATTCATTCATTCATACTATCCTTGGTGATGTACTTGATCTCTTGGTCTCAGTTTTTTCATGTCTGTTCAAGCTATCAGGAACACCCTTCATAAGATCGAGAGGAAGTGGAGTTACATGCTCAGTATAAGCACCTCATATGCCCTGATGATCAAGCCAGGTGCTTGCCTGGTATCAGAGTTGGTAGCAAGCAGTGACTCTTGCCATCTGGTGCCCTTTGCATCTTCAGCTGAGCAGGGTAGCTTCCTTTGTCCAGGCCCTGAAATGAGAGCAAAGCTGTGTGAGACCCCCAGTGTCCTGCCCAGCTGGTAAAGCACCTCACCCCTTCTTCCCAGGGGCAACTCTAAGTACCACTATTACGGCCTGCGGATCAAAGCCAGCTCACCCCTGCTGCGGCTGATGGAGGATCAGCAGCACATGGCCATGCGAGGCCAGCCCTTCTCCCAGAAACAGAGGTAGGAGCCTCCTGCTCTGAGACTGAGCAGGGACTGCAGAGCTGGCTGTTCTGTACCACTTGACCATGCCCTAGGTCATCAGCCTGCCTGTCCCCCACCAGGTGACTTGTCCCTTCCAGGTGACCCATTACTTACCACCCAACCACGCCTGCCTCCATCAGTCCTCACCTGCTACCCACCCCCAACCCCAGCCCATCCCTTCAAAAACCTAGTCCCCACACAGCTGTCTACCCTCCCCCACCCACACTAGGTGGCTTATCTCCCCTTACCCCAGCTGGCCCATCTCCCCACCAGCCACCCCACTACCCTTCCCTCCAGGCTCAAGCCCGTCCAGAAGATGGAGGGCGTGGCCAACGGTGTTGCCGTGGGGCAGCAGAGCACAGGGTTGTCAGACATCAGCGCCCAGGTGCAGCAGTACCAGCAGTTCCTGGGTGAGAGCCGATGGGCAGGGCAGCCTGCCTCTGGGGACTCAGGAGGGCCTATGGGGGAGTCTGGACATTCAGCCTTGCTTCCCTCTGTCTTTGTGGGGTTGCTCTATCCCCAGAAACCTTTACTTAGATCTCCCAACCCCATGGGGGGGGGGCAGTTTAGACAGGGTCTCGCTATATAGTTCTGGCTAGTCACAGAACTCACTATATAGACCATGCTGGCCTCTAGCTCACACAGACCCACTAGCCTCTACTTCCTAAGAGCTGGGATAAGGCGTGTGCCACCATGCCTAGCCTGCCCTATACTTTCATCAGGACCGACCTGGAATTCATGAACCTTCTGCCTCAGCCTCCATTGCTGAGATCCCAGGGTGTACACCATCTCATTCCTTTTAGTAGCCAGTGTTTGTGTGTCTGTGTACCCAGTGGAGCCTGGTAGTGCTGCATCCACACAGACAGGAAATGCCTTGGATGGTCATACAGTGGTCCACTAACATGACAGGGGTCCTGTCCTTGTTGGCCTGCAGCTGTGTCATGTGACTAGGATTAGTAACTGAGAGGGCCAGGGTGTACCCAGGGTATGTGTTCAGTTTCTACACACACTAAGATGACAAAGGGGGAACAAGGCCTGATGGTGCCCGACAGCTGCTAATAGCCTCATGGCCACATGGGGACACTGGCTGGGGAGTGGAGGAAGATATGGGAGGTCATAGTCAGGTGTGGCCCTGGTGACCCATGTTAACCCTGAACAGCATCCCTGTGGTACTAACAGGGCCTTTAGACACCTGCTGTCTCGGCAGGGAGGCTGCCTGTACTAAGTGTCTAAGGACCAGTCAGAACCATCATTCCACAGGCCAGGCCAGGCACCTCATATGCTCTGTGGAGGGCCCTGGGGCCCTGGGCCAGTAGCTCACCCTGCTTGAGCCTCACCATTCACCACATACGTGGGATCCACACGTTGGGAAGGTGATAGGTGACTAGGACCCTGAGGTAGCCAGAGAGGTAGGCTGGTGGACACGGCCTCATGGTGCCCCTCCCCCTAGATGCCTCCAGGAGTCTCCCTGATTTTGTTGAGCTGGACCTCCAGGGCAAAGTGCTGCCGGAGGGCGTCGGCCCTGGGGATGTCAAGGCCTTCCAGGTCCTGTACCGGGAACATTGTGAGGTAGGGCAGTCAGATGGTGAGTGAGTAGGGGGTGGGCCAGCCTTGAATGCAGCTCTTCTGCCTTGGGCAGGAAGCCGCATGCTGGCCCTGCCCAATCCCCATTGTGAAGTCCTGTCCCTGCAGGCCATTGTGGATGTCATGGTAAATCTCCAGTTCACACTGGTAGAAACACTATGGAAGACCTTCTGGAGATATAACCTTAGCCAGCCTAACGAGGCACCACCGCTGGCTGTGTGAGTCCCTGGGGCTTGGAGGGGTCACCCTTGCATGTGGGGGTTACATGTGCCCTTGACTGAACGTTAGGTGCGTTCACACAGGCATGACGAGGCAGAGAAGCGGCTGCCCAGGGCCAGTCTGGTGCTCCTCTCCAAGTTCCAGCCCGTGCTGCAGTGGGCCAAGCACTGTGACAATGTGCTGTACCAGGGCCTGGTGGAGATCCTCATCCCTGACGTGCTGCGGCCCATCCCCAGTGAGTGCCGTTGTCTGTGCTCCTTCCCAGGAGGCTCCCCACCTACCCTGACCAGCACCTGCATCCTCCACAGGTGCCTTGACCCAAGCAATCCGGAACTTTGCCAAGAGCCTAGAGAGCTGGCTCACCCATGCTATGGTGAACATCCCTGAGGAGATGCTGCGGGTGAAGGTGAGGGGTGGACTGGGAAGGTGTGGGGAAGGTTTGTCTGCATACCTGCTGTGTGTACTGTTTCCCTTCAAGGGCCCCTGGGCTGGCTCCAGGCATCATCTTGTACTATAAACCTTCTGGACCCATTTCTGAAAGGCTCCCAGGGTTTCAACACTTAAAGCATTATTCATTCATTCATTCATTGAGACAGAGTCTTACTTTGTGGTCCTGGCTAGCCTAGAACTCTCTTTGTAGACCAGGGTAGCCTTAAACTCACAGAGATCCGCCTGCCTCTGCCTCCTGAGTGCTGGGATTAAAGGTGTGCCCCACCAATGCCCAGCAAGCCTGTATTCTGCAACAGCATAGTGAATGGTGGTCCACACCTATAGCTCCTTCCAATACAAGGCTTCCCGAGCCCAGACCAGAGACCCTGTCTCAAAACAGAACCACACAAACAAATGGAAGCTATGAGTAACTTAGCTGTTCAGAGAGTTGTTTTTTTAATGTATAAGGAAATCAAACAAATAGCACCTGATCGATGCTGTCCATCCAAGATGCACTTGCTCTGGTGTCTGCTTCCTGTTGTCAAAGTGTTGGAGAGGAACCCAGGGCTTTATGCACAGTAGGGAGGTAAGCACTCTACCACTGAGCTGCACCCCGGCCCACAGTCTAGGTGTCTTGAGTCATTCTCACCTAGACAGAAAAGACAGGGAGAACTGCAGGAGTAGAGAGCAGCCCTTCCACTTGTGGGTCTCACAAAGTCATGGGCCCATGCTGTGTGCATTCTTTGAGGACTGGCGGCCAAGTGGGTCCATGGTGACTGAGCTCTCGCCCTCATGGAACAAGTACCTGAGGCTGCTCTGATTGAAACAGTAATTACCCTTGCACATAGAGCTCAGTGGTACACCCTCACTGACTTTGTGCAGGGCCATGGGCTCAGCACTGGAGGGGCGGGGCTCTTTGTTGTGTCTTTGAAAGTGGCAGGACATGGGTGAAGATGCATACCTATAATGCTAGCACAGAGGGTGAGTCAGAAGGGTCACCTCAGTCCCTCCTACACAGCAAGACCCTGCCTCAGGGGAAAACCAAAAGCCCCAGTAATTTGGGCTGGGGAGTGAATCTCAGTGGTGGAGTGCTGGTTTAGTGTGAACATGGACCTGAGTTTGATCACCACCACACATACACAGTAAAAAAAAAAGTGCCAGTCAGGGCCAGGGAGATGGCTCAGTGCATAAAGGTGCCTGCCTTCCATTCCTAGGAACCAGAATTTGATCCCAAGACCCACCTGGTGGCTGCAGAGAACCAACTATCACAAGTTGTCCTCTGATTTTCATACGTGAACCATCACACAAACACAAAATAAATAGAAAAATAACCAGAGGTGGTGGTGCACGCCATTAATTCCAGCACTCAGGAGGCAGAGGCAGGCGAATCACTGAGTTCAAGGCCAGCCTGGTCCAGGATGGCCAGGGCTACACAGAGAAGCCCTGTCTCAAAAAACCAAAATAAATAAATAGAAAAATAATAGCCCAGTCAGCACAGTAAGTTGAGCACTTAACCCACATCAGTACTGGAGGTCCTCCCGTGATCTCCAAACAGCAGTAATGCACACTGGTTTTTAAGAAAAGGTTTGGGTGGCAACAGGTGAGGCTGGGCTAGGCGAGGTTTGTGTGGAAGCCACTAACCTGCTGTCTCCCGTGCAGGTGGCAGCAGCCGGCGCCTTTGCACAGACGCTGCGGCGCTACACGTCACTCAACCACTTGGCACAGGCGGCACGAGCCGTGCTACAGAATACCGCACAGATCAACCAGATGCTGAGCGACCTCAACCGTGTGGACTTCGCAAATGTGCAGGTGAGCGAGCATTAGTGGGGCTGGGACAGGAGGGAGAGAAAGAAGGCTGGGGCTGGGGGTTTAGCTCAGGGGTAGAGCTGGGTTCTCAGCAGCTCTGAGAGAGAGAGGGAGAGAGGGAGAGACTGAGTAGGCTTCCTGCTGCGCTTTAGGAGCAGGCCTCGTGGGTGTGCCGCTGCGAGGACCGGGTGGTGCAGCGTTTGGAGCAGGACTTCAAGGTGACGCTGCAGCAGCAGAACTCACTGGAACAATGGGCAGCCTGGCTGGACGGCGTTGTGAGCCAAGTGCTCAAGCCCTACCAGGGCAGTTCCGGCTTCCCCAAGGCGGCCAAGCTCTTCCTCCTCAAGTGGTCCTTCTACAGGTGCGTGCCTGTACCGCGGGGGTTCTGGCTGGGAGGGATGAGACCCGGGAATCCCAGTGTATGTTAGAGAAAACCCTCCTCCAAAGGTGTGCTTGTGAGGAGTGGTGGGTAGGGTGAGAAAAGCCCTTTAGCTCCCGAAAGACACGGGGAAAACAGTCTCTTGGTCACTGCCCCCAGCTCCATGGTAATCCGGGACCTGACCCTGCGCAGCGCCGCCAGCTTCGGTTCCTTCCACCTTATCCGGCTGCTGTATGACGAGTACATGTACTATCTGATCGAGCACCGCGTGGCCCAGGCCAAGGGCGAGACCCCGATCGCAGTCATGGGAGAGGTGCGCACGGTGAGGGACTGGGGATGTGGATAGGCTCGGGCAGTGGAATCCTAACCTTTTCCTTTGTCTTCTTCCAGTTTGCAAATCTGGCCACCTCGCTGAATCCCTTGGACCCTGACAAAGGTAGTACTACATGTCCCCACCTAAGACCTGGGTTCCAGGGGTGGGGGCACCTGACAGGGAGGCCGGGTGTCCCTAGAAATTTCACAGCCATTCGCTGAGCTTGCTCCCTGTCCACAGACGAGGAGGAAGAAGAGGAGGAGGAGAGTGAGGATGAGCTGCCACAAGACATCTCCCTGGCTGCAGGCAGCGAGTCCCCGGCTCTGGGCCCAGAGGCCCTAGAACCACCAGCGAAGCTGGCACGGGCCGACACACGTGGCCTCTTTGTGCAGGCCCTGCCCTCCAGCTAAGCCCAAGACGTCCCTGCCCCCTCCGCCCACCCAACCCGCTGCTGCTGTCCCTCCAGGCCAGGGTCAGTCCCTCAGCTTTTGTGCTTCACTGTCCCCCTTCCAGCCCACGACAGAGCTGGAGAGGGTCCCTGTGACAGGGAAGGCTAGGGGAGCCTCCCTCACATGGAGCCGGTACAATCATGGGCTGGGATGGGCAGAACTAAAGCTGCAAACCCTGACACAGAAGACGTGCCTTAAGGAGCCTGCCCAGGTGTCCCTCTCTTTCCGGCCCCAGCTCGCAGCCCTGTTCCCCCACTACCACCCCAGAGGGCAGCAGGCCGGCCCCTCCCCTGCAAACTGTTAACTTATTCTGCTCTCTGGCTTTGCACAGCCTGCCTGGGCAGACCCAAGCCTGGGCAGGCGCAGGTGGGTGGCACCCGGGGACCCCCACTGTCAGCAGCAGCAGCAGCCCCACTGCTCCCCTTTCTTGGTATAAGTGCAATTAAAGCTGTGGGTGTCGCACCTTCTCCAGAGCTGGGTTCTCCTGGCCCCACAGCCCAGAGAGGGGCATATTGTGAAGGGCCCCAGGCCTCCAGCTTCCAAAGAGGAGCATCCAGCTGGCTGCAGGGCCAGGTGCTCCAGACCTGAGGCCACGCCCTGCGCCTTCCACCCTACCGGCTTGTGACCGAAACCTGCTCCCAGAGATGCTTCTCCTCCGTGCCGTGCCCCTGACCCCTGTAACTATTGTGTGATTAGTGAGTGCCGCTTGAGCGGAGTCAGTAACTTGTTGGTTTTTTTCCAACCATCATGGCCTTATCCGTTCCCGTTTTCTCAGTGTCTTCAATCTGTGATAGATGTTTATGGAAGAAGAAAAAAAAAAAAGAAATCCGGCCTATTGTATAGAAATCACTATTTTGTGCGCTCCGCGTGCTACAGCTTTTGGGGTGGCCTGCACACCCCCATGGGGCCTCCCTTCCCAGTGGTGAAAGTATCCACACGCGTGGTAGTTTAGTGTGCTGTTTTCTACCTTTTTGTAGTCTTTCTTAAAACAATAAATACTGCTGTGATCTTTGTCTACTGATGACTAGCAGGGTTGGGGGGGTGTCTGTGTGTTGAGGACAGAAAGGGGACACCAACCAGGCTCAGAAATAAAGCATTTAGTACATGAAGAACAAGGCCAGGTGGCCACAGGGTTCCCACCCCAGGGGAGGGAGGCCGGAACCACTGGGCCTCCCTAAGGGCTACACTTGCAGCCAAGGAAAGGGCCAGAGCACAGGAAGCAGGACTGGACTTCATTAGGCCAGCCTGGGCTCCTCCCTCTGCCCTTTCCCAACTTAAATAGGCATAAATAAAGACACATCCAGACTCTTCGGGCCACCAGAGGCTGCTGCACCAGTCCCATCCCGCAACCTAACACTAGTGCCAATTGTGGCCCCTGTAGGGCCAGCCCAGGAAGGCGGTCCTCTCCCGGGGCCTGCGGAGGTAGTTGGAGTCAGGGTCCAGGGCGGTCCAGCCCTCACAGCACAATCCAAGTGTACCGCTCACTGTCTGCCAGAACCTTCAGTGAGCACCCTGCAGAGAAGGACATGCAAGACCATGATCCACTTGTCTAGTCCTGCAGACAGCCTCCATGGGCTAACTGGACCCAGAAAGTTCCAGAGACAGGCTCCCTGATGATTCCTCCACCCCTGTCCAGCCATAGTTAAACCCTCTGAGGAAGCCCACAGCTGCATGGCACTCAGATTCTGACACCCCTTGCATGTCCAGCATGCACACACTCCCTTCAGCATGCCCTGGGATCCCGGGTAAGATCAAGTGTGCTGCCCAGGTGGGCACTGGGCAGCTCTACCTTTGTGCAGTGCCTCATTCGTCATCCTGTTCACATAGCGGCCACTGCTCTCGGGCACCAGCCATTTCATGACCATGTCCACACAGCTCTTTCGGTAGGAGCTCCAGACACTGCCACTGGGAACAGGCAAATGAGTAAAGAGGAGCCTTTCCTGCCAACTGGCCAGGCTTCCCTGGCAACCCACTCTTGCCCTGCCTCACCTGGTCTGCCCTTTGACCTCGGTTAGGTCACCCACGCTGACTGTCTCAAAGACGCCCGTGCTGAGGTCCCAGGCCACCTTTAGACTGGTATGATAGGTCTTTGGTCTGTGATGGTGGAGGACGAGGGTGGGGGCCAGTGAGTTCCTGCACTGGCTTGTCAGTGCACCAGTGACAGGAGGGCGCACCCTTTACACCCTGCACACAAGGGGCTGTGTGTGTGGCCACCATGTGAGGGCTAGCCAAGGGCTCTGCCACTTACCGGAGCTGGCCCTCCTCAGTGGGGGCTGGGAAGGCTAGGAGCAACAGGCCAATGTTAATCAGGACCTGGTTGGTTTCTGGGCAGACCTGGGAATAGGCAGTGCCGGTTACAGATGGGTCCGGTAGTGGGAACACCCCAGCCTCCTCTGCACCCTTGCCTTACCTCCAGGATAACTATGTCATAGTCACTGAAAGAGCAGAACTGGTGACCCCAGGTGGCATCATGACGGATGACCTCGTTGATGACATACTCGAAGTCCAATGTGAGCTGCTCCACTGTCAGGTACTGGCCCTGGGGACAGATGGCAGAGAGGCAGGGGTAGGTGGTGCCAACCACCCCACAGACCCGGGGTCACCCACATCCTGCACCATCACTACCAACCTGCATGTCTGTCCGTTCTCGCATGGGCCGTAAGTTGCGGCCACGGAGGTCAGTCACCACAAAGGGCAGGGAGATCTTGTCATCCTCAAACTCTGGGGAGGCAGGCAGAGGGTAGGAGCAGGCCAAGGGTCCTCTTGGAACTGCCCCATCCCAGAGCCTGTCCCAGGAAGCCCCCTCACCATCCTCAGGTTCTGTCCCTTCCCCAGACCGCAACACATAGTGCAACTTGGTGTAGTTGATGTAGCCAGGCTCCGGGGCAGATGCCTCTGAAGCAGGAGGACCTTCCCTGGGCACCGCTTCCCCACTTGGGGCTGGTGGCTCTGAGGATGAGCGGCAGCAGCCACTTGAGGGCCCCAGGCCTGAGGGCAACCGAGCTTCCTCCAAGGCACCACCCTTGGCCTCTCTGGCCCTGCGGAAGATGTCAGCCACAAACTCCTTGGCCTTGGCAATGGCTGGTGAGGGCTCGGGGGCTCCAGAGGGCCGAGCTAGGGCCACCTCAAGGCCAAGGCTGGGGAAGGCAGGGACCGCCTCAGGGCTCCAAGGTCCTGGAGAGCTGGGTGGGGCTGGGGGCAAAGCTGTGTGGTCGTACAGGATTTGGCAGAAACTGTTGTCGCCTGCAAGCACAAGGGATATGTCACCACAGCTCAAGGTCACTCTGAGCTGCCTCAAAGCCTGGAGTATCAGAAACCCACCAAAGGAGCTCCGGAGCACTTCCTGTCCTGAGATCTGTGTGAACCCTTCAAAGGGTATGAGTTCAGAAACCACATACACTCTGAACACAAAGACCAGACCTATGCAGACACGGACTCATTCAAGACTTAAAAATGTATGCTGGCAACAGAACCTGGAGACTTTACTCCACTGCTGAGCCACCCCCAGCCTCAAACCTCACCTTTGAACACAAATGCTACTCAGAAAGGACACAGCAAATGAAACGCACAAAGCTGTGTCCTTGGGGTTCAGTCTACAGTGAGGACCCACAAGAGTCATCTCAGTGAGTTCTCACCATGCGACCAGACCAGCTCAGGCAGACAGGACACACTTATCAGAGGAAGTGGGGGTCAGCAGAGGAGCCTGGCAAGCCACCAGAGTGCCACACCTCTCCCTCTAAGCAGCACCATGCCCCTCAGAGAAGCTGTTGTCTAAGGGGCCATGATGGGACACTTTCAGGAAAGGATTATTGGAAATGGCTTGGTGCCGGGCGGTGGTGGCGCACGCCTTTAATCCCAGCACTTGGGAGGCAGAAGCAGGTGGATCTCTGTGAGTTCGAGGCCAGCCTGGTCTACAGAGCAAGATCCAGGAAAGGCGCAAAGCTACAAAGAGAAACCCTGTCTCAAAAAAAAAAAAAAAAAAAAGAAAAGAAAATGGCTTGGCATAAACTTCTGGGATACGCTGAACTCCAGCTGAGGACAAAGCTGAAACAGAATCTCAGGCTAAGAGTCCTCAGTCCTGCTTGGGCCTCGTGTAGGAGGCTCATGGTCAACAGTCGGCTGGCACAGCCTTGGCTGTCTCCCATAGTGACAGAGGTGCTCAGGGCAGGCCTGGGGAGAACTCAAGCTGAGTCGTAGGGTGAAGTGCCCTGTCCTTGGCTGGGCAGCCTGGTCACATGCACTCTGCCCTGCCTCTTCCTTCCCCTGCCCCAGGGCAGCCATCTTAATGGGAATGCTCTTGAGTTCTCCCCAAATCAAAACATGTTATCAGTTTATCCCAAAAGTAGTGCACAGCTCTAGACTTCTCTTCTGTGTCTGTGTCCAGATGGATTATGTATGTTGTGGCCTCTCTCTGGTGTTCCACAGGACACTGACCTGACCCTGTTCTACCACAGAGAAGGCACCAGGAGGCCCCTGGTTCCCCGATATGGACCCAAACACACACCTGATGGACTCAGGCTTTCTCAGAAGGGGATGGGCCGTGGGCTCAGGCTCACAGGTCCTCATTCTATCCCTGCCAGCCAGTGACATCACACCACTTCCTAACATGTCACTCTAGCAAGACATGGAGAACTGACTTAGCAAGTAAGGAATCTGTCACTAGGTGTGCGGACCTAGATTCAAAATTCCTGGAACCCACATGGTAGAAAAGAATCAATTCCTGAAAGTTATCCTGATGTACACGGCACATGCATGTATACACAACTCATACACAGACAGACAAACAAAGATTTTTTTAAGTAATACAAAATTAAAACATGCCAGACATGGTGGCACATGCTTTTAATCACAGCACTGGTGAGGCAGAGGCAGGCAGATCTCTGTGAATTTGAGGCCAGTCTGGTTTACAAAGCTAGTTCCAGGACAGCCAGGGCTATTACACAGAGAAACCCTGCCTCGAAAATAAACAAACAAACAAATACATAAAATGTGATTTAAAAATTAAAACAAAAAAGAAGAAGAAGAAGAAGAAGAAGACGACGACGACACCATGAGAGCCAGGTGTGCTGATACACACCTTTAATTCTAGCACTCAGTAGGCAGAGGCAGGGTCTTTGTGAGTTTGAGGCCAGCCTGGTCTACATGGTGAGTTCCAGGCCAACCAAGGCTACGGAGACACTGTCCACTATCTAACAGAAGAGACACCATGCAATTTGTTACTGATATTCCCTGACACCAAGGATGCACGGCAGGTACCACTGGCTTTGGGGGCTCATGGCACTGCCCATTGTCATACCATCCACACTGTAACAACACTGTCTCTCATGCTCACACAGTGACAAAATGTCCAAGGGTGCACTGCTTAGGACACAGCTCTGTCCTCAGAGCACAGTAACTGGAGTGCATTACATCTTCTTTTCTGTCATGCTGGGAAGGGAACATAGTCCTGCAGGCATGTGCTCAGTAAGCCTCTAAGCTGAGCTCCCTAGCAGCGCCTCTAAAAACAGCAGCGCTACCTGCCCAGAATGATAACCTCTACCACACTGTTGCTAAAGCAGCCCCTGGGCTGACAAGCTGTACTTCAAGTAGCTACAAGGCCAGCACTGAGCATGTCAGCCCCTTGGAAAGTTCTAGTGCACAGCACTGGGGGGGATGGCACCAGCCTCCCCACCTCCCAGCTATGTAACCATCAGAGACTTGACCCCTCTCAGCCAGGTCTCCCGCTCTGCCCTGTGAATAGAAATGGGCCTACCTGCTGAGTGGACAGAGACAGCGCAGGCCACCAGCGAGTAGCTGGTGTTGAGAAGCACCACCTGGTCCTTCTTGAGTTGGAAGGCGGGTTGGAAGGTGGGGAAGGGGTACACCACCTGGTATTTGGTGTGCAGCATGAAGCCGTGCCGCAGACACTGTGCGCTCGGGTCCCCTGCAGCAAGACACACTAGAGCTCACTTGATGCCTGACAGCGGTCCAGCAGCCATGTACCCCTCCAGGGCCCCTGATGCCTCACCTGGGTGGGCACGACTGGCATCCTGGCAGGCAGCACAGCGACCCCGAGGTGGCACAGCCACAGTGCTGATGTAGATGTCACGATGGTTCTCATCACTCATCATCATCATATTCATGAGCATCCCATTGGCGGAGCGGGTACTAGGGGTAGCACATCCTCAGCCTGAAGCCCATCTAGGGGCTACCAGCCCGCCCTGCCTATCCCGCAGCCACCCTGCCTGCCCCGCAGCCACCCTGCCTGCCCTCAGTCTCACTTGAAACCAAACACGATGACCTTGGAAGCGTCGCTAGGCCACTCACACACAGTTAGGTACAGGTCGCTGTAGATCTCCTCATCCTGGAAGAGCCGCACCTGCCGGACCTGAGCAGTGAGCCCAGTCAGTGGGAGGTTAAGCGGGGGCTGACCAGAGGATGGAAGATCTACACCACAACCAAGCTACAAAAGAGCTCCCCTCACAAGTGGCCCAGGAAGGCCTGAGCCAAGAGAGCCCTTGCCAGCTGGAGAGAACCTGACTGAACATATTCTCTTCCGGCTCCCTCTGGGTGACAAAGCCCATGTCCAACAGAAACTGAAGTTCATAATACCCACCCTAGGGCAGGGGTCAAGGATGAATGCTAAAGCCACTATCCCAACCTGTGTGAATGTAAGAAACCTGCCTGAATCCCGGCCCAGGCCAAGGGTGTCCGATGGGCTGTACATGCTCCCTGAGCCAAATGAAATTAGCAGTTTGAACCAAAAAGTCGGCAGCTCCACAAGGGTCACCCCACTAGTACATCACTGCCATTTTATACAGACTGCATGATGCAGGAGCTGCTAAGGCCTGCTGTCTGAAGGGCCAGCCCAGTCCTACCAGCTTGAGTTTGCTGTGGACGTTGAACTCCCACCAGTAGAGGTGGTATATGTAGAAGGAGAAGTCATCATCTCCACTGCTGCTGGTGTAGGAGAGGACATAGCGGCCACACTTGGAAAATCCCAGGAAGATGTGGCTGTGGGCAGAGTGGGCACAGTGGCCAGGTGAGGACAAGCTCACAGCCCCACCCGCCACCTCCCGGTCTGGCCTCAGCCTCACCCTGCATAGAGAAAATCCTCGTCTACGATGTTCTTGAGGGACACGCAGACCCTGGGGGGCAGCTTCCGGAAAAGTCGAGGTGAGAGCTGCCCGCTGATCTGGGGAGAGGACAGCCAGGGCTCTTCAGTCAAGTGGCTCCATGCCTCCTTACTAGAGGCGAGAAGCTGAGCGGCTTCCACAGCCCACTGCTGGGGCAGAGGGAGACACCTAGGCCACACGACTTAACAAAGCACCCTAGTCCCCCCAGGGACCCTTGCTGTATCCCAGCCCTACCCCTGTGGATCCAGAGCCCTCCCAGCCTAAGCCCAACATCCTGTCCCTGTGCAAGGGTGCCTCCCTAGGCCACCTGGCTGCTTCCTGAAGGCTGGCCCTGAGATGGTAGAGACTAGGATGTGGGGCCATGCATTCATCTGCCCGTTCTCAATTAACCCACAAGGGCACCCACTTCTCTCTTTAGAATGTATTGATTGTGCAGGCTACAACCCACGTAGAGGTAAGGACAATTTGCAGGAGCCTGCTACCCCATTTCACTATGTGAGTCCTGGGGATCACACTCACTGTTATAATAACTCATTGTTACCAGATTTGAGGGCAAGTACACTATGGAGCCATCTCACTGGCTAAAACCCCAGAACCCAAAGCACCCAGTATTCTGAAACTGTCTCCAATCCATTATTAGCCAAATCCTTTTCTTAATTAACTGCAACCTGCCAACCGTCACACACTAAAACGTCACCGAGGAAGGATCTGAGGAAACTTGACAGGCATACACTGGCCACTGGGAAGCTATTTTGGCCTGCCTTCAAGAAGATAGTGGGAAAGAGCTGCAGGGGAAGGGCTGGCACCTTGCCCTCAGTACATCTCAACCCACAAAGCGAATGGTTCTGTCGGCCAAGCCTTCCAGAGAGGGTATAACCCTTGCCCAGGGAGCGCCCAGGCTAAGGACAGAGCCACAGCCCTGCCTAGGGAGCACCAGTTAAAAAAGATGGAGGCTCGGCTTTGCCCTCACCCAGCTTCTAATTTCTAGTGCATGCAGCCAATCTTGTTCCACTGCGGCCCACTTAACAGGACAGTCACATTCCTGCCCTTCCAGGCGTCCCCATCTGACGAGGGAGACAGAGCCCTGACTCTGGAAACACTCCTCCATCCCGCGAGTGAGGCAGACCCGGGTACACCAACTCCGAGACGGTCGGAGCTGGGCCGAGGGCGGCGAGCACCAGGCACCGATGCCGAGCCAGGAGCAGGGGCTCTGCAGCGGGGTGGGAGCTGGGCGGCAAGCCCAATAGGGCCGCGCGGGTCTCAGCGAGGGTCTCCCCTGCCTCCAGACTCCTCGGGACGCCTCTGCAGTAACCCGCCCGGCCGCCCCCATGCCCGCCCCGGCCTCCTCCACCCAAGCCCCTTCCCCGAGGATCTGGCCCCTGCAGGTGACCCGCCCAGCCTGCTCCCGCCAAGTCACCAACCTTCGCCAACCCGGCCCGCGCCCCAGCACCAGCCTCAGCCCGCCGCCCCTCCTCATCCCCCCGCCCGGCCCGCCCAGCCCCCGCCCGGCCCCGCCCCCCACCTCGCCGCGCCGCCCTCCCTCGGCCGCCTCCCGCGTCCCCTCCTCCTCACAACCGGGCGCGCTCGCCTCAGGCTCCAAGCCTCACCTTGACCCGCTCCAGCTGCTTGAGGACGTGCTCCCGTCGCCGCCCCGCTGCCCGCTTCCCCCCGGTCCCCCCAGGGCCGCCACCGCCGCTCCCGGCCCCGCTGTTCCGCTCCGATTTCGAGCTGGGCGCCATTTTCACCCCCTCCCTCCACTTCCGGAGCAACCGGTCCCTTAGCCCCGCCCCCTCCGCGTTCTGATTGGCCTTTTCTCCTCACAGCGGCCAGCCGGTTGGGTGACAACCGGCATTCTTGGCCTCTTCCCGCTACACCTGTCAATCAAAGCTATCTCGGCTTTTGGTTGGTAGAGATGGCAACAGCTCCCGCCTCATTCCCACCCTTCATTGAGGATAAACCACTCAGAAACCATTGTGGCGTTCTTCGGCCGGAAAACTTTAACTGAATAGGCGAAGATTCCTGTCAGGCGTGACGTTGACACGCCCCTGAGTGGGTTTCCATGGAGACCACTAGCAGTCCTGGCCGGTGGGCGGGGCGATGGGAACCCGTGGTCCACCAGGCTCAGAATCTTCACCCTGGCTCTGGCTCAGGCGGAGAGGGCGGAGGCCTGAGGAGCATCCTTGGGCGGCTAGGGAGGAGACCAGGAAAAGACGGTGGGAAAAAAAGAATGGTTCCTATTAAAACATCTTCCAAACGACAGTGACAATGATAGCGCCGGTCGTATCATGCTGTTTGCAAAAATTGCTTTTCATGAGTCAGGCGTGGTTCTGAGTTTGCCCTTCCTTGTGGAAGCCGTTAGGCCTGTCATACTATTGATGATAATAAACATTACTGGACATGGATGCTTCGTGCACAAGTTTTGCGTGCATTCACTCAATCTCTGCAACGGTTCCTTATTTCACAGTGAAACAGACATAAAATGAGCTCTCCTGAAGACACGGCACTTGTGTGTCCAGGCTGCTGGTTGCTCGTGTACAGTAGCAGAAGAGCCAACATACTTCACAGCGTTTATGGAGAACCCAACGAACAGGACAGGCCATACACGGGGAGTGAGTTCCAGGTAAAGCAGAAAGGCAGTGGGAAAGCAGTCTTCTGCAGTGTGGCGGAAGGAACATTTCAGCAAAGGCAAAGACTAAACCGCAGTGACATTGATTAGTGATGGAGACAAGTGCTGTGATACTGTCATTGGGTGATTTCATCTTGGGGCAAAGACCAGAGTCCTCACTAAAATCCCTACAGCATAAGGAACCAACATAACCTTCTACGAGCAGACCCACCCTCAGCTGAATCATAGACTAACGGGGCTTAGAGCAGGGGTAATCAAGAGCGAAAAGATGAGCAGCGAGGCAGCATATGTGTCTATGTATGATGCATGTATGATTGTGTGTTGACATGCATCAGATGTGCTTTACCCATGAGTATGTATGCAGAGACCAGAAGTCAACATCTGTCTATCATCTCTACCTTGATTTGGAGGTGGGAATTTTTTCTTTTTTCTTTTCTTTTTTAGACAGGGACTCACTGCATGTAGCCTTGACTGGCCTGGAGCTTCCTATGTAACGTGGACGAGGCTGGCCTCAAGCTCAGGGAGATCCACGGCCTCCTGAGTCTCTTACTGAGCCTGGAGTTTGTGATTTCAGCGAGGGAAGATCTACCCAGGGATGCTAAAGCTGGGAACAAGACTTTAGTGAGGAATCTGGCTTTGCTGGCCCTCTATTCATCCCTGGAACTGTCTGCTACAAACACTCCCCCTCCAGGAGGTGGGACTTACTTCCACCCTGGTGTAGGGGTTAGATTAGTGTCTTCACAGAAAGACAAAGGAAACATGATGGATGGTGCGTGCCTTTAATTCCAGTCCTAGAGAGTCAGAGGCAGGTGGTTCTCTGCGAGTTCTAGGCCAGCCTGGTCTACATAGAGAGTTCCAGGACAGCCAGGGCTACATAGTGAGACCTTATCTCAAATAAATAAATAAATAACGAATGAATGAATAAACAAACAAACAAACAAATAAAAGGGGAAGTAACTGGAGGGAAGAAACTTGGCCTGGCAGAAAATTCTTAACCAAGAGGTTGAGGTCAAAGACGTCAGCTGTGAGCCATGTTGCTGGCATGAACATGTGACAGGTCTGAGGAAAAACACCTTTTCTTTTTTCTTTTCTTTTTTTTTTTTTGTCTTTCTTTTTGTTACTCTTGGTGTGGGGGAGTGGGTGTGTGTGTGGGTACACACACACACACACACACACACACACACACACACACACACACGGACATCATGGCATGCTTGTGGAAGTCAGAGGATAACTTTCATGACTTGGTTCTCTCCTACTTTATAGATTCCTAGGTCTTTTTTTGTTTATTTGGTTTTTTGTTTGTTTGTTTGTTTGCTTTTTAAAGCAGGGTCCCTCTGCATAGCTCTGGCTGTCCTAGAACTCACTGTGTAGCCCAGGCTGGCCTCAAACTCATGGAGACCCTCCTGTCTCTGCCCCTGAGTGCTGGGATAAAGATGTCTACCACCATGCCTGGCTGACTCCTAGTGCTGAATTCTCTTGTCAGGCTTGTGTGGCAAACACCCCCCACATTTTTTTGAGGATCTCACTATGTAGCCTTGGCTGCTCTGGAACTTTCTATGTAGACCAGGCTGGCCTTGAACTCATAGAAATTCACCTGCCTCTGCCTCTCCGATGCTGGGTTTTAAAGGTGTGCGTCACCATGCCCAGACCCCTTTCTTTTCTTTTACTGAGGAATGGTCTCACTGTGTGTTTCTGGGTCCTGCTGCCTTTGCCTTGCCAGGACTGGAATGACAGGTAAGTCCACTCCTCCCAGCTTCTGAGAACATTTACCCTAACCCTATAACCCCAGTCTAACCCTGAGAACACACCAGGTAGATAGTTATTTGTCCCCTATTCAAGAACAGTCTATAAAAAAAAAAGATGATTCAAAAATGAGCAGAGACTGGGGACGGTGGCATAGGACTATAATCCCAGTTTTTAGGAAGCTAAAATTGGGGCTGGGGAGATGGCTCACTGGTTAAGTGTTTGCTGCTCTTACAGAGGACCTGAGTTCAGCTCCCAGGACCCAGGTCAGGTGGCTCGCACTGCCTATAAACCCAGCTCCAGGGGAACCCAATGCCCTCTTCTGACCTCCAAGGGTACCTACACTCACATGCACATACCCACACACACTTAGATGTAATTCAAAATCAGTAATTTTCCTTAATGTAAATATAGTTTATATTAAAACCCCAGACTGTGAATCTGGAAATAGGAAATGAAACTCCTTATTTAAAAATAAACTCCTTTATATTAAAAAAAGAAGCCAAAACAAGAAAAGTGCCTCAAGTTGGATCCTGGGCTGAGTGACCCTGAGTCAGAAAAGCAAGCTGAGCAAGGTGGCACATACCTGTGATCCCAGTGCTCAGTGAAGGGAAGAACATTGTGAGCTCAAGGTCATTCAAGGTCCTGTGGTGAGTTAAGACCAGCCAGAGCTACTCGCAACCCAGGGGAGAAGGAGAAAAAAGAACCACTCCAAACAAAAATATTCATATATGAATAAATAAAAACAGCCAAGCAGTGGTGACCCACGCCTTTAATCCCAGGCAGAGGCAGGTGGATCTCTGAGTTCAAGGCCAGCCTGGTCTACAGAGTGAGTTCCAGGACAGCCAGGGCTACACAAGGAAACTCTGTCTCAAAACAAAAACAAAAACAAAAAAACAAACAAAAAACAGTTCTGGGGTGACAGCAACCAGGCAAGCTGTTCAAGTGTTACCCTTTGAGCATAACTGAGTTTGACTCCTCAGAACCCATGTTAGGAAAGGTCTGGTGTGGTTTACAATCCTGGCAACAGAGACAAAGGCCAACCCATGCATGCAATATATCCACACCCCACTTCAGAAAGGGAGGTAGGCTGAGTGGGTAAAGGTGCCTGCTGCCAACTATGACGAGTTGCATTTAATCTCTAAAAGACACATGGTAAAAGGGGTTGGGGATTTAGCTCAGTGGCAGAGCACTTGCCTAGCAAGCGCAAGGCCCTGGGTTCAATCCTCAGCTCTGAAAAAAAAAAAAAAAAAAAAAGACACATGGTAGAGAAAATGAACAGTTGTCTTCTGGTCTCTATATGTGCCCCACCATAGGGTATGCCTGCACATACACATACATATAAAACAAATACATTAATCTAATAAAAAAACAAAAAACCTGAACATTGAACTTCCAGGGTGTCAAGGATATGAAACTATGTAGATCGTCACCCAACAAATGAGACTTTTCTGGGTGGGATCCCAAACCAGAGAAAGGACATCAGAGGGAAAACTGATCAAATTTAAACACAGTTTGTGGCTCAGTGAATGTGGTCCATGGTTACCAACAACTCTCTACAAGTGGTGAAGCCTCCATGTTAGACAGCCATTAGAGGTGTGTGGGTCAGGATCAGGGATGAGCCTAGGTCTTTCATTTTAGCTTAAAATAACCATGTGCATTCCATCCAGGAGGAAGTCATATTTATACACCGCTCTGACGGGGGTCTGTAGGACACATAGAGGTCTTTGTGCTCACAGACATGCACTAGAAGAACCTGGAAGGTTAAGCACACAGGGTTATTCCTTCAAGGGAAGGAATGAAAAACCTGTTTTCCATCCAGAAGGCTGGAACAGACACGCTTTCTGGCCTAGTGACCTTAGCACAATCTGTGTGGCTGGACTTTCCAGCACTGGACCCTTCTCCAGACTCTTCTTGTAAACTTAGTTTTCTCAGTCAATAGACAGAACCTATCTTTATGGAAGGTGCCACATTTTACAACGAAATTTGATGTAGTCACATCTGATCTGTATTTAGCTTCTTTACTCGAAGAGATTTAGGTATGCTTTGTTGTGCAAGTGTTGTGCAAGAGGGATTGAGTTCAGCATCACAAGAGTTTTCACTAGATGGTGCTGTGCTTAAATAGGACTAAAATAAACCACCCAGGTCAGACTCCCAAAGTGTGAGCCAACGGTGGCTACTGAGCAGTGTGCTGAACTGTCTTCTTGGCTCCCAAAGCACCTGCTCTGCTGCCTGTGAAGGTCACAGAGACACCCCACCTCTGGCCTGCCCCAGCCGGTCTCTCTGGGTCTGTTGTTGTTTTGCTTTTGGGCTTCTGATGGTAAATTTTGGATCCTTCTGCTTCCACTTCCAAGTGCTGGGATTACAGGCATTGGCCGCCATGAACTACTTGGTTTTGGTTTTTTTTTTTTTTGTTGAGACAGAGTCTTATGTATCTCAGGCTGAACTCACTGTGAGGCACAGGCTGGCCTTGAACTTCTGATCCTCCAGCTTCCACTTCCAATCTATCTGGATGGCAAATGTGTTATGACACATCCAGCTTCCAGTTGGTCTTGCTGCTGCAAGACCTCCATGTCAGGCAGCCTCTCCACAAACACCCTGAGATGCTAAATGGTCTGTTAGTTCTCTGTCCCCCTCCATCTCTTTCTTGAGACCCAAACTCACAGTCATCCTCTGTCTCAGCCTTCTGAGTGTTATGATTACAGGTGAGACCTACTACATTCAGCACAAGAACACCCTTCAACATCTTTGCAAATTTTAGATAAAAGTAAACTGGTTTCCAGCTGGGCGGTGGTGGCACACACCTTTAATCCCAGCACTCGGGAGGCAGAGCCAGTCGGATCTCTGTGGGTTCGAGGCCAGCCTGGTCTACAGAGTGAGTTCCAGGACATGTACAAATCTACACACTACACAAAGAAACCCTGCCATGAAAAACCAAAAAAAAAAAAAAAAAAAAAAAAAAAAAAAAAACTGGTTTCCAAATAAAAGCTTGAGGACTGTTGGGCTTGGTGGCGCACACCTATAATCCCAGCACTCTGGAGGCAGAGACAGATGGATCTCTGTGAGTTCCAGGACAGCCAAGACTGCATATAGAGACCCTGTCTAAAGAAAAGAAAACTACCTTTAGGGCCTTTGATGTGTCCCAGTGGGTAAAGGTGCTTGCCACCAAGCCTGATAACCTATATTTGGCCTCTGGAACCCACATGATGGAAGGAAAGACTCGACTCCTACAAGGTTCCCTCCAAGCTACACAAGCCCACCATGGCACACACATGCACACACACTATATTGCAAATAGTAATATATGTAATAAGAGAAAAGCAACCCAGAGGTTGACTTAGCAGGCAGTTCTGGCATCCAAGGGCATCTGGCTACCGCCTTTGTATGAGTGAGTTTGTTAAGTACATAACAAGTCACAGTGAGATAATAAATAGTAAGTGATGTTAGTCTGATGATAGATACACAGATGATGGGTGGGTGGGTAGATGGGTGGATGGGTGGACGGGTGGATGGGTGGATGGATGATGATGGATGCATGGGTGGGTGGGTGAGTAGATGGATGGGTGGATGGATGTGTTGTGGGAATCTTTCTGGAATAAGCATCTCAATACCAATGAGAACGGAAGAGAAGAGATGTCACTGGTGGACCAAAGCCAGGACAGTCCTTGAAAGGCCTTGGTCCCACGTCCAGTTTTCATTCTCATTTTATACTCTTAAACCACAAATTGGGGCAAGCAAGCAAGCGAGATTTTACAGACTCGTATGTGGCAGTCACCCTTCCCCCCGCCCCCAGGCATGTGCTATAAGCTTTTTTGTAAGTTACTAAGGTGTAAGCTTTGGGAGTCAGGTGGTTGAGGGCAAGGACCTACTGTGTCAGGTATTTCTCCAGGTCATTCTGTTCCAGGTGGCAGGTTCCATGCTTGGAAATGAACAGTAGGAGCAATGCTTTAAGTAAATCGAATGCCCTGTCTCGAGAAAAAAAAAAAAAAAAGTCTGTTTTTGACCGTATTCAACTCCAGATGTGTTTCCCACTGAGCTTTTTCTCCGGGCTGAGCTTGCAGTTCTTTGTCTCACTCAGAATCTTTTATATTATGGGGCGAACAGTATGAGCAGTCGTCGACACTGCTCAAACGGTCCCGCCACCAGCTACCTCGGTCGGGGACACGGACTTTTCACTTGGGCTGTTCTGCTGTTCTCCCCGTGCAGAGTTGGGGGAGGGGCAGCCCGTCCCCAGACAAGGAGTCTTCCAGGACACTTACCATCGACAGAAGTGTTTGGGGCTGAATTAGGGCTGGCAGCCTCACTTACAGAGCTAAACTGTCAAATAGCACGTGACAATTGACCAACCCAGTGTCTACTGCAGCTGGGATGCTGGTGAAACCAGCTTCTTTGGTAAAAATGTTTATTATATTTTTTTGTGTGTCCATGTCCATGCGTGAGTATGGCACCTGTGTGGAGGTTAGAGGACAACCTGTAAGGTATTCTCCTCACACTGTGTGGGTCCCCTCAGCCCTTCCTGGAAATGCCTTCACAGACACACCCAGGAGCCTGTCTCTGAGTTGATCTCAGATCCAATCAGGTTGAAAAACGATGCTAAGCTTCGCAGGGCTAGGGAGAAGGCTCAGTCAGTAAACTGCAGCACAAACATGAAAAACTGAGTTTGAGCCTCAAAATTCATGTGTTAAAAAGTCACTTGGCACATGCCTTTATTTTTTATTTTATGCTTTTGGTTTTTCAAGACAAGGTTTCTCTGTGAAGCTTTGTGCCTTTCCTGGATCTCACTTTGTAGACCAGGCTGGCCTCAAACTCACAGAGATCCACCTGCCTCCCGAGGCACACGCCTTTAATCCCAGCACTTGGGAGACAGAGAGAGGCAGGATCTCGATGAGTTTGAGGACATCCTGGGCTACATAGCAAGTTCCAGGCCAGCCAGATATTCTTAATGAGACCCTGTCTAAAAACAATAAAATAAATAAAATAAAATAAAAATAGCCAGGCAGTTGTAGTGCATGCCTTTAATCCCAGCACTCGGAAGGTAGAGTCAGGCTGATCTCTGAGTTTGAGGCCAGCCTGGTCTACAGAGAGAGTTTCAGGACAGCCAGGACTACACAGAGAAATCCTGTTTCAAAAAACCAAATAAGCCAGGTGGTGATATCTCAGGCTTTTTTTTTTTTTTTTAAAGATTTATTTATTTATTATGTATACAGCATGTATGACTGCAGACCAGAAGAGGGCACCAGATCTCATTACAGATGGTTGTGATCCACCATGTGGTTGCTGGGAATTGAACCCAGGACCTCTGAAAGAGCAGTCAATGCTCTTATCCTCTGAGCCACCTCCCCAGCCCAGTGCAGGCTCTTAATCCCAGCACTTGGGAGGCAGAGGCAGGTGGATCTCTGTGAGTTCAAGGCCAGGCTGGTATACAGAGCGAGTTTCAGGACAGCCAGGACTACACAGAGAAATATATAAGTGTGTTTGTTAGGGTTTCTATTGCTGTGAAGAGACTCCATGACCATGGCAACTCTTATAAAGGAGACCATTTAATTGGGTGCCTTACAGTTCAGAAGTTCAGTCCACTATCATCATGGTGGGACATGGTGGTGTGCAGGCAGACATGGTGCTGGAGAAGTGGCTGAGAGTTCTCCATCTTGTGCAGGCAACAGGAAGTGAACTAAGATACTGGGCATGGCTTGAGCATACATAAGACCTCAAAGCCCATCTCCATAGTGACAGACTTCCTTCAACAAAGCCACACCCACCTCCTAATAGTGCCTCTTCCTTATGAGCTTATGGGGGTCAATTACATTCACACTACCACAGTGTGTATGCACCATGATGCGCATGTGGAGGCCTAAGGTCAATTTGCAGGAGTTGGCTATCTCCTTCTCCATGTGGGGCCCAGGGACTGAACTCAAATTATCAGGCCTGACAGTAAGTGCCTTTACCCCCTGTACCATCTTGCCAACCTGGTGTGGTTTTTGTTTGTTTGTTTGTTTATTTTTATTTATTTATTTATTTTTAGTTAGGGTCTCATGTAGCTCAGGCTAGTCTTAAACTCATGATCCCCCTGCCTCCTTCTCCTTGTGCTAGGCTCACAGGCGTTATCACAGAAGGTTCCCCATATTTTTGATCACAAGACACATTCCAGAAGACAGATGTTGGTACAACCCGATGACGTGTGGATTTAGTTGGAAATTACAGCAGTGTACAGTATGGCAGACCACACTTTCTGTCCTCTGAATCACTAACCAGACATGGAAAACAGGCCCCGGGCACAAGAGTGAAGCACATGGAATTAGACATTATAGTTCCTCTCCACAGTCAGCTTGCATTGCACTAGCTTTTTTATTGTTTTGCCCCTTCTGGTTTGTTTAGGAAAGGGTCTAATGTAACCCAAGGCCTTGGTTAAGGTTTCTGTTGCTGTGATAAAACACCATGATCACAAGCAACTTGGAGAGGAAACTATTTCATCTTACAACTCCCAGGTCACACTCCATCACTGAGGGCAGTCAGTGCAGGCACTCGAGGCAGGAACCCAGAGGCAGGAACTGATCCATGGAGGAGTGCTGCCTCCTAATGTGATCCTCCTCATGGTTTGTTTGCTGTTTTCTTATGTAACCCACAGCCACCTCCCAGGATTGGAACTGCCCAACCCTGTAGGCCAATCTGATGGAGTTGTTTTTATTAGTTGAGAGCCCCTCTTCCCAAATGACTCTGGCCTGGGTCATAAGACCAGCACACGCAGGCCGGCCTGGAACTCCACTGTAGCCGAGGGTGGAATGCTGGGATTCCAGCTGTGTACTCTCAGACTTGGCTTATTTAGGGCTGGAGATGGAACCCAGGGCCCAGTGCATGCTAGGCAAGTACCCCACCCAGCCATGCCTTTAGCCCTTCTGTTTTTAGATTATTGTATTGTAATGTGTATGAGTGTTTTCTCTGCACAATTTGCAGGCAGTGTGCCATCAACTCACTTTTTTTTTCAGTCATCTTGGATGTTCAGAGTCTCCTCATCAGTCCTTACTGCTTATATAGCCTTGGGGAAGGAGGAGCTTGTCCATCTGCTAGGTTTAGGGACCTCCTAAGACTTGTGAGTTGTTTACTGACTGAGTCTTAATGAGCCTCTGATCATAGATCATCTTTATAAAAAAAAAAAAATGACTTATTTATTTTATGTACAATGGTGTTTTAGTACTACTAGAAATGGAGTTACAGACAATTGTGAACTGCCACGTGGGTGCTGGGAATTGAACCCAGGTCTTCTGGAAGAGCAGTTAATGCTCTTAACTGCTGAGCCATCTCTCCAGCCTCTTGTCATCATCTTTTTTTTTTTTTTTTTAATGTCTCGTCCTGAACCATTTTAGACCCTGCTTCAGTTCTTCTTTTATTTTTTAAAGATTTCTTTATTACACATACAGTGTTCTGTCTATGTGCCAGAAGAGGGCACCAGATCTCATTACAGACGGTTGTGAGCCACCATGTGGGTGCTGGGACTTGAACTCAGGACCTCTGGAAGAGCAATCGGTGCTCTTAACCTCTGAGCCATTTCTCCAGCCCTCATCTTTTTTTTTTTTTTTTTGGTTTTTTCGAGACAGGGTTTCTCTGTGTAGCTTTGCGCCTTTCCTGGAACTCGCTTTGGAGACCAGGCTGGCCTCGAACTCACAGAGATCCACCTGGCTCTGCCTCCCAAGTGCTGGGATTAAAGGCATTCGCCACCACTGTCCAGCTTTCAACTTCTGTGTCTTAAGGAATCTCCTTTACATAGCAAACTTTTTGTTGGACTTCTTCTGCAGGACCAACAGCTCCCCAGTAATGATCCAGAAAATTATTTTAATTATGGAAGCTTGGCCTTAGCTGTTCTTCAACTAGCTCTTATAACTTAATTAACCCATGTTTTTCATCTACCTTCTATCAGTTACCTCTTAAATTTTTTTTTTCTTGAGACAGGGTTTCTTTGTGTAGCCCTGGCTGTCCTAGAGCTAGCTTTGTAGACCAGGTTAGCCTTGAACTCACAGAGATTAAAGGCATGCGCATATGTGCATGCCACCGCCACCACCGTGCGTCTGCTGTTACCTCTTCTTAATAAAGTGCATCCGACTTGCTCTGATTCTGCTGGTGAAATCTGTGAGCCCAGATTTCTCCTTTTCTTTCCCTCTCTCCCCCAAATCCCACCTGTCCTCTCCTGTATAGCTATTGGCCATTCAGCTCTTTAATAAACTGATTGTAGCAATACATCTTCACACAGTGTACAAATATGCCACAACACCTTTAGAACTGTTTGGGAGTTCTGGATTCTTTTCAGTCACTGACCAATGCAAGTTACAGTGAAAAAAGGTTCCTTTCATCTGACACAGCTCCTAATCTGCTGCTGAGGGCCACTGGGACAGGGACTAGAGCAGCATCACTGTGCAGAGGAGGGCTGTTCCCTGGCCTGCTCCCCGGCTGGCCCAAGCTCAAGCTTGGCTATCTTTCCTACACGCTCAGAGGCCCTGGAGCTGGAGTTACATGAGTTGGGAACTGAAGTCAGTCCTTTGGAAGAGCAGCCAGCACTCGGAATCACCTCTCCAACCTCAGTTATTTTCTTTGGCAGCCCTTTGAGGAAGGGGTCTGTTGTGGGAATTTAGCAGAGTCACTGTGTCCAGAGTAGACATTAGAATGAATATCTGTTTTCTAGAAGTACTTTGATCTTGAAGAATCCTTGTGGAAAACAGTGATTATTTTCTGTAATATGTTGAATTGTTTTACTGAGGGGCTATTGCTGCCATCCCATGACTTTGGTCACAAGACACCTCAGGCACACTGAGGCTCTTGTATTATTGTGTACTGCAAACAGACTAGAGTCATGGGGGCATGGGATGCTCTCCTTTACTAAATTAGATAGGGACCTTGGTATGAGAAAATACTTTGTGTAATGATCAATAAATACATCTTTGAAGCCGGGCAGTGGTGGTGCACGCCTGTAATCCCAGCACTCGGGAAGCAGAGGCAGGCGGATCTCTGTGAGTTTGAGGCCAGCCTGGTCTACAGAGCTAGTCCAGGACAGGCTCCAAAGCTACACAGAAACCCTGTCTCAAGAAAAAAAAAAAAAAAATCTTTGTATGGCTATTCAGGGTTTAGTTCATCTAAGAGGCTGGACCTTCTTCCTGCTGCCACATAACCCTTAAAATTTCATTTCAGAGCCCGGGCGGTGGTGGTGGTTCACGCCTTTAATCCCAGCACTCAGGAGGCAGAGCCAGGTGGATCTCTGTGAGTTCCAGACCAACTTGGTCTACTGAGCCAGTTCTAGGACAGGCTCCAAAGCTACACAGCGAAACCCTATCTTGAAACCTCCCCCGCACCGGACTCCCATGTCAAAAAAAACCAACCAAACAAAAACCCACAATTTCCATCTTAGAGTGCCTTCTTTCTTCAGTCAACCCCTGCTGCATGGTGTACCCTACAGGGGTCTTTTTTCATACACTTTGGACACACTGTTTTTGAGACAGGGTCTTATGCAGCAGGCACTGGCCTCGACTAGACTCTTTTTGCCTTGGTCTCCCTAAGTTCTATAATGATAGGCCTGTGCCACAGGCTGCCCACTAGCTACATTGGCTTATTGAACTCTACAATGTTTCTGGAAGGTCAGACAACCTTAACCAATTACAAAAAGGGAAGCCAAGCCGGGCAGTGGTGGTGCACATGCCCTGTAATCCCAGCACTCAGGAGGCAGAGGCAGGCAGATCTCTGTGAGTTTCGAGGCCAGCCTGGTCTACAGAGTGAAATTTAGGATGTGAGGTACCCCAAAACAGCTTGACCACACAGCTGCCATGACAGGCTTAGAGGCCCAGGCACAGCTTCTGGCAGACCCCACCTAGTAGGGCCTGGGTCTAAGGGGAACTACCTGAAATTCCAAACATTCCCTATACCCCTAGACAAGTGTCAGCCAACCAGGGTCCTGAACCCTGGAAATCCCCTCACCCCAACCTCTGCTATGATAAAAACCCCACCACCTGAGCTCTGGGCTCTCACCGCTGCATCAGACAGAGAGTCCAAGCTCAGAGCTTTTACATATGAGATTCAATTTCCATGTGGTCTTTTGGGGGTCCCTACGATCTGGGCATAACAAGGACAGGCTCCAAAGCTACACTGAGAAACCCTGTCTCAAAAAAACCAAAAACCCAAACCAAACCAAACCAAAAAGCAAGAAGGGATGCTGAGGCACAGAGCCCAGGTTCAAACAGGCTGACCAGCCCCTAGCTCACATGGCTAGCCACTAGCCTCTGTTCCCTTTCCATTAATTTCCTTCCAAGAGCCATGACTGTTTGGGGAGTGGGCTGTGGCTGCCAGCCAGACATGAGAAGGAAAGACCAAGCCTCACTTGAGTCCTCCTGGCTTCATCTCCCTGGGGACTCCCTAATGCCTCCCCCATCCACTGGCACCCCTGTTCCTGCCTGTGGTCAGCCCAAATACCAGATCGGGTGACTCTTAGCCTCTCCTCAAACATTGCTCGTCACTGTGGCTCAGTCTAGGCTGGCTGAGGTTATGAAAATAGAGCTGGGGTGGGTGGAGCAGGCAGGGATCTGTAGGATGGGCTAGACGAGCCTTGCCACCCTATCCAGCCCTCTGCCTGCCCTCTTCAGGGAGGGGGGTGGTCATCCTCCCAGGCCCTGTGGTATAGCTCTGTAGCTGTGTGTGTGTGTGTGTGTGTGTGTGTGTGTGTGTGTGTGTGTGTGTGTGTGGTGTCCTATGCTGAGAGATGGAGGGTAGTGTAGTCACAGGGGACATTGGAGGAAGTGAATGTTGGACCGGAGCTTGAGAAGAGACACCACGGGACTGATTATGGTAAGGTAGGCAGGGAGGGTCTGCCCACCCCTACCGGGCTCTGCCCACTGTCTAGGTGGCCAAGCCTACTCTGCAGGAGGAACCTCTCACCAGGCTGACCTGTTGACCCTTGCTTTACCCCAGAGGTTTCAAGAGCTGCTGCTGCTCCTGATGCTGAGGTGGACAGCAGCACACGTGGAGGACCCTGCTTTCCCACACTTGGGTAACAGCTCACAGCCCCTGCTGAGGGCCTGTCCTTGGCCCTGTTCCTGTCCACGAGAGGACACAGTGGACTGTGCTGGCCTGGGCCTGAGGGTATTCCCAGACAATATCACCAGGACTACTAGGCACCTTTCCTTGCAGGTGAGGGCTGGGCAGGGTCCATGTGGGAGGTCCACACAGCAGAGGTGAACCTGCCCTTGCTCTGAGCCTTGCTAAACCAGGCCAAAGCCAGAGGTAGAAGCACACTGTGTGTTGGGAGAGCTGAGTTGGGGTCAGCATCTTAGGAGTTTTGATCAAAACACTGAGTTCTGGGGCAATGGCTGTGATGTTGGAGGTCATGGGAGTACTTTGGAAAGACTTGGGAAAAAGGGTGTTGGTAAGGATTCTGAAGCAGGAGGATGAAGACAACTTAGACTTCATCCTCTCCTGCACAGTGAAGCCTTGTGCGTGCGTGTGTGTGTGTGTGTGTGTGTGTGTGTGTGTGTGTGTGTGTGGTGTTGATTGGGGGTGATAGGCCTTGCAATCTCAAGGTTGTTTGGGGTCAAGGAATGGGATGTGTTCTTTTCTCCTCTCGTTTTTGGAGACATTAGGGATGAACCCAGGGCCTGTGGATGCTAAGCAAGTGGGCCACACTTCTAGGTTACAAGTTGAGGAGCAAGAGACAGGCATTGGTGTGAATGTCTTTACTCCCCCGGGCAGAACAACCGGCTGCAAGAGCTCCCCTACAACGAGCTCTCTCGCCTCCGTGGCTTGCGCACCCTGGACCTGCACAACAACCACATCTCCTCAGAGGGTGAGGAGGACCTCACGCTTGGAACAACCAGGTCCCAACCCCTCTCCACATCCGCTGTTTGCCGTCGTGGCCAGCTCTTTCGGGCTTTCCACAAATGCTGAGCACGGTGGAATTCAAGGGTTGGGGGAGGGCGGTGGCTGCGACAGGATGTGTGGGGGGGGGGGTGGGCACAAGCCTGGGAACTCACACTAGTCACTAGCCTGGGGAGTAGGCCTGTTGGAAGCGCTGGTCCTCTCATCCATTGCCCCACTGCGCTCCCACCCAGGCCTGCCTGATGAGGCCTTTGAGTCCCTCACCCAGCTGGAGCACTTCTATGTGGCCCACAACAAGGTGAGCCTGTATGTAGCCCTGAGAGGGTGCATCCTGCCTGGGGTCACCCAGGATGCAGGACCTGGGAGTGGGAGCTGGGGGCGGGAGGGCAGGAAACCGGGCACCCGGACCAGAAGCTGTTGCTGTTGCAGCTCTCCGTTGCACCCCAGTTCCTGCCCCGCTCCCTGCGTGTCGCCGACCTGGCTGCCAATGAAGTGGCAGAAATCTTTCCTCTCACCTTTGGAGAGAAGCCTGAACTCCGGTAGCCTTAGCCCTGGTCCCGCCCCCATCCTTTGATGCCGGGAGAAAGAGGCCAGCCCTGGGAAGCATGCACATGGCTTTGCATAGGAAGAAGCAGAGGGCAGCCCTGTTTTGGAGGGTCTGAGGCATGGCTCCGCACTGGGGGTGGGGAGTCACAGAAGGCTGGGTTCTGTTCTGGGGACCCTGGGGCATGGCTTTGTGCTTGGGAGGAGGGGCTGTCAGGGAGCACTCAGATCAGTTTGGGGAGGGTCTGGGGCACTCAGCTCAGTTTGTGGAATATGTCCCTAAACTTGGGGTCCAAGGGACTTCAGCTTTGTGTAGGGAGTTATGGGTTCTAGCCCTGTAGTAGGGGGAGCTTGAGTGATAAGATAGGATCCCATACACTGTATCAAATGTCTAGACTAAGCTGGACGGTGGTGGTGGTGCATGCCTTTAATCCCAGCACTCGGGAGGCAGAGGCAGGTGGATCTCTGTGAATTTGAGGCCAGCCTGGTTTTCAATATGAGTTCCAGGACAGCCAGGACTATGCAGAGAAACCCTGTCTTGAAACAAAACAAAACAACTCTAGACTAGGATAGATACCATCTACTTCAACACACACACACACACACACACACACACACACACACACACACACACTTGCACTCACCCAGTCCCTCACTCTCAAACAGAAGCTATGGACAACCTGAGCTGGAGTTGAGGGGTCACCATTGGGGAGGGTGGTGTGCACATGCATAGGCTGGTAGCCGCAGCCTCACCCTTCTTAGGTCTGTGTACCTCCACAACAACCGACTGAGCAACTCTGGTTTGCCACCTGACACCTTCCATGGTTCAGAGGCCATTACCATCCTCAGTCTCTCCAGCAATGAGCTCAGCTACCTACCACCCAGCCTGCCAGCCTCCCTGGAGCGGCTTCACCTGCAGGTACCCTGCCTACCCCACACACGCCTGGGGCCAGGTCTCTTAACAGCAGCCTGTGCGATTTCCCCATCTGCTCCTTTTCCATCCTTTCAACTGCTCCCCAGAATTCCAGATGTTAGAACAATCACTTAGGACAAAACCCAAAAACTTCACCGCCTCGCACAAGCAAGACAAGCGCTAGACACTTTACTCACGAGCCTCCTGTGGCTGCCGTGGCTGTGCGTGCCAGACCCTCTATTCATCCCCTCTCCTCCCTCCAGAACAATCTCATCTCCAGGGTGCCCAGAGGAGCGCTGAGCCGGCAGACTCAGCTCCGTGAGCTGTACCTGCAGCACAATCGGTTGGCAGATAGTGGCCTGGATGCAACTACCTTCAGGTAGGCACACAGCAGCTCTGTGCTAACAGCAGCCCCTCCTTTATAGGACTCCTAACCCAGGACTTCATTTAGTGAGTACCTATGCACACAGCTGTCCTGCCTGGCATAAAAGGTATTACTCTATGCCGTGATGCTTGGCAAGTGCCCTCGTCTCCGGCTACTCACTCTTGAGGTTCTATTACCCAATAGCTATGGTGTGTGTGTGTGTGTGTGTGTGTGTGTGTGTGTGTGTGTGTGTGAGAGAGAGAGAAGATGGAATCCAGGTTCTTGCATATGCTAGGAAACAAAACAAGTCTACCACCTAGCCACTCCCGGCCCTGGCCCCCCAAGATTCTAGACAGGAGTTCTGAGCTGCATCTTAGCTTTTATTTATTTGTTTGTTATTTATTGGACAGGGCCTTTCTGTGTAGCCGTGGTTGTCCTGGAACTTGTTATATAGCCCACACTGGCCTCCAACTCATTTAGCTCTGCCTTCCTCTGCATCTTGCTGGGACTAGGGACATATACCACAACGCCCAGCTTAACTTACTTGTTTTTATGCGTATGGGTGTTTTGTTTGCATGGACGTCTGTGCCTCATGTGTGGTGTGTGTGGTGTGTGTGCAATGCCTGAAGAGCTGTTAGAGTGGTGGATCTCCTGGGACTGGAGGTAAGACAGTTGAGAGCCACTATGTGGTGCTGTGATCTGAACCCTGGTCCTCTGGAGGAGCAGCCAGTGCTCTTAACTGCTGAGCCATCTCTCCAGTCCAGCCCCAGATTTTATGAAGGAGTTTGGCTACACATCATATGCCAGGTTGGCATGGAACTTGCAGCCCTCTTAGCTCAGCTCTTGAGTGCTGGGGTAGCCATAACTATTCTGGGCTGCCATGTGCACTTCTGTATCATACCAACCCAACTTTGTTGTTCCATCTCTCTCAGCTTAAAATCTCCAGTTTAAAGGAGTCCTGAAACTATTTCCTTTCCTTTCTGCTAAGATCTATAGGGTCCCCCCTCCTTTTTTGGGGGAACAGGGTCTCTCATTCTCAGTGTTACAATTCTGGCTGTTCTCAAACTCACTTTGTAGCCCAGGCTGGCCTCCTGCTCACAGAGACCCACTTGTCTCTCTCTCAAGTGCTGGGATTAAAGGCGTGAGCCAACAACGCCTGGCTGAGGTCCCTTTCTTGAAGTGACCATTCCATCATCCCTCTCTCCCATCAGCAAACTAAGCAGCCTTGAGTACCTGGACCTGTCCCACAACCAGCTGGCCACAGTGCCTGAGGGTCTCCCTGGAACCCTGACCATACTGCACCTGGGTCGCAACTGCATCCGGCAGGTGGAAGCGGTGAGGCTGCACAGAGCGAAGGGTCTGCGCTACCTGTTGCTGCAGCACAATGAGCTGGGGGCCTCGGCGCTGCCCGCGGGGACGCTGAGGCCTCTGCAGGCCCTGCATACGCTGCACCTCTACGGCAACAGGCTGGAGCGCGTGCCCCCAGCATTGCCGCGCCACCTGAAGGCCCTGGTGATGCCTCACAACCACGTGGCCGTGCTAGGTGCACGGGATCTGGTTTCCGCCCGAGCCCTGGCGGAGCTCAACCTGGCCTACAACCGCCTGACTAGCGTGCGCCTGCATCCTGGCGCCTTCCGCCGCCTGCGCTCCCTGCGCAACTTGGACCTGGCCGGCAACCAGCTGAGCCGGCTGCCGGAGGGCCTGCCCGCCAGTCTGTGCTCCTTGAGACTGCAGCGTAACCAACTGCGGGCCCTGGAGCCGGAGCCGCTGGCCGGCCTGAATAAACTGCAGGAGCTGAGCCTGGCGCACAACCGGCTCCGCGTGGGCGACATCGGGCCTGGCACCTGGCACGCGTTGCGGGCACTGCAGGTCAGGGGTTAACTACAGTGTGCTTATCTCCATCCCACCTTGGCCCAGCTACTCCCCAGCTCTGAGCCCGGGCATGCCACAGAGCCCCGTGTGGGCAGCCTGAGATGGCTAAAACAGACCCTTGTTTGGGTTGTTGCTGGTATGTCCCCACCTCCTGGGGGAGACGACTTCTGAGCACTCCTCCATTCTACCCGGAGGCTGTGCTCTGGCAACCCAGCTGGGCACAAGATAGGGCCCCTATCCCTTTCTGACCCCAAACGTCCTAGTTAGAGCCAGAGGCCATCTGGGTAATCACAGAAAACAGGTGTGAGAGAGGGGAGGCGCATGGCCAGGGGTGGGGGTGGGGGTGGGGATGGGGGGGGGGTGGGGTGACTGAAGTAGGAGTCGGATTTGAAACCAGCCAGCGGAGAGGCTACGGAAAGGAAAGAAAGGGGATGAAGAAAAAACAGGGTGTTATTGAGGAGGACCAGTATCTTCACATCCTTGTGTCTTGCTGAATCAGGCAGGGGGAGACCACATCTACCTGTACCTCTCTCTCTCTCTCTTTTTTCTTTCTAAGATTTATTTATTTATTATGTATACAGCACGTATGACTGAAGGCCAGAAGAGGGCACCAGATCTCATTACAGATGGTTGTGAGCCACCATGTGGTTGCTGGGAATTGAACTCAGGACCTCTGGAAGAGCAGTCAGTGCTCTTAACCACTGAGCCATCTCTCCAGCTCCCATCTCTCCCCCCCCCCTCTCTCCCCCCTCACCCCCCCTCGCTGAGGATTGAACCCAGGGCCTTACACTTGCTAGGCAAGTGCTCTACCACTGAGCTAAATCCCCAAGCCCTGTACCTCTTGATAAGATAGAAATAGATCGGGCTCAGCAGATCTCTATGGAGTGAAAGAATTTGACAACCATTAGGGAACAGAGATCTGGAGGAGGCCTAGCTGGGCATGGGAGAGGCAGAGGACCGGGAGGTGAGGGCTGGAAGCTCTTTGGGTGTGAGGCCCAGGCCCTGAGCCCACCTCGATGCTGTGTGCCTGTCAGGTGCTGGATCTGAGCCACAACGAGCTATCCTTTGTGCCCCCTGACCTGCCTGAGGCCCTGGAGGAGCTGCACCTGCAGGCTAACCGTATCAGCCACGTGGGCCCAGAGGCCTTCCTCAGCACACCCCACCTTCGTGCTCTCTTTCTGAGGTGAGGGGCAGGGGAGTCCAGATGGCGACAGCAACTCTTCGGCCACTGCCCTAACACCCCTGCCTCTCTGCACAGGGCCAACAGGCTTCATAGGACAAGCATCGCGGCTGAGGCCTTCCTGGGGCTTACACACCTACTTGTGGTAGACACCGCAGAAAACCCAGAACAGGTCCTGGTCCGGCTGCCACCCAAGGGCCGGGGGCCCTGAGCCCTGAGGGCTAGCCAAGTAGCCCTGACCTGAGTGCTGACTGACGGTGGGCTAAGAAAGTTCTAGTTGGGCCTTGGAGACTGGGCCTGTTTGCTCAGAGCTGGCCAGTGCACCAGGAATGGGTGTCCACTATAGGTGGGGGTTGGGGTAAAGCAGGAAGTGTGACAACTTAACATTCTGGGGTGTAGACTGCACCTCCCACCAGCTGGTGGTGGGGAAAATAAACTGGACCTCTTTCCATGTTCATACGGATATGGACTCAGTGCCCTCTGGGACCCATCTCTTCCCTACACCTCAGGGAAATATCTTTTTCATCCCTGAGACCAAGTGGAGAGACAAGGCTCTAGGATCTGAAGTCAGACAGTTTGGTCCCATGGACAGTGACTGATGTGGATGACCTGAGACAGACACGTGGGTCATTAACCACAAAGGGCCCAAGCCACGGTCTCATCCAGGCCTTTCCAGGGAACTGGGCTGGGTGGGGAGGCCCAGGCTAGCCACTGAGTGGGCTATATCAAGGAAAAAAGACAGAGCTGAGGCAGGCATGGCCTTGGCTGTTTATTCTGTGTTGACCCTGGCGGGATGGGGGTGGGCAGCTGTGTCAGCACAGCCCCAGAGAGCCAGCTGAGCCGGACAGCCCTAGTGGCATCTTTGGAGAGGGCTGTGGGGTTAAGACGGGGAGGGCAGGAAGTAAAGTGCTTGCAGGGTCCTCTGGGCCTGTGTCCCAGCCACCCTCCTTGCTCCAGATGCTCCTGGATGTGCAAACAGGACTCTCCAAGGCCCAACCAGCCAGACTGGGGTGAGGGTGCTGTCCCGATGTCCCTGGGGCTGGGGACCTGGACAGAGTGAGTCCAGAACCAACTGTCCGCTGATTGTCTGCTTGTCTGCTCGGTGGCCCTGGAGCTCTGCCTGGCTTTGGGCTGTGGGGCCTGTGGTCCAGGGATGGGCCTCACCTGCGGAGTCGCTGCAGCTAGGGAGACATAGGGGTCAAGGCACCATCACCACATGTGCCCCACCCCCACCCGCGGCCACTCACCTCGTTCTCCACCAGATTTCGCCGGTACAATGCCTCCTTCGCAGCTTCCTAGGGGAAGGTGGGATTGACTGACGTCCAAGATGACCCCGCCCTAACCCTCAGGGCCCACCACTCGGGGCTGGCTTACCCTGCTTCCGTCATAGCCCAGGCGCCGGGCAGCCTCTGTGTAGAAATGCAGCTGGCGCTCCAGATGGGTTGCATACTCTTGAGAAGTGGCAGTGGGGTCAGGGTCAGGGTCAGGGTCAGGGTCAGGTAGCTGCTTCTCCCTACTTTTGTCTCTGTCCCATTCCCAGGGAATTCTCAGTTCCCGACCCCTTACACACACCCTCTCCTGTCAGATGGCCTCTAGCTCCTTTTACAGTCCCTCCCTCCCCAGACACACCCTCCCCAGCCCCACTCCTGCCCTACCCCTTCGGATGCCAGTGCCCCCCTGCTCCAGCTGTGCCCTCTGCCACTGGCTACGTTGAACTACGTCCTGGTACTGCTGGGCCACTTCTGGAGGCACAGGCCGGCGTGCCTGCCTCAAGGCCAGGATCTAGAGGGCACAAAGGGGGCTGTGAGCCGATCTGAAGTCCACTCCTAGGCCCACCCCACTGAGCTCAGCAGGACTGGCACCCACCTTCCTTTCTAGCCGCTCTTGGTCAAAGGCCAGCACACTGAGGCTATGCAGGGGCCGGGCTGATCTGCAGGGGAGAGAGGGTACTGAGGGCTCAGCAGGAAGTGGTGGGGGTCCAATGGAGTCAGTGGGCAGAGGTACAGGGGCGAGGAGATGTCAGAAGGGCCTCAAGAAGTCCAGAGACCAGGGAAAAGTACATCTGATGCTGGAGGTTCTGGGGCATGTCTGCCATCCCAGCACTCAGGAGGGTGAGGCAGGGGAATCATGAATGAGTTTGAGACCTTCTTGAGGGAGAGAGACAGAGACAGAAGAGAAGTAGCCATGTCCATGAACTGAGAGGAAGGGACAGAGTGAAGAGGAGGCCGAGGGTGTTGACAATGGTCAGATATCAAAAGGTCAACAGACTCCGGGTGGTGGTGGAGCACGCCTTTAAGGAGGCAGAGGTAGGCGGATCTCTGTAGCCCAGGCTAGCCTTGAACTCAGAGTGAGTTCCAGGAAAAGCGCAAAGCTACACAGAGAAACGCTGTTTCGAAAAACAAAACAAAACCCCAAAAAAGGGTCAAGCAGAGGCTTTTGAACTGAATTCCCTAAGAGAAGGCTTCAAGAATGACTCTGGAGTCAGATAGGATATGGTGTGATGTGCCATGAGAGAACCACACAAGGACCTGAGACGAGAGAGGAGTCACTTCAGTGTGACCTAGCCCAGACTCACCTGTTGTTCCCTGGTTCCCTCCAAGAGGCAGCTATGGGAGACACCTTTGCTTTGGGCCCAGTGACCTGTTTAGGGATAGAGAACCAGTCCAATGAGTACTGAGCCCTTGAGCCCAGCCCTACTCCCAGGGGTGGCTGATAGGCAGGAGACTCACTGTGGGCACAGCTGCTGGGAGGTGATCAATGACCAGCCACCTCTCTGTTGTAGTCTCCAACTGCTGGGCTGTCAATGGTTCCCGGATCCGGACCATCACTTCAAGCCGCCCCCCAGTGGGCCGGCGACCATCCAAAACCTAGGAATAAGAAGGGGTGCTGTGGGTGAGAGCAGCGGTCCCTCAGGAATGTCAAGGGTGACGCTGGTGACACAGTCGGCAGGTACCTGCCACCGCCTCACCTCCAGGATCTCATGGACTTCGCAAGCTGTCTCCAACACATCCAGCTTCAGCTGGGCTGTGCCCAGTACCCTGTCAGTCTTGAACAGCCCCCTGTGTGTAGGAAGATGTAGGAAGCTGTAACGGTAGGCAGGCTGCTCCTCAGCCCTGGAGCCCAGAACCTGTGACCCCTGACTTACCCCTTGTGGACCACTTCGAACTTGATGCCCTTGGTTTGGATGGCCCTTCGGAAGCCACGGTGGCCACGGTTGATGCAGAGTTTGAACTGCTCCTTGAATTCTATGCAGCGAAGGAGGGAAGAAATGAGAAGAGGCTGGCTGTGGGGGTGTGCAGTGTGTGTGTGTGTGTGTGTGTGTGTGTGTGTGTGTGTGTGTGTGCGCGTGTGTGCGCGAGTGTGTGTGCGTGTGTGTGTGTGTGTGTATGTGTGTGTGTGTGCGTGTGTGTGTGCGTGTGTGTGTGTGTGGTGGTCAGAACACCCCCCTCAGGTGTCAGCCTTCACCCCATCTTGTTTGAGATGATGTTGCTCTCATCTGCACACCCGACCTAACTGCCCACAAGCTCTTGTCCTCACCACCGTAGGAGTGTGGGGTTGCAGAGGCGTGTCACTGTGCCGCCTTATTGTCAGACCTGGAGATTCCAATTTACACACTTCTGCTTGCACTGTGCTTGCTTTTCCTACTGAGCCATCCTCCCTCAGTCCTTGTCTTTCTGAGGGTGCTGGGGTTGGAAGCCCAGGACTTGTGCATGCTGGGGCACACCTCTGCTATGACCCCATCCTGGTCCTAGTTTAAGGTTTTCTTTTCAGGAGGCAAGGGACTCACCAGGGGAGTCTGTACTTTTGATCACACTGGTCTTGTCTTTCTGAGCTTCTTCCTGTATCAGGGAGGAGGCAAGAATGATCAGGCCCAGGCTAGACCTGGACTTCCTGCTTGCCCGGCTTTCTGGTCCACACCAACTTAGAGGTTGCACCTACCACATTGGGATAAGGGAAGTCAAACCGGACGAAGGCATCCAGGTCACTGGGGGACAGCCCTGCAGGTAAACAAGGGTCAGACCTAGGAAGAGAGACCAGCCCACCCCTGCTTCTGGGGCACCCCCTCACCTGTGGGTGTAGGCAAGTTGATCCCCTTCACGATAAACAGGAGCATGTCGTTGTTGCTCAAGTCCGGAAAGATCCTTTCAGTAGGCAGGGAAAGAGAGGCAGGCACCTCAGCCCAACCTGCAGCTCTTGTTTCCCTCAGTGGAGCAGGGGGTGGGAGGTGGGGGGATGGGGGTGCGGGCCTCCAGATGGTAGGAGTGACACTCCTGGGTTAAGGCTGCACAGTTAGGCCTGACTTCTGGGCTCTGTTCGGTGCTCACATATTTATTTGGTACCTACTTCTGTTTATGTTTCTGTATTTATTGTGTGTATACACGCATGTGCATGCACGCAGGTGTGCCATGGCATACATTTGAAGAGAGTTCTTTTCTTTGAGCTTAGGTTGTTAGGCTTGGCAGTAGGTCCCTCTACCTGCTGACCTACCTCACTGGCCCGCATTTCCTGGCAGCATCTTAGCTGTGCCCTTTATATTCCTGGAGTCCTACTAATTGCCACCTAGGGACTCCAGCTGCTGGAGGATCTTTTATTTTTATTTTATTTTTATTTTTTTTGAGACAAAGTCCCATGTAGCACAGGCTGCTCTAAAACTCACCATATAGCCAAGGCTGGCCTTGAATTTCTGACCCTCCTGCCTCCACCTCCTGAGGGCTGGGATCACAGGCATGTACATCTGATAGATGAGATCCAGGATCTCATGAGTGTTGGGTAAGCATTCTACTGACTGAGCTACACATCCAGCCTCTTCCTTCCATTTAATAAGTACTTTCTGAGTGTCCACCAAGTGTCAGCCAGGGCCCTAGCCAATACAGCACTTCATGCCCACCCCAGAGCCTTTGCATGTCTGTGCACCCACAGACATTTACTCTTGCTCAGAGTCTAGTCCCACAATAGTGTAGTTCCCTCAACAGCAACACCCCAGCGGGGGCTTTGGGCCTACTTGATGACATTGAAGGTCCTTTGCTCAAAGCGGGCAGCAGGTGTGGGGAGACCACGGGCAAAGGCTTGCTTTAGGGTGTCCATGCTCCGCTTACAGTCTTCTGCCAGCTTCTCGAACCTGCAGGAGAAGGTATTGCTTGGGGCCCTGGCCAGCTGGGCTGCCAGTGCAGGTACTGGTGAGGCAGACACTTACTTGATAGTTTCAGTAATGTTGCCCAGGTGGGTGAACTGTGCAGCGTGGTTCAGACACATCTGCAGGGGAAAGACTGAGTGTGGGTGGAAGGCCAGGAGGAACAGTACAGGGGACGGGGACAGGGTCATGGGTGGGAACTTACTTCATGTTGCTGTCTCAGGAGTTTGGTGAGCTCCCCATAGCGCCGCACAGCCTCCTGAGACAGTCCTGGGCCAGGCCGTTGCACCAGTACAAAATCGTCCTTGTTGACGGGGGCGGGTGGCACCTGTGGAGGATGAGGCTGGTAGGCAAGGGCCTCCTGGCCCACTAGGAGCAGCTTGTTGGGGGCTCTGCCATCTTCCTGCCCCTTACTCTATTTCCGGTGTCTCAGGTCTCCCCTTAGTTCCTACGCTGTCTGACATAATAAAGCCATCCTTTGGGCATCCAAGCCCCTGTCTGTGCTGCTCTGTACATGTGCAGGCCCTGCTCCGTGGCTGGGAACTAGGGGTGCAGCAATGAACAGAGACAGCCAAGCACTGTAGCACATGCCGGTGATCTCAACACATAAGAGACTGTGGCCTAAGAATTCAAAGTCTGAGGACAGCATGCGATACGCAGTGAGTTCAAGGCCTGCCTATATACAGTAGAGAGGTTCTATCTTTAAAAAAAGAAAAAAATCAGAACTAAAATTATAAGAGGGAATTAGCCCAACAAGTCTCTCCCTAGGGAGTATTCCAGGGAGAGAAGAGCATGTGCAAAGACCCTGAGGCTAGGGTACAGCCGGCTGGTGTCTGAGACAGAGGGAGGAAGTGAAGGTGTGAGGCAGATCATGCTAGACCAGGCCACAGGAAAGCTCTGCATTTACCTGTGTCGCTGTGGTCTCCCTAGCTAGAATGTGTACCCCACAGGGTGCGGATATTTGTCTATTTTGCTCAACATTAGGTTCCCAGAACCCAGTGTATGCTCCACAGATTTTCTGTCATGAATGCTGCTGTCTATCATACAAGGGGTCCTGGGAACTTGTCTGATTTTCAGGTGGGAATCAGTCTTCAAGTCTCCAAAGACAAAAACAGTGTTCTGAGTGAACAGTCCTACCCAATGTGGTAGAACCTGTTAACTGTCTCACAGAGATCAGTCTCTTCCTGAGTAATGGCACACAATAGTGCTCCTAGCAAGAAACTGCAAGCCTTAGAATCCTTTGCAGCTAGGTATGGCCACATGGCTAGCTCTTAGAATCCTTTGCAGCTAGGTATGGCCACATGGCTAGCTCTGGCCAATGGGAGATAAGCAAAGAGGCCTGGGTTCTGGAGGCAGCAAGGGTGCTCTGCTGTAGAGAAATAGAGGTCAGGGCGTCCCCAGTGCCTGCAATGACTCCTGTCCTTTTCACTCTGCCCTTTCCACGGGGAGGAGCGAATGGGTCAGTGATCCATTGGGATCATGTGGACTGGGACAAGACCCTAGGAAATGAAAAGCAAAACCATGCAAAGGGCCTGGGCTCCTCGGGCACCTGTTAAAGAGCCCAGTCTGTCACAAGTGTGACATGCAAGAAACTGCCTCCTTTCAACTGCTGTCTTCTAGGGCCTATGTCACGGCAGCTTAAAGGATGACCAGTACGTTCTAGGCCCCATAGTTGCTGGGGCCCACAGGCAGGGTGCATGGGTAGAGAGGCCTCACCTTGGCGATGTCCACAGGCAGCCCATTGCGAGAGGCCTCCAGCATGGGCTCCAGCCCTTTGGCCTGGCGCAGGTGCATCTTGGCGCCCTCGACATCGTTCTTTTGCTTGGCGCGCAGTGCGGCCTGCAGAAGCTGCTTCTTGCGGCCCTCCAGAAAGGCCAGCTGCTGCTGGGCTGTAGGCGGGAGGCCTCAGTGGGGGGCTACCCAGCCCAGGGGATCAGTTGGCCTGGGTAGCCAGGGCAGGGGGGAACTTACCCCTGGTGGATGTGCCCTTGGGGGCTGCTTTGCCTGCTGGTCCCGATGAGGGCGCCTTGGAGGGTGAGGACTTCATCTGGGTTGTAGGGGCAGCAGGAGTGTTTTGCTGCAGAGAAATAGAGGTCAGGATGTTCCCAGTGCCTGCAATTACTCATTTCAAGTGTCGGAACCCAAAACCAAGGACCTATCTCTGTGTCCTCAACAAACTCATTGTGTAGCTGAGGCTGGCTTTGAACTCCCCTCCAGGCTGAGATCACAGGAATGAGCCAGTGTGCCTGGCTCATTCTCAGCACTGACCACATCTATGGTCCTGTGTCTACCTACTCTCTGCAGCAGCTCATGTCAGGGAGGCTACTCTGTGCCCATTCTGCAGATGAAAGGTCCCGAAGCCGCAGGCCTGTGGTGTGGGGCTGGGTCACCCCTGCTTGGCCCAGGCCTCCCAGGTCTCTGTCCTTGTCATACCCTACCTCAGCCCTGACCCCTTGTACCTTTTTAGGAGCTTCCTCCTCTTCCTCCTCTGAGCCTTCATCGTGGTTAGCAAGCTTCATGGCAGTTTCCAGGACCCCCACCAGACTCTGCTGGGTAGACTCTGCATTCTCCAAGCCCTGAATTTGGGGGAAGCCTGGCGGCAGAGTGACCTGGTTAATGCCTTCCCACTGTTGTGAGGGTGACATCAATCTCTCCTCCTCTTAAGGAATCCCAAGCCTTTCTTTTTGTTAGTTTTCTGTTTCTGAAACAGCTTCACTATGTAACTTGGGCTGGCCTTGAACTTGCAATCCTCCTGCCTCAGTCTCCCAAGTACTGGCATTACAGGTATGTGCATGCCAGTCTTACTGTTTTCTGCATACCAAAGGTGGAGCCTGGGGCTTTGTGCATGCTAGGTGAGTGTTCCAGCACTGCTCTGTACCCTCCAGCCCACCCGGAGACAGGCAGGTCTGACTGTGGGGTCCTCTAAGTCCTGACTGTGGGGTCCTCTAAGTCCTGACTCCTCCTCCCACAGTACTGGCTTCTCCTGCTGGAGCTCCAGGGCCTAGAGAGATTCCAACATACTCTGTCAGGTGTGCCCCAGCTGGGAAGGGGCTCCCAGATGTGGAAGGTAGCTGTTTCCACTGGAAGATAGAACAGGCTCCAGACAACTTCCTGATTTTGAGAACTTTCCAGTTTCCCTGATAGAAACATTTCTGTCATGGCTCACTTCACTCTGGCTGAGAGGCTTGCAATGTTCCTGAGCACACAGCATGGCTGTAGGAGACAGCCCATAAGCAGAAACGGACCAGCAAAGGCCCAACGTAGAGGGAGTAGGATAATGAGACCTACCTTGAGACAGACCTTACCTGGGAACATACTTGGGGTGGGGCCTACCTAGAGACAGACCTTACCTGGGGAAACATACTTGGGGTGAGGCCTACCTAGAGGTGTAGCCTACCTGGGGGTACTGGCAGCTCCATCACATCCACAGCTCGGCCTGCCTTGTGGGCTCGAATGGCGTCTTGGTATTGCTGCAAGGCACAGGGGTGTTAGGAGGCCTGAGAGAGGTCCTGGGAGCATTCTTCTGGTCCCCTACACACCTTGACAATGCGCTCGTGCATGCGTGCCTTCCGCTGGTCACCCTTGGCCTTGGCCTGGGCTGCAGCCACATGGTACCGCTCCATTCGCTGCTCCAGCGCCTCCAGGAGGCTCCTCGGGGCTTGGGGAACCTCTGGCCAGAAGAGGTGGGAAGAGGTTAAAGGTGGAGGGAATTGGGCACTGGTCCAGTCTGCCCACCTCTAGGGATCTTAGCAGCCTACCTGGCCTGATGGGTGCTGAGGCAGGGGTCAAAGGTTGTGCTGCTGGCAGAGGGGGCTCGGGGGACAGCTGGTCTGGAGACAGAGAGGCCCAGCCCAGTGAGGGGCTTGCTTGGTGATCTTGGAGAGCACCAAGATGAATAGTAGCAGTAGGTGGGGGGCATGGGGTAGGGTCCTCACCAGGTGGGGGGCATGGGGTAGGGTCCTCACCAGGTGGGGGGCATGGGGTAGGGTCCTCACCAGGTGGGGGGCATGAGATAGGGTCCTCACCAGGTGGGGGGCATGGGGTAGGGTCCTCACCAGGTGGGGGGCATGGGGTAGGGTCCTCACCAGGTGGGGGGGGCAGGCGGGAAAGGTCCACCAGTTCCCCACGACTCAAGGCCTCCAAGACAGGGTCAAAACTCTGGGAGAAAGAATGAGATGAGTGGAAGGGGCTACCAGGACCCCAGGGGGTGTTCCATATCCTGTCCAGTGGCGAGGATTGCCCCCTCCCTGGGGCCACCCAACCTCTGCTCTACCAATACTGATACTGATAAGGGGCACAGAAGATGGCAGCCCTAGAGGAGCCGGAGGGATGGAGGCCTGCACTCCCCCTGGCTCCTCCACCAACTCCACACCTTGGCCACTCTCAGGTGTCTGGTGGCCACAGCAGTGTCGCCCTGATGCTTGGCATGGAGGGCAGCCAGTTTGTACTCATGCTGGAGGCTCTGCAACTGGACCAGGGAGGTGCAGGGACCTAGAAAGAAGAACGCAGAAGCCCAGGCCAAGCTTGTCACACAAACTGTATCTGATTCTTACAAGTTTTGAACCCATTTCATAGATGGACAACTGAGGGTCAGAGAGGGCATGCTCTCTGCCAAGATTACTCAGCTTTCAGGTGGCATGAGGCACAATCAACCCTAGGCCTCGAGGTTCTGAGCAGTAGAGTTTCTCTCCTCAGAATTCTTTAAATCCTGCTGTACACCCTTTTAACATCAAATTTTTTTTTTTTAACTTTTAAAAATTTATTTCATATGCATTGGTCTTTTGCCATAGGTGGCAGGTCCCCTGGAACTGCAGTTACAGGCAGTTGTGAGCTGCTCTGTGGGTGCTGGGAACTGAACCCAGATCCTCTGGAAGAGCAGTCAATGCTCTTAACCACTGAGCTATTTCCTCAGCCCCCCAGATTTCCTCTTAAACTTTTAAAGTGGCCTAGGCTGCCATTCACAGTACCTTAAAACTATGAGCAGTAGCCGGATGGTAGTGGTGCATGCCTTTAATCCCAGCACTCAGGAGGCAGAGCCAGAAGGATCTCTGTGAGTTCGGCCAGCCTGGGCTACAGAGTGAGTTCCAGGAAAGGCAAAGCTACACAGAGAAACCCTGTCTCGAAAAACCAAAAAAACCCAAAAATCCAAAAATCTTATGAGCATTATAGAGAGCTACCTGTACGTCTTTCCTCACTATGTGGCATCTGGGGTCTCAGGGCTGATGGTGGGATGGGGGGCCTGGCACATGCTGGGCACCTGCACGGCCACCAAACTACACTGACAGCTTCAACACCAGGCTTTCTGACCAGGAGATGCAGCAGGCAAAGACATCTGCTATCACTTGGTGGCCTCGGTTTGATTCCTGGAACCTGCCTAGTAGGAGGTGAGAACTGACTCCCATGGGTTATCCTCGGACCTTTGCAACATTCCTTGGCACAGACAACCCCACCCCAATTAAAAATGTAAAATTAAAAGTGATTGGAAACTCAACAACATTCACTTTAATGAACACTTTTGGATTCATTTGTTTTATATGTATGAGTGCTTTGCCTGTGGGTATGTATGTGCCCACAGGTGTGCCTGGTGCCCCTGGGAGGCCAGGGAGGGCGTCAGTTCCTTTGAAACTGCAGTTACAGATAGTTGTGAGCTACTATGTGGGAGTTGGGAATCAAACCTGGGTCCTCTTCAAGATCAACAAATGCTCTTAACTGCTGATGCATCTCTCCAGGCCTCCTACTTCTTCCTTTGAGTGTGAGACAGGTCTTATTATATAGCCCTGGCTAGGCTTGCTATATAGACCAGGCTGGCTTTGAACTCAAAGTGATCTGCCTTCCAAGCGCTGGGATTAAAGGCCTACCTCTTATTTTGTAAATTATAGTTAAATACAGAAAACTTACTTAAAATTGTTTTTTTTTTTCCTTCTCTTTCAAATATTTTCTTTTTTATTGGGGGGGGGACTAAGGTGGTATATACCTTTAATCTTAGTGCTCAGGAGGCAGAGGCAGGCATATCTCTGTGAGTTCACAGCCAGCCAGGTCTACACAGTGACTTCCAGACAGTCAGGGCTACATAGTGAGACCATGACTCAAAAAAAAAAAAAAAAAAAAAAAATTAAAGAATGATTATTGTGCACACGGTGGTTAGATGACAGTTTTGTACAATTGGCTCCCTTCTCCCATCTCTGCTGGGTCTCAGCCTTCGCCCACTTCACTGGTCTCCTTTTCCCGTCTTTCTATGCAGCACAGGCTATCTTCCAAGTTGCGATCCTCCTGCATCATGCCTCCTTAGTGCTGGATGGACATGTATGTGCCAACATGCCTGACTCATTGTAACCACGCTTTTGTGTATGTATTGTTTGATGTGTGGATATGTGTGCCTGTAGAGGTCAGAGGCCAACATCAAGAGTCTTCCTCAATTCTTTCTGAGACAGACACTCACTGACTCGCTGGATGGGCTGGCCAGCAGCAAGCCCTCAGGATCCTCCCGTCTGTGTCTTACTGCTGGGACTCAGTACACACAACCATGCCCAGCTTTCTGCACAGGTACTGAGATCTCAACTCATGTCCTCATGCTTATATGGCAGGAACTTTAACTGCTGATAGCCATCTCCCTATCTATTAACTGCCTTGCCCCCACCCCCATTTTTTTGAGACAGGGTTTCTCTGTGTAACAGCCCTGGCTGGCCTGGCCAGGCTAGCCTGGAACTCAGCTGGGATTAAAGGAGTGTGCCACCACACTTGAAAGTGTATAGTTTCATGGCATTGCACACATCCACAAAACAGTGCAGCCACCCTCACCGTCTCCATAAGGCATTCACAAACGAAAACTCTGCCTCTCTTGACCACTCACTCCTGTCTCCCCGCACGCCACCTGCCATTCCACTTCCTATGCTCATGGACCCGACAGCCCAGGGCCCTCCTGGGAGGGATTACTGTCTCTGTCTTTATAGCTTCTTCACTTAACATCATGTCCTCATGGCTCATGTTAGAGCATGCTAAAAGTAAAAGTATTCCCTTTTATGGTGCACAGCCTATGTTTTGAGGTCTCTGAAGAGCCCACATAGACCCTCTATCACCCTGGCCCTTCCCACCATTTACCTGGAGGCAGCTGGGGCTTGGCAGAGGTTTGTGTGATGGCAGATGGGGTCTCCAAGGTGACACTGGACTCTGGGGCTGGCAGGTTCACAGGAGACAGGTGGGGAGTAGCATGGGTGTGGCTGTGCCCAGCTGCTGGTACCTTCCCCAGCGTGACGAGTGGTGGGATGTCTGCCTCATTGATGATATTGCCCTTCCTGGAAGAGGCCAGCAGGCTTTCCAGTGTCTGAAACAGGATGGAGTATGAGTCTGAGAGTAAGTTGGAGCTCAGTGCTTTTGGGTCCAGGTAGAGTCCCAGCACCCTGCCCTTGGCCTGCTCACCTTGAGCCCCCGATCATAGCGTCGCATCTTGGCACTGTCCCCAGCTTGCCTGGCGCTCTCCACTGCAGACTGGTAGAGGGCTAGCCTCTCCTGCAATATGGCCTCTACTCCTGGGTTGGAACCCGAAGGCTTTGGCTACAGGAGGATTGGGGATACAATCTGGGTGGTGACCCCACTTAGGCCACCCTGACCAACCCCTTATAACATGAACGCATGTTTTCCCTGGAACAGTCTTCCCTGCTCCCAATGATGGAGACGTCACAGTTCAGAGGTTCAGAGGCAGCATATCACCTGTGCCCAAGGCCACATGTAGAAGGGGTGAAAGGTGAGCCTTAAAGCCCAGGCTGCGTGTGTATGTGTGACTTGGGGAGACATACCTGGGCCACAGACATCAGGGGCTCTGCAACCTTCTGTTCCTCCCCAAGAACCTCATTTAGCTCTGCCTGCAGGGATACATGGCCAGAGTAGGAGGTAGAGGCTGCTGGACAGGGCACTGAGGTGATCTACTGCCATATGTCCTGGCCCTGTGCTCACCAGCAGGTCCTCATCGGCCTCCACATCATCCTCATCGGCCCCCTCCTCATCCTCATCCACATCTCTCATGCAGAGCCGGGCCATCTTCTCAATGGCCTCCATTGGCAGGGGACCTGGGGGCAGGAAGAAGCTTCAGCCAGAGCAGGATGAGCCCAGAGCCCCAGGCACCCATCCCCACACTCAGGGCCCTGAAGAACAGCACATTCAGCAACAGGAGAACAGATCCCTTCCATCCTTGAGCCCTTCTAGCCTCATGCCATCTGCTACCTGCCAACCCCGACCCCCAAGTGCTCACTGCCTCCCTGTCCAGTCTCAGCTATGTTGCCAGGCACCCTGGGTTTGAACCTCAGCTCTGGAACAGTCTCATTGTACGATGTTGAGCAAGTTACTTCACCTCCCTGGGCTTCAGGAGAGCGATAACTGAACTGTAGACTGTGGGACTAAAGGTGAATTAAATTCTTTTTTTTTTTTTCCCCAAGACAGGGTTTCTCTGTGTAGCTTTGCTCCTTTCCTGGATCTCGCTCTGTAGCCCAGGCTGGCCTCGAACTCAGAGATCCACCTGCCTCTGCCTCCCGAGTGCTGGGATTAAAGGCGTGCGCCACCACCGCCCGGCATGAATTCAATTCTTGGAGCAGCAAAGCCTTCAGCTGTCCCTGCCTCATCTACCAAGAGCAGCACCTTCCTCGCCAGGCTTGCACCCTGATACACTCTGTGAATCCCCACTCTTGTGCTTGGGGATATAATCAAGTAAAATAAAGGCTATCATAAAGCTCATCACATAAGATGGACAGCCACAAGGTAGCTAGCAGGTCTCCTGTGTGGTAAATACAGCACAGGTACACTGGACAGGATGACGCACATCTGGAGAAGGTAGCTGAGATGTTATCCTGGCATTCAGAACATCATGTAATTTATTAACGATTCTGGAATCCCACCACTTAACTACCTCCACACTGGATGTGGGTAGGTAAAAATACAGAAAACAAAACCATGAATCAAGTGGGAGACTAGATCGATGGCATGTTGTTGGCATGGTGCTTATGTTTAAGGAAACAGTATTCTCAAAAAAAAAAAAAAAGTTAAAAGCCAGGCAGTGGTGGTGCAGCCTTTAATTCCAACCCTCGGGAGACAGAGGCAGGCAGACCTCTGGTCTACAGCCTGGTCTACAGAGCGAGTTCCAGGACAGCCAGGGCTGTAATATAGAGAAACTCTGCCTCGGGAAAAAAAAAAAAAAAAAGGAACCAGTATTCTGTAAAGTGTATAAGAGACTGATTTATTGAATACTGGGAAATACAACTAAGGTTATATTTTACATTATCTAGTGTTTGTGTGTATGTGCATGCTTATGTGCACATTTGTGTGCTACAGCACATGTGGAGAGGGATTGAACACAGGGGTGTCAGGCTTGCAAGCTTCTTTACCCACTGAGCCACCTTGTTGGCCCTCTGGTCATGGTTTTATTAACTAGTAACCCACAACCGTGTCTTCTGGGTGCTTCTATCTAAAGATTTACTGTATGTTGACTAGTGCATACTACACTGACCAACAGACCTACGGCTCCCACCTGAATGCAACCACCTAACACACACGTTACTCACCAAAGGCACAGGATCACCACCTGTGCTCCGAAACACCAAGCAACACTCTGCTTAGGGCCACTGTGAAGAGCGAAATGACTCACATAAAGCACAAAGCAAGGGGCTGGGAAGATGGCGTGGTGGTTACAGGTGCATGCTGCTCTTGCAGAGGACCTGAGTTTGGTTCCCAGCACCCACATGGGGAGGCTCACAGCTATTTTGGCTCTGGGAATCTAATACCCTCTTCTGGCTTTCCTGTATGTTTGCACACATGTGACACACACAACACAGACATACACACACAAAATTCTAAAAGAAAGAAAGAAAAATGTGGCAGAAAGCAGACTGGATGAGGCCCAGCTGTATTCACAACTGACCCTGTCACCTAGACCCTAGACTCCAGGAAGGTGGGGGTCTTTTGTCATCCCCTGGTCCGTCCCCCCCCACTTCCAACCCAGTGCCTGGCTCCAAGAACTGTCCACTGCAGAAGTTCCAAAAATATTCTCAAGTATGTTGAGTATCTTACCTTTGCCTTTGAGTTTCTCCAGGGCCTGGGGCTGGTTCCCCACCAAAGCCAAGAACTCAGCCTCCAGTTCCTCATCATTTACCCCATCCTCAGGGATCATCAGGCCATCCGGGGAGAAATCAACCAGCAGACCGAGCTGTGGGAACAACCATGGTCTAATTAGACCTTCCATATACCACTCAGCCAGAGGTAGCCAGGATGGATCCAGAGAGTCCCCATGGAAGGTAGGAACCAAATCTCTAAGAGTAAACTGTTTCCTGGGGATACTAGGAGGCTGAGACACACATACCATACAACAGTGTCCTGGCCCTTTGACTGAGCTGGTGACTCGACCAGAGTGTGGCTGGTAGAAGCACTCATCAATAAAATAACCCTAACCCTAGCATGTACAAAGCCCTGGATTCCATCCCCAGCATGGCATGGAAAAAATTTAAAAATGTAAGCCCTGACAACAGCGTCCAAGTTGAAACTGGGTTTTCTCTGCAGACCTGCCCTGTTTTGGCTAATGACCAATAGAATATGATGATATTTATTTGCACACATGTGACACACACAATACAGACACACACACACACACACACACACACACACACACAAATTCTAAAAAAAGAAAGAAAATTGTGGCAGAAAACAATATATGAGATACATGAAATTACCTTTTCTGTAGGTCCAAACTGGCCAAATACTAGCAATTATGCATAGTTCCACCAACTGGGAATAATAATTACATACTGTGTTCTAGCATTTTCCATAAATAATCTCAACAAGTCTTTACAACTGTCCTGCCATTTTGGGACTCTTCCAGGCCTCCATTCCACAGGTGGGAAAACTGAGGCTCAGAGCTACAAATATATCTCTCAAATGTACCAAGGCCAGGATGGAACCCAGGTCGGACAGACTCAGACCTGAACACTGACCTAGGCCCTGGGCTCCCTGGTTCAAAGCTGGGACAAATCAAATTTCCACAGGCTTTGGATCTGGGAGTATGGCGCTGGGCCACAGTTCTGTAGGTCTTCCTGTACACCCCTGTGCTGACATTTCTGTCTGGCCAGGCTGTTCCTTCTTATGACCTTGGTTAGTTAGCTGTCTTGTCTGCCCGAGGCTCGGTGTCCTCATCTACACAAATGCGAGTAGAGTGTGGCCTGGCCCAGTTGATTCAAAGCCTTGAAAAGCCTGTCTGATTGCTGCCTCTTCCAGGCTGGAATTGCTGCAGCAACAGGTGTTCCCAGTAACCCGGGTGGGGAGCCAGAAGCTGGATGGGTCAGGCCAGCAGGCCTTACAGTCAGGGGGCGGGGACTTGGGTTCACCTGGTGGCGAGGATCAGTCTTTCCTGGGGGTGGGGCAGTCCCCGAGAACGTTAAGAAGGGTGAGGAGAGACCCTGAGGAAGGGTGGAAAGAGACCCCTAGGTGGGCAGAGGAGCGCACACTCACCTGGCGGGCGGTGACAGCGCCTCGGCCGGGAGGAGCCGGGGGTCCATTCCTCTTGTGCATCTTCCAGGGTCGAAGCCCGGACTACCAGCCCCGGCACCTTGGCCTTGCCCTGCCTCTTCCCCGAAGCCGGGTCTCTGAGCTCGCCGTGCTCCTGAGCCCGGAGTGCCTCCTCCGTGCCCGGCCCCCAAGATTCTCGAGTTTTAGCCACCTTGCTTCCGCCTCGGCCTTCGGGAGCGCGGCTACGGGGTTCGCGGGATCTCTGAAACTAAACTACAATTCCCGGCAGCCAGTGCGCGAGTGCGCATGCGTTTAACATGAGGTGGCGCGGAGAGAAGGCGGGGCGTGCGTAAGGCGCGGTGCGGGTGTGCGCGTGCGTGGGGCGGGGCCTCGCGGGCGGGAAAGAAGTGGAGGGCTGCAGGTGTGAGGGCGCGGCGGCGTGTCGGCCAGAGGGCTGTGGCTCCTCACCGCCGTAGTGCCTTGTTCTGTCGGTCACTGTGGGGTCGCCGTGAGCGCTGGGCCACGGTGCCGGGACTCAGGGCTTCGCGTCCCGCAGCACCAGTCGGCCACGCGGTCCCGTGGCTGCTGGTGCGGTCATTTTCTCAAAATATCACGCAGGTAATTTAGGCGATTTGTTCCCCATCGGATCCGAGCTGACCTCGTCCCCACTAAGGGCAGGGCGACTTCCAGCTCTGCTGTGGCCGGAAGCGACTCCTGCCCCGGTGGCCCTGCTAAAGCCTTCCTTTGGTGGGTCTCCAGTGGACTCCCCAAAGCTTCCAAATACCCCACGCCTCAGATGCACAAGCTTTGGGCGCTTGGGGGTGGGCGAAGCATAGTTGTCTCCGACCCAGACTAGCCGTCCCGGGGAGGGCAAGAGGTAGTCCTTCCCACAGGGAAGGGCGCATGATCCAAGATGGCTATGGGCTGGCGTCCCACCCAGTGTCCTGCTGGAGTCCAGCTGACGCCCCATCAGGCTGCCCGATGGGCCCTGTGGAAGGAGGGAAGCCAGTGGGTGCACATGGAGACGCAGGGTGCTGGCCACAGCTGCAGGGTCGGTTTGTTGTTTTCAGATTTCTCAGGGAACGATAAAATGAATAAGAAGAAGCAGCAGCGGAACTCAGGTATTTGCCTTATTAAAATTGGCTTTTTATTTATTATTAGTACTTTGTTTTGCTTTTTCAACACAGGGTTTCTCTGTAATCCTGGCTGTCCTGGAACTCACTCTATAGACAAGGTTGGCCTCAGATTCAGAGATCCTCCTGCCTCTGCCTCCCCCTCTGCCTTCACTGTCCAGAGCACCACCACTGTCTGGCTTCGAATTGGCTCTTTAACATTCACTTACTTAGGCTTAGAACACAGGGTCTCCCGCATAAGAAACACTCTACCATGAAACTCCATCTCCATCCCAAGTTGACCTTTTTTGTTTTTGTTTTCGATGTGTGTTTTTGAGATGGGGAGGGGATTCTTGCCATGTGTACTGACCAGTTTTCTGTCAATTTAACACAAGCTAGAGTCATTTGGGGTAAGGGACTCTCAACTGAGAAAAGGCTTCCAAAAGATTTGCTTGTAGATAAGTCTGTAGTACATTTTCTTGAAGTACATTAACTATGTGTGTGGGTGGGTCCTGCTCACTGGGGGCATGCCGCCTGGCAAGTAGTCCTGAGTGATATAAGCAAGCCAATAGGCAGCACTCCTCTGTAGCCAGTTCTTCAGTTCCTGCCTCCACGTTCCTGCCCTGACTCCCTTTGATGATGGGCTATGATGTAAAAGTGTAAGTGAAGTAAACTCTTTCTTTCTTGACTTTGCTTTTGGTCATAACGTTTGTATCATAGTAATAGAAACCCTAACTAATACATCTTGTAGCCCAGGCTGGCTTTGAACTTGTTATCTTCCTGTCTCAGCTTTCCAAGTGCTGAGAAGATAGGCCCATGGACCAAGCCCAGGTGTTTTGATGTTTTATAAATAGACAGGATCTCACAAGGTGGCTTAGTAAAACGCTCCCCAAACAAGCATGAGGACCTGAGCCCGATCTCCAGATTCATTTTTAAAAGGCCAGGCATGGTAGCCCATGCTTGTAATCCCAGTGACTTGGTTACCAACCAGTCTAGCCTACTAGGCAAGTTCCACGTCAGTGAGAGACCCTCATAAAACAAGGTGGGGACTGAGGAAATGGCTCAGTGACTAAGGAGCTTTCTGTGTGAGCAAGAGGACCTGAATGGAGTTCTAACACTCACATACAAGCTGGGTGTGATAGTGTGTGTCTGTAACCCCAGCACTAGAGAGGAGGAGCGGGAAAAGCTAGTCTAGACACAACGGGGAACTCTTGATTCAGTGAGGGATCTTATCTGGAAAAATAAGTTCTAGGGCTGGAGAGATGGTTCAGGAGTTAAGCTTACAGGCTGCTTCCAGAGAACCCAGGTTCAATTCCCAGAACCCACATGGAAGCTCACAAGCGATTGTATGCAACTCCAGTTCCACACCCACTCCTGGTCTCTGCGGGCAATGTGATACAGGCAAAATACCCAACAAGTGAAATTTAAGCATTTTAGAAGATATAAAGGAAGACACCTAATATTGACCTCTGCCCTCCACATGCTCACACTTGGGTAAGAGCAGTGACATACACATGCAGGTGAATACACACACACACCAACGTGGAAGTCTTCGTGTTCTGGCCTATACACCTGCACTCCTCGGGGCGCAGGTGACTCTGGTGACCTTGGCTACCACACCCAGCCCTTGCTTTCCACCAGAATGCTAACATGACAGCCTTAAGCTCTTAAAAGACAGTGACATTTTAGTACAGGCTAGTAAGAATAGTAGAAATATGGAAGACTAAAGAGTGAAAGTGTTCCAGTATGTCCCCTCTCCCTGGTTCTAAGGCAGGACCAAGAGGTCTTCCCACTTCAGATTTCAGGACGGAAGTATAACCACCTCAGTGTTGATTCCTGCACAGGGCTAATGCCAGACCAGCTGGTGTGTAACTACTGATCTAGATTTTAAGAAATCTGGTTGGTTGAGCGCTGTTCACTTAATTGTGGATAAATCAGTCTTGTGCCTCAGTTTCCAATTATGTAAATGAGTGACAGTAAATGCACCGGCCTTGATTTATGTACTGCAGTGCTGGGGTGAACTCAGGGCCTCACACTGAGACAAACGGCTCTACCATGTGATTCACCCCTAGTGTAGAAGCCAGATAAAGGCACCCCGTGGTCTCTTGACTGATCCTGGGTGTGTCCTTGGATGTCACCTGTAGTTCCCTGCTCTTGGCAACTGAGACACAGTGTCACCAACGGTAGCCATCTCATGACCTGTTGACCTTGCCCTATCTAAATAATAATAAACCCCACTGCTGCCAAGGGACCCATCTGGTGACACTGTGGTTCCCACTGCTGGAGGCCACCATCTGTGTGCCTTTAAGAGAGGAAGGGGACCCTTCTGGCCCCTGCTATGCTAAACTACTTATCATTTGTGTACATTTCTTTAAAGATTTATTTATTATGTACACAGAAGAGGGCACCAGATCTCATTACAGATGGTTGTGAGCCACCATGTGGGTGCTGGGAATTGAACTCAGGACATCTGGAAGAGGAGTCAGTGCTCTTAACCTCTGAGCCATCTCTCCCGCCCTCATTTGTGTATATTTGTGGGTGAAGTTTTTTGTTTTTTTGTTTTGCACATGAGTATTTTGTTTGGAAATATTGTACACGGTTATGAGAGAAAGATGCATTTTTTCTCTTCAAGCTAAAAGCTTAAGTCTACCATTTCTTGGTTGCACTGAAAAATACTGCCTAGCCTTGCGCTTTCCCCATTGCTAGCTCCGCCTCCACTAAGTCCCAGCTCTTCCACACCTCACTCATGGTTCCTCTCCCTGGAGTTTCAGTTTTAAGGAGCCCAGGCTCTGTCTCCCTTCCCTCCTGTGAGAGGCCACCATGCCCCACACTGGTTTAGCAAAGTTCCAGTGGGACCTTGAAGCCAGTGAGGCTGGGACATGGAGATTTTGAGAGGATATTACCCTTGATAGTGAATTCCATTACAATTAACAGTTGGTTGCATACTTTTAAAAAAAGTAAATGAATTTGTCATGATTAAACGTTATAACAATTATGACAGAATAGAAAATATTAACTTTTTCTATTATTAAAATATTAATTTTTTTTTTTTCAAGACAGGGTTTCTCTGTGTAGTTTTGGTGCCTGCCCTAGATCTCACTCTATAGGCCAGACTGGCCTCAAACTCACAGAGATCTGCCTGCCTCTGCCTCCCAAGTGTTTTGGTTTTTGGTTTTTTTGGAGCTGATTATCGAACCCAGGGCCTTGTGCTTGCTAGGCAAGCGCTCTACCACTGAGCTAAATCCCCAACCCCATAAGTGTATATTTTAAGCCAATAATAAATTAAATCTACTTTTCAGGCGCTGAGGGATAGTTCAGTTGATAAAGTGCTTGCTTTGTAGCCATGAAAAGATGAGTTCAGTTCCCACAACCCATGTAGAAGCTAGGTGTGGCGACACGTTTGCAATCTCAGTATTGGAGTGGAGGAGCAGAGACGGGTTGATTCCTGGAGTTTGTCTGCCATCCAGCATAGCCTACTTGGCAAGTTCCAGGTGAGTGAGAGACCCTGTCTCTAAAACAAGTGGACAGAACCTGTGGTAGTTACTGTTCCGTTCCTGTGAGGAGACACCATGACAGTATTTATAAAGCATTAATTGGGGGCTGCAGCTGAGAGCTTATGTCTTCCCGATGCCGCAGGCCCAAGGGAGGGGCGGACCTGGGCCTGGTGTGGGCTTTTGAAACCCCCTAATCCTCAAAACAGTTCTGTCACCTAACCAGTGATGGCGCACACCTTTAATCCCAGCACTCCGGAGGCAGAGGTAGGTAGGTCTCTGTGAGATAAAGCCAGCCTGGTCTCCAGGACCTCCAACGGCTACGCGGAAAAACCCTGTCTTGAAAAACAAAACCTCACTATACCACTACTTTCATCGTCTTCTCTGTTGGCTGGATTCCTTCAGGACTCCACTCCTACCAGAGTCCACAATGCCCGCGTGCCTTACACAGAACCCTGGAGTGTTGGCACAGCGTCTAAAAGGGGACTGAGAATACTGAGCAGAATGTAAATGATATGTAAATCACTGTATTGCGTTGTTTAAGAAGGTGGCCAGGAAATAGCTTTACACGGTTAATATAGGTGCAGTTGTTCTCCACCCATGGTGTAGATGAGGAACCTATAGCTACAGAAAACTGCACACTGGAATACTGGTTTTCTCTCTGATATGTGCATGTCTTGGTGGATATGTGCAGGTGTGTATGTATGTCAAGGCCAGATGTCAGCATCAGGAATCTTCCTCTCAGCAAGGCTGTTTTCATCCCTCACTGCACCTCTGAGTACGGCAGTTACAGACAGTTAGCTTGGCTTGTACATGGGTACTGGAATCTAAACTCAATCCTCATGTCTTCATGACCGTCATCTCCATAGGTCCTGTGTTTTTACTGAATACAACCACACTACACGTCTACTTGATCGATTCTGTTTTTGAGTTCTTAGTATCACAGTGGGCTCTGCTTCTTGATCAACAATGTAAAATTTCTTCACTTGAGAACCCAGGAGTGTAGCTGAACGCTGGAAGATCAGAGAAGCAGAACAAGCCACAGCTATCTCACCTTGCTAGTTCCTCAGGTGATCTTGTTTCCTCAGGCTGGAAGCTTCTGAGTCCTCCTCCACAAGAATCTCAGCTGAACTGTGTTGCTCCAAAGCTTAAACTAACTACATGCTTATTTCCTTTTAGTTCCTGGCCCTCACGCCTTATATACCTTTCTCTTTCTGCCCCCACTCCCTGGTGTTAAAGGTTATGTTTCTGGGATTAAAGGCTTGGGTCACCATGCTTAGCTGTTTCTAAAGTGGCCTTGAACTCAGAGATCCAGCTAGCTCTGCATCCCAAGTGCTGGGATTAAAGGTGTGTACCACCACCGCCCAACTTCTGTTATGGTTTACTCTTCCCATTTTCTAGCCACCATTTCTGGCTCTGTTCTAGTGGCTGTCTGTTCTCTGACCCCAGATATGTTTATTTTGGGGAACACACAATATTTCAGGGAACACAATACCCACCACATTTCCCCTGTTTTTGTCTAAAATTAAAAAAAGGTTATAACTAATACAAGAAAAATCATATCCAATAAGTATATACGATATACACAGTCAAGATTACATTAATGATGTCTAGTCCATTAACATTTGACAGATTCAGGTGAAAAACTCCATTATCTATAATGTCCAGTCCAGTAACATTTGATAAACTCAGAGAAAATTTTTTCATTACTTATCCTATCTTTTCTTTTCGTAATAGATTCAGTAGTCTACCTTTTGTCATTTTTATATCTTCTCCTTTTTCTTTTTAGAGTAGATTCAGTGATCTACCCATTTATCTTATTATTTCTTTATCTTTTTTCTCAGGGTAGATTCAGTGATCTACCTCATATCTATTTTCTCTTTTTCCTTTTCTTTTTTTAACAAAACCTCTGAATCTAATCTTCATGTTCAGCTTTTTCCCTGACCATTAACAATTAACAACTTGTAACCAATCATCATAAACAATGACAATATCCAAAACTCATTAAACGACCGAAAACCTCCCATCCCTCTTTTTGGGGATGTGGGCGTCATCTTCTTAAAATTACTTCCATCTTTAGGGGATCCTGAAAAGAAAATTTTTGGGTTAATTGTCAAGTCCTGTATCATTTGTCCCGCCGCTGCATAATGAGAAAGTGCAGGGCTTGTTTCAAGTCCTTGTTCAGGTAGTCTGTCAGGCTGGATCATCTCAGCCAGTCATCTCGAAATTGTCCTGAGCTGTTTGTAGTCCAGAGTCGATCTTTCCATGGTGTTAATGGCTTTACCATAGTCCATGTGGCATCATAGTCCATTGTGGAGTCCCATCATCCTTTTGAAGATTTCAAAGTCACTGTTAGGCATGATCATGGTTCCCTTTAGATTTTTTTTTTTTTTTTTTTGGTGCTTCCTCTGTGGTTTGGAGCAATCACAATCTCATGTCTGTCTGTCTTTTGGAACCATGAACGTTCTTCCCTAGAAGAGAAAATCTTCACAGCAATTTCTCCCCACCATTTCTCTTGCCAACCTTTTCCAAACTGACCTTTGCCTATGCTTTCTTGTAACATGCTGGTCCTGGCAATTCTTCTCTGAACAAGCAGCAGTAAACCTTTTGTCCCAGGTAGCAGCATCACCAAAGTCACCAACACGATGAGAAGCAGCCGGTAACTCGAAGCAGCAGCCACTGCCTCCATGGTCCCACCAACACTGTTTGTGTCTCTGACCCGGCCAAAGCTTCTCCTAGGCCGGCCTCAACTCTGGATCCTCCTGCCTCTGCCTTCTTCAGTAAATTCTACCGGCATGTGCCACCACAGCCGGCCGAGTGTACCTCGGGCCTGAGCTGGGCCTGCAAGGCCACAGGCAAGAGGCTATTTCATGAATTCGTACCACGAACGTTGGGTGCCAGATATTGGTGAAATTACTAAGGCCACTCCACGTAGTTAAAAGGGAGGTTTATTTTGTGGGGTACTTACAAATGAGGGGGTAGGTTACAGGGTCTGGCAAGGGTATAGCACAATCAGTGCTGGAGCATTTGTCTGGTCTGTATAAGTAAGGGCTGGTATCAAATAAGAAACAACCCTTTTCTTCATTTGAAAAGTCCCTCGCCTTTAATCCCAGCACATGGGAGGCAGAGGCAGGCAGATCTCTGAGTTTGAGGCCAGCCTGGTCTATAGAGCGAGTTCCAGGATAGCCAGGGTTACACAGAGAAACTTTTTCTTGAAGAAAACAAACAAAAACAACAAAAAGGAAATAATAATAAACTCAGCTCGGTTGGTAGAATAGTGGCCTATCGTGAAGCTCTGTGTTCTATCCCCATGAGCACATAAGCCAGTGTGGGGAGTAAACAGCTATGGTCCCAGGTGGAGGCAGGAGGACCAGAAGTTCAGGATCATCCTAGGCTACACAGGCTACAGCTTAGTTATATGAGGCCCTGTCACTGTTGCCCAGCCTCCCCACAAAAGGAAAATTAAAAATGGCCAATTAAAGAAAAGAAAACAAAACGTTAAAGCATGCACATGCCAAAAGAAGGTAATGAATCTCCGGGGTGCTAGGAACCCAACTCAGGCCCTCTGGAAAGGAGCAAAAGTGCTCTAGCCCCCTACCCAATGATTTTTAAGGGTTGGTGGGTATCTTAAGTGATATTTATTTGTCGGCATTATTTACCTCCCTCTCTTTATTCCTCGTTCTCTCTTCTCCAGCCTAGATTTCTCCTCCTCCTTATTCTCTCTGCTCACCAGCCCTGCCAAGCCCTCTAATGCCTAGATATTCAGATTTGTATTAGTTCAGTCAGGTGCCTTAGGCAGGCAAGGTGAAACAGCAACATGTCTTTACATAATAAACAAATGTAGCATAAATACATGTAACACACCTCTCACAGTTAAAGTAATATTCCACAACAGACTCTTGAATGTGCAGGCTTTGGAGTTTGATCAGATCTCATTCTTGGTTGCTTGGCCACAGCTTTCTTGCCTGGAAAATGGCACCAGGGTCAGGTGTGATGGTCTCCCTGTTACCCCAAATTGGGAAAACTGAAGCAAAGAGAGTACCACTTCCAGGCCAGCCTGGGATACACCACCAGACCTTGTCTGAGGAAATGAGGAAGATTAACCTTGAAGTCTCCTCGTAGCTCACCATGTCTTAGGAATATGCACATATAACTCACTAGAATGTGCACTTGCTGTGATCGTTGAAAGCAGGCTTAGAACGTGGCTAGGTCTGAGAGGCCAGCCATGATTGGCTTCTATGTAAGTAAGCATTCATCCTTCAAGCCAGGCCTTGGGACACAGGCATGCAGTGTCTCAGTTGGAAGGCTAAGGAAAAAGAACAAAGAGTCACGTCTGGCCTGGACTGCACTGCAGAGATGCAAGGTCAGCCCAGGCAACTTTGTAAGACCCTGTTTCAAAATTTAAAACCGGGTTAGAGATGTAGCTCTGTGCTAGGCCACTTGCCTACTTAGCCTGTGTGAGGCCTGCATTCAACCTCCAGCACTGGGCCAGGGAACATACCTAGTCTGTGATGTGCCAGGTTCATTCTCCAGTACTGGCCAAGAGGACTTCTTTATATCTACACATACACATGTGTCAAGCTGGGTGTGGTGGCATTTGCCTGTAATCATAGCTACTTTGTAAGGGTGAGGCAGGAGGATCTTTCCTTAAAGGGAAGAAAGAAATCTTAAATAGTTTTAGGCTACCAAGGGCAAATAAAGGACAGCCTCTTTTACCCCGAGTGACAGATGGGCATGCTAAGACACAAAGGACCAAGAGGCCTCCTGTGCCTGTGGCCCCACTTTTTCCAAGATTACAGCCTGCAGGTGTCTAGGGCCTCTTGTGTGTTTCGGGTTCCATTGTCTATGCCTCAAACACTCAATCCTTCTACCTTAGCTTCATAGGTGCTGGAACTAAAGGCATGTATGCCACATCTTGCTTTTACGTGTGCTTTCTTAGTTAACGCTTTAGATTTGAATACCAGTGTAGCATGAATCTTAAAGGTACTTGTTAATAAAATCAAACCTGAGCCAGGTATTGGGGTGAATGCTGGAAGATCAAAGAAGCAGAACAAGCCACAGCTTCCTCACCTCGCCAGTTTCTCAGCTGGTCCTGTTTCCTCAGGCTGGAAGCCTCTGAGTCCTCATCCAAATGAATCTCAGCTGAACTGCTGCTCCAAAGCCTGAAAGCTAAACCAGCCAAATGCTTCTAGTTTCTGGTCCTCACGCCTTATATACCTTTCTGCTTTTTACCGTCACTCCCTGGGATTAAAGACGTGAGTCTCTATGCCTGGCTGCATCCTTGAACAGATGGATTCTGCCTCTGGAATGCTAGGATTAAAGGCATGTGCTACCACTGCCTATCCTCATGTTTAATATTGTGGCTCTTCTGTCTCTGACCCCAGATAAGTTTATTAGGGTGCACAATATTTCAGGGAACCAATACCACCACACACCAGTACTGTCCTATACATTCCTCTAGTTAAAACAGGAAGACCAAGAAGGATAAGCTCTGTCACATGTCACTCAGTTACAGGAGACAGGACATAAGGATTCTCCCAGAAGCTCTGTCACTGTCATTTGAAAAAGAAAGCCATGGGTAAGAATGGAGGCTCTTGGGGACCTCAGACATGGTTCTACCGTTTGAACTGAAACCTGCCACACTTCTCCCAGGGGAGAGAGGGCCTGGGTCCACTTGTCCCATGTGGTTTGGAGCCAAGCTGCTTCAAGATCTAATCGCAGAAACTAGAGGATGTTCTGCTCTTCCAGAGGATGTGGGTTTGTTTCTCATCTCCACGTGGGGCTCATAAATGTCTGTAATTCCAGTCCCAGAGGATCTGATGCCCTCTCTGGTCCCTGCATGTTCCAAACATGGACATAGTACACAGGTATACATGCAGATTAAATGCCTGCATATATAAAATAAAAGTATAAAAATAATATAAATAAAAGATTCTAGCTAGTCATGGCCGATCATAGATTAAAGCTGAGGTGATGGCTCAGGTGGTGGAGCACTTGTAAGGTGCCCACTTGTATCCCAGCCCTGGGAAGGCAGAGACAGGACATTCCCTGGGCCAGCCTAGCCTACTTGATGATGAGTTCCAGGTCCCAGTGAGAGTCCCTGTCTCAAACAATAAGCTTGAGTGACTCCTGGGCAATCACACTAAATGTTCACTCCTGGCCTCCACACACATGCACAAACAGGTACACTTGCACATGGACACACAAAGCCCTTGAATCAACTTTCAAAATGCAATCCACCTATCATTCCTACATTTTGGCAGTTCATGGCCAGATCCTGTCTCACCAGAAAAGGGAAAAAAAAAAAATCTAGTTGTACAGCTACATGAGGGAATGGGTCCTTGGATCTTGAATGGGGTTCTCCCATCCCCATCATCAGGTTAGCTCCAGAACTGGGCTCCCTACCCTCAACACTAACCCACTCACCTATAGTCTAGCTGTGGCCCTCCTAAGCTGACAATGGTGCCATGTCTGATCCACAGCCCTACCCTTCACTTCCCTCTCTAACCAGGGGACAGCCTCAATCCCTCAAAGCCTTCTAAGAACCCACGGCTGAAAGACGCCCCTGGAAGCCCCCAGAGCCCCATGCTGATGCAGTCACACCACTCTGGAGAGTCAGAAGACAGTTCGGAACCTGCAGCATCTGGAGAGCCAGGTGGGGAGGAACCAGGACCCACAGCTTCCAGGTAGGTGGCTCAGAACTTTCCAGCAGGCTTCTGCTTCAGTAATTCACAGCAAGCTCAGGGGAGTGGACCAGGGTGACCCGCCACTACTGCAGCCCTCCCTGGTCCAGGAAAATCACAGTTAACACTGATCCAGTCTCAACCTCAGCCACACGACAGGTTGAAGCTGGGAAGACAGCTCAAGTGGAAAAACACCTTTCTCACAAGCACAAAGACCTGACTCCATCACTGGAATCCATGTAAAAAAGCCTCAGCATTGTGGTGTACTTCTGTGATCCTAGGCTGCAGAGGTAGTAGAGGCAGATCCCTGGGGCTCACTGTCCAGTCACTGTAGCCTAATGGGTGAGTTCCAGGCAAGTGAGTGACTCTTTCAAAGTGCCCTGAGGATGATACCTGAGGTCCTCTGGGTGCATGCATGTACATGTACACACATGTATAAGAAAAACAGCTGGGCAGTGGTGGTACACAACTTTAATCCCAGCACTCGGCAGGCAGAACCAGGTGGAGCTCTGTGAGTTCGAGGCCAGCCTGGTCTATAGAGTAAGATCCAGGACAGGCACCAAAGCTACACAGAGAAACCCTGTCTTGAAACCCCACTACCACCACCAAAAAAAAAAGAAAGAAAGAAAAGAAAAACAGGCTAGTCATGGTGACACACACCTTTAATCCCAGCACATGGGAAGCAGGGGCAGGCAGATTTCTGTTAGTTTGAGGCCAGCTGGGTTACACAGTGAGACTTTCCAAAAGAAAGGAAGGAAGGAGGACAGTGGAATCAGGAGGCGCAAAATAACTGGTGAGCAAAGCCTTTGGGGAAAACATTGTGGGCTAGGTGACCATGTTTGCTGAACACAGTTGTTCTGTCTGTCCGTCTGATTTCAGGTCACAGCAGTCTTGCTAACAGTGCCGCCATGAAGCCACAAGTGTTGGCTCTGCAGACTTGTGTGAGCCACACACCACCCAATCCTTCCTCTCAGAAAGCCACAGAAATTTAATTCTCTGCTCACTTCTAGGCCTGTAGGGATGCACGGCTGTGAGGCCTCTCGGACAGACCAGAGTGGGGTGGGGTAGGGAGTAGAATACCCATCTTGAGCTATTTTTTTTAAAATGTTCACTAAGAAATAGCACCTATGGGGCTGGAGAGACGGCTCAGAGGTTAAGAGCACTGGCTGCTCTTCCAGAGGACCAGGGTTCAATTCCCAGCACCCACATGGTGGCTGGCATAATGTTATGTATGCAGATAGAGCACTCATATACATAAAATAAATAAAACTCTCTTTAAAAAAAAAAAAGAAATGGCACATATACAGAAAAAGACACAGAATAACAACAAAAACAACAAACATAAAACAAAATGTGGAAGAAAATCTTGCTGGTGCTCCAGAAGCCACACAAATGACCTTGGTGTAATCTTGTAATTTACTTTGCAGTGCTGGGATGGAATCTGGCCCTCTTCATGTCTGTTCTATGGAGCTAGCCCTAGCACCTAAAAGATATTTTAAAAAATATTTATTTTGAAATACGGTTTTACTGAGCAGCCCTAGCTGGCCTGGAACTCACTCTGTAGACTAGATTGGCATTGAACTCACAGAGATCCGCCTGTCTCTGCCTTCTGGGTGCTGGGTTTAAAAGTGTGCACCATCCTGCCTGTTAGGATTTTCTTTTGTCTTTTTCCTCCCTCCCTCTCTCCTTCCTTCCTTTTTTGTGTGAATGGGCCGACTTGCAGCACATCCTCTGGGTGGATGTCAGAGGTCAGGGACAACCTGTGGAGTCAGAGCTGACTTTCCACTTGTGGGGGCAGGGTGTCTGTCGCTCTGCTGTGGATAGGCCAGCTGCTCACAAGCTTTCAGGGTGCTCCTGCCTCTCATGGGGTGCGGGATTGCAGTTCTTGTACCACTCCTCTAGTTTTTTCTTTCCTTTTTTTATAAGCCTGCTTGTGTGGCAAGGTCTTCTACACACTGAGCTTTCTTCTCAGATTCTGATTTTATTGCTCAGCAGTACTGCACTTTGTATGTCGATCATGCGTTGTAAATTTCACCCTTTCAAAACAGAGGATCCTAGTCATAAAGAAGTTGCCTAGCAGGTGCCAGGCCCTGCATTCCATCCTCAGCCGTGTTGGGGAAATGGATTGGTTATATCCTTTAAACCCTGAAAAAGAATTTCCAGGCCCTCCCTGGAAGATTCAGAATTACTTTTCGGGGCTAGAGAGATGGCTCAGTGGTTAAGAGCACTGGCTGCTCTTCCAGGGGTCCTGAGTTTGATTCCCAGCAACCACATGGTGGCTCACAACCATCATAATGAGATCTAGCGCCCTCTTCTGGCCTGCAGGGACACATGCAGGCAGAACACTGTATACATAATAAATAAATAGATCTTTAAAAAAAAAAGAATTTCCATTTAAGTTCTCATCTCCCTTTGTCCTTTGAGAAAATGTGTAGGACTATGTTGTGGTAAGTCTGTTTGTGTGTGTGTGTATACATGTGTGTGTGTATGAGAGCATGTGTTGGGGATAGACCCATAGATTCACATATTAGGCTCTCCTGCTGGAGCTGCATCCCTGACCTCCCTTTGTCTTGGTATGTAAGTGACATCTGGAATGACTTACAGTCCTTCTGTTTTGCTTCTCCCCACCTAGCTGCCCTGTGGAGGACACAAGAGCTGCCTTGGACCTCCCAGGGTCACCAGAAGAGCTGGCCCCCCTGCCTCCTTCCCAGGTGAGCCTCCTGTTGCTGGGTCTATACCCTGTTAATGGGCAGCAGCTCACTGCTCACAGGAATGCAGGGACTTGCAAGGACAGAAGACTGCTGTTGTGTGAGACTCCAGGAAAGGGAATCAAAGCAAGGCACGGTAGTGCACACCTTTAATCACAACTTGGGAAACAGAGTCAGGTGAATCTGAGTCCAAGGCCAGCCTGTACTACCTAGTATATTCTAGACTAGCCTGGGCTACAGAGTAAGACCTTGTCTCAGGAAACAAGGTAGGGGGTGGGGATAGAAGGAAGGTAAAGGAATAGTTGGGTATGTAGCTCAGTTAGAATGTTTGCCCTAGTGTGCATTAAGAACTGGGTTTTATCCCCAAGACTGCATAAACCAGGTAGGATGGGACATGCCTGAAACTCTAGCACTCCAGAGGTGAGGACAGGAAGACCAGGAGGAGTTCAAGGTCAACCTCACTATATAGCAAGATCAAGACCAGCCTAAGTTATATGAAATCTCATCCCAAAACCAAAATTCCAAGTTGGGGGTGGAACTTAAAATAAGGAGAACCTAGCATGGAGACAGACCGCTAGTTCCGCACTCAGGAAACAAAGGTGGCGGCCTGGTCTGCAGAGTGAGCTTGTCTGGGAGGGAGGGAGAGAACAGGGGAGGGGAGGGAGGGGGAGGGAAGGGGAGAGGAGGAAGGAAGGAAGGAAGGAGAGAGAGAGAGAGAGAGCGGTCTGTAACTGAGTGGTGCAGTGCTTCCTAGTATGCAGGGAAGTTCAATCCTGAGTACTGGGAAAAAATAAAAATAAAAGGATGTGTAGGGGCTGCTTTTCCTAGGACCCCACTCTTCCATGCTGCTGCTAATTTTACTGTGTCATTTTACAGAACTCAGTTGGGAGGTTTGTCCCCCAGTTTGCCAAACCAAAGAAGACAATAACAAGAAAAGCCAAGGCGTGGGAAGAGGTCCCAGAGAGCTGCACAGGAAGCCAGGTAAGAGCCTCCCTTCCCTTAGCCTGCTGCTCCTGCTGGTTAACCTTGACACCACAACCGTCTGGTGCTCTGCCTCTGCCCCCTGCCATCGCAGCACACTCCAGGTTCCCAGTATGTACTGCATGCTCAACAGCACATCTGAGACCACTCTGTACCCTGGCTCGCAGCTTGCATGGCAACAGTCAAATTCAGAAAGGTAGTGTATGTTTTCCTGAGAGCTTCCTCTGCTTCCTGGGGGCTTCTGTGCAAGTTAGAAGTGTTTAAAAAATGTGGGGGAGCCAAGCAGTGGTGGTGCATGCCTTTAATCCTAGCACCCAGGAGGCAGAGGCAGGGGGATCTCTGTGAGTTTGAGGCCAGCCTGGTCTACAGAGCTAGTCCAGGACAGCCAAGACTATTATATAGAGGAACCTGGTCTCAAAAAACAAAACACAAAACAAAACAAAAAGTGGGGCTGGAGCGATGGCTCAGCAGTTAGAAACACTAGCTGCTCTTCCAGAGTCTAGAGCTGGAGTGGCAGGCAGTTGTGAAACCCCAGAAATGGGTGCTGCAAATCAAATTCAGGTCCTCTGCGAGAGTACTATCCCCCCACGACTGCTTGGCCATTCCTCCAGCCCCCAGGAGTCTTAGGATTGCCCTTGCCATCCTGAATCCTTGGGTTGACATGTTGCTGATGACACATGCCCCTGGAGGAGAGTGCATGGTGGCCTTGGCAGCAGCAGGTTTGGAGTAACCTAGTGGAGAATGTGAGGGCTGGGGAATGGCTCAGTGGGACAGCACTTGAGTAGCCAGTACAGGACTCTGGGTTCTGTCTCAGCACACTAACTTAAATAGATTATTGGGGCTGGGGATGTTTGGTACAGCACTTGCTTAGCATGCAAAGCCCTGGGTCATCCATCCCCAACACTGCATAAACTGTGATGGTGCTTGCTTGAAACCCAGTTCCTAGGAGGTAGGTGGAAAAGGGAGGATCAGGAGTTCAAGACTATCCTGAGCTCCATACCAGCTTTTCAGATCAGGAGTTCAAGGCTGTCCTGAGCGATGTACTAGCTTTTTAGATCAGGTTGGGCTTCGTGACAACTAATCTTGGGAGGGGGAGGAAGTTGGGGGTTTGAGGTTTTCTCTATCTAGCAGTGGCTGTCCTAGAACTCACTCTGTAGACCAAGCTGGCTTCGAACTCATAGATCCACCTGCTTCTGCCTCCTGAGTGCTGAGGTTAAAGGCATACACCATCCACCAATCTGATTGGTTAGCACATTATCACTGACTGGACAGTTCACACCACCAGGGTCTCTGTGAGCAAGCACATTACAGGAGACATGGAGAGTGCAGACTGGTCCGCAGACTACTTCAGAACTCAGTGTTCTGACTCCAGGAGCACGGGCTGCCGTGCTTCTAATTTAGAAGTCCAGGGTGCCAAGTAGGCTGGGTGCCAGGTCATGCCTGCATTTTCTCCTACATCCCCCATATCAGACACATACACCATACATATCATATATATCACACACAGCATACAACATATACATATCATATGCAGCATTACATCATATACACCATATGTATACATCCCATACACACATAAATGAATCACACATTATACACATATCATTCACACACATCAAACAATCATATACACAACAGTAATATTAAAAACAATTTAGCCAGGCGGTGGTGGTGCATACCTTTAATGCCAGCAGAGGCAGGCAGATCTCTGTGAGTTCAAGGCCAGCCTGGTCTACACAGAGAAACCCTGTCTTGAGAAAAAAAAAAAAAAAAAAGATATTCTCACTTGGGAGGCAGAACCATGTGTTTTGAGTTCATGCCATCTTGGTCTATGTAGCAAGCTCCAAGCCAGTGAGGCTGCACAGGGAGACACAGTTTCAAAGCCAGTGTATATGGAACAAGAGCAGCTTGAGTGGAAGGTCCCTGCTGCCACAGCTCCTTAGCTTTCTCATCATGTGGCACTTTCTGGAGGGAGAGGTTGTTAGACAGGTAGCATGTAGCTAAGATTGGCCTTAAACTCCCAATTCTCATACCTCTATCTCCCAAGTGCTGTATTAGAGATGTGCACTACCACAGCTGGAAGGTAGGTCTTCCCCAGACTCACATCTAGGTCATGATGTTGGGCTTGAGCAACACAGGGTGTCACCATTGGAAGATGTGCATAAAAAGCACAGGGAACTTTGTGTAGCATTTGTTAAAACATGACTGCAGTGACCTCACAGTTAGAAAAGCCATCATCACCATTGGGCTTTTGAGACAGAATCTCACTCTGTGGTCCAGAGCAGCCTCAAACTTGGAATCCTTCCTCAGCCTCCGAATGTGATGAGGCATGTGTGCCACCAAGTCCAGCCCAAACAAGCTGCTTTTTGTAATGGTATTTTTATTACCTATATGCATATGCGTGTGTATGAGTTTGGGTGCATGTGTGCCACAGTGTGCATGTGGAAGTAAGAAGGCAACCTGTGGAGTCTGTGCTCTCCACCATGCCTTGACAGAAAGTGCCGTTCTACCCACAGCCTTCTCACTGGCTCTGGCACATCGTATTAAATTGACAAGGGCTAATGAGATGGATCAGCAGGTCAAGGCACTTGTCATCAGATCTGACAACCTGAGGACCCCTTAATGGAATGAGAGTGAACCAACTTCCACAAGCTGTCCTCTGCCCTCCACACGCGCACACACACGTGTAATAAGCTGATGTGTGTGAAGTGCCATTGGGTCAACTGGAAGCAGTCTTTAAATCCTTTGTTGACTCTGGGGATGGGGCTAGAACTCAGAGCCTGTGTAACTACGCAAGCACTCTATTACCAAGCCACCCCACATCCTACAGCCTGGATTTTATTTATTTATTTGGTTTTTCAAGACAGAGTTTCTCTTTGGCCATCTGGATTTTTATGCTACGAGTATCTGAGTGCTTATTGCACTTACTGCAGGGAAGGCCCCATGAAAGGAGGAATGTGTGTGCTTCCTGTCCTCCTGCCTCAGCACAAAGCTCTGCCTAGAGCAGTTGCTGGACCCCGCTGTGGTACCTAGTGGTGGGTGCAACCATCTGATCCTGAGGACAAGGCTTGATTATCTAAGGCCCAGGAACTGCAGCCTCAGGGAAGCTTGCCAGGATGTCACCAGGGGATCTTTCCCTATCCCAACTAGAAAAACCTTCAGAGTGCTTGATTATCTAAGGCCAGGTCTGAATCTTATCATTTCCACAGGAAACATGGCCAGAGCTGGGTGCCCTCCAGGCAGGCAGCCAGCCACAGAAGGAGTCCCTGAGGTTCCCTTTCCATGACACCAGGAGACCAAAAGACCAGACATGGGCAGATGGTACCTGCTCAAAGGAGAGGACTATCTCATCAGATACTGGAAGCCTAGAGAACAATGACTTTGAGATGCAGAGGGCCATGGTTCAAGACAGTAGTAGCCAGGAAAGGCAACTGTCAGATGATGATGCTGAAGGGGGAAAGGCAGACAGCAGAGCCCCACAGGAAGGAGGAGGTGCCCAAGGAGGAGGAGCAGGGGCTCAGCAGTCTGAAGAACCCCAGGAAGGAGAAGGCATCCTCTACATTTCAGCATCAGTTTCTGCCTCAGACCCTGCTGTGCCTGTCACTACACACATACTCAGTGGCACAGGTGCAGTGCCACGCTGCGGCAGCCCAGCAGATGCCTCTCTTACAGACAGTGTCATCACAGATGTCAGCTTAGATCCCTCTGTGCTACAACACAGAGGTCCAGAGGAGGCTGGGCTGCCATGCTCTGTGGATGGGCAGACCCCTGGTAGAGGCTGTACTGGGACTCTGCTGGACTACACACCTCTTGCTGAGGAGGCCAGGCTGGAAGAAGGATCCCCTGGTGACATCCTGGCAAGCCTCCCTGAGGCTGCAGTTCCTGGGGAACAAGAGCCCATGGTGGATGCCGGAGATCCAGGCCATGTAGAACAGGAAATGAGTCCAGCTGTCAAGACCAAGGACCCTGGCTCTGACGGACAGCTACCAGGAGAGATAGGAATGCTGCCTTTACAGGCACAGCCCATGAACCAAAGTGTAGTGGGACTGAGCAGCCTGAACTGCCATCAAGACTTTGCAGGCCTCAGTCTGTCCCCTCCTACCCCCTCTCAGCTAGAGCATAGTCTTGCAGCTAGTGACCTTCCCCAGAGGACCAAGGGCTGTCCTAGCAGCCCAGGAATTCCCATAATCCTGGCAGGACAGCAGCAGTCAGCTCCCGGTTCTGGAGATCATGCTACATGGCCGGAGTCCTCAGCAATGGAACTAGACTTTCTTCCTGACAGCCAGATACAAGATGCCCTGGATGCCCCCAACGTGGAGGCCCTACCTGAGCAGGTAAGAGCCTTCCTGTGCTCAACACATACACATACACCCCGGTCGGTGAAATTCAAAGGCAAGCTGGGGTTGAGGTGTCTGACACTTCCTTCCTGTAGCATAGACATTTGGGGGTGGAGGACTCACAGCAACTTTGGGCACAGTGGAATCTGGTTTTCCTGAAAGGCAGACCTGCTGGCTATCCATGTGGGCCTGGCTTGTGTGACTGCTAAGGAGCCCTAGGACAGGGAGAGACAGGAACTTTGTCAGTCTGGGGCTCCTTCCCTGCTCTAATTAGAGGCCTCAGCTGTGCCACCCATGCCCAGCATCTATTAGTGGCAAGGGGATGTGCAAGACCACTACTAGTCACCCTGAAGAAGCTTAAGCAGATGGAGGAAGGGGCTCACTCCTGAACTGGAAAGAGCCCTCGCTTTCTTGAGACTTGCTGGGAATGTTGACATGATTTTCCTGTTGACACGTGAGTAATTGTGCTTTGTATTATAGTTCCTAAGGGTCTTGTCCATTCACAGCTGCCCAGATTTAGCCTTCCGAGCCTCTGAGGCAGCCATTCAAGGTCACCTGTCAGCCTTACCTCCTGGGAAAAAGCAGCCCTGCTGTCTGTTGCTGCTCTTGATCTGAGAAAGGGCTGTACTACCACACCCTGGGACTAGGCAGCTCTCCTACACAGGGTGTGGTAGAGGCTGAAGGAGGCCAGGCACCTGCTGGAGAGGAGGAGCCTGTGATACACTACCTCCGCTGCAGTGAGTCTGAAGCCGCTCTGCCTTGGAACAGAGCTTGGTGGTCTCCAGCAGGGTGTGTGAGTGTCCTCCCAAGGAGCCAAGACTTCACACTGACCAACAACCTCTCTCTGAGATACTTAGCTAGTCCATTCTGCCACTTGGAGAGGCTTTTCTTAAGACACAACCCCTCAATACAAGCAAAGAATTTTACCTAGTGCTCAATCCAAGAAACAGGCAGCCATGCTTCTAGGCCATGGGTTCCATCCTAGCATCAAAGAGATGGGGAGAGCCTCCCTTCCATCCTTGTTGGGGAACTTGCTGGGCTATACTTCTCAGGACGCTGGGCCTGTGGTGTAGGCCAACATGGCTTGTCTTAGCACTATGAGAAGCTGGGGTTCCATCCCACCCCTGTAAATAAAACCTATTAAGACCAAAGGAACCTGGCATTCAGCTTGTCAGACAGCAGGAAGCGCCAGCCTGGGAGTGGTTATCTCTGACACTGGGTATTCCTGAACAAACTGGGGTGACCCAGCCACTGAGCATGTTCCCACTGGGAAGCCAGCAGCAGCCCAGCCAGGCTGTAAGACGGGCTCTGCCTCTCAACACAGGGACACCTAGGATCAGGAATGGGTGACTTCACAGCCAGTCACCTCACACCTACAGCTCACCCTGCAATGAGTCTCAGCCTTGTGCAGTGCTCTCCTGCTGGCAATTTGGTGTTTTCCCTCCCAGCTCTGGTTGGTCTGAAGCTACCACAGCTGGCATGGCTAAATGGCCTGTGTGGGCCCTGGGCTCCATCCCTAGTTCTTGGGGAAAACAGATCCTTTCGGCCCTCCTAGGTTTGGGGCATTGGGCATTGGCTGGTCGTATTTGGCTCAGGCTTCTAGGACTTAAAGTGCCATACCCCTTTTGTCCAAGGTAACACCCCACAGGCATGCTGTGAGTGTGGCCTCTTTTAGGGGGAGATTCTTCTCTGCACAGTTCAGCAGTATAGTAGGATGAACAAGTACAAACGTCATATTTCATTTTAGATGGAGCTTGCAAGGTTGCCCTGGCTGGGCTCAAATGACCCCCCCAGTTCTATACCAGCAGTCCTCATAAATTCCCATGCCAACCTATCTGCAACCTCTTTCCCTTATAGGATGCTCATAACACCACCTCCTTTCTGCCGCTGCTGCTAAGTCCCTAGACTTTTTCTGCAGGCCACATTGACCTCAACCGCACCCCGCACCCCCCCACCCCCCCCCCCCGAGTTCCAGGTGCCCCAGCTTCAGGGCCTTTTTTTGCTTTTTAAAGGGGGCCGGATCTCAGTTTCACAATGACCACATTCACATAGGGTAGCCTAAAACCCAGAAGGCTGGTCCCAAACTTGCACCAATCCTGCCCCAGCCCCCAAATTCCTAGGATTACAAGTATGTACCACCAAGCCTGGCCATGGTTTCTAGTTTTTCAAGACAGGTCTCATGATGTAGCCCTGGAACTCACTTTGTAGACCAGGCTGGTATTGAACTCACAAAGATAAGTCTGCCTCTGCCTCCTGAGTGCAGGGATTAAAGATGTGCACCTCTACGCCCAGCTTTGCTCCAAGATCTTTAAAGATACTTTGGGACAATTCAGTGATTGGGGTGAAACCCAGTGTATCATGATGCATAGCAGCCTGCTGCATGGAGGAGAGAGAGGACAGAGCAGCTGTCTGGAGCTGGGCTTGGCATCGTGCTTCCTCTGTAGGAGCTCAGCTGAAGTGAACATAGGTCCTGGGCTGCTTCCTTCTGCCAGGCAGGGTGATTCACACACGGTCCCTACTCTTTCCAGGGTTTTCCTGCAGGGAGTGTGCCAGGCCTTGGTTGGCCTGCCCCTAGCCCAGATGCCGTTGGAGGATCCCCAAAGGCAGTGGCCAAACCTCAGCCCAGGTAGGCTGGAAAGTCTTCAATCCAGAATGGGAGCTGGGCCTGTCTTTCAAACTGCCATGCACCGTACGTCCTGGGAACTCAGGTGCCCATGGTCCACTTCCAAAATCCTGTCCTTCGGAGCTGGGTCCCCTGGGGCAGTCCCTCCAGCACCTTAGACTGTTCCAGCCTCTTTGTACATGGGTGTCCTAAGAGGAGCCTGGGTGTTCCTGAGCTCCATAAACGGGCATCTAGTCAGGGCTGGGAACTGTGTGCAGAAACAGTCTGAGGCTGCCCCAAACTCTGGATCTGGCAGGGACCCCAGGGACTGCCTCCCCTTTCTTCTCACTGCCCTGTCTGGCCTTCCCTCCTGTTACCTTGCACTTGAGCCTGACTCTGTCTCTGCAGAGACTTATCAATGATTTACCGCCAAGTTTCTGTTTCCATCAGGCAATTGTGAAGGAGGGCTAGAATGCCACCCTGACCTCCTTTGTCCCTGTCCCTCCTCCAGCCTGCTGTACCCTCCTGCTGCCACTGTCAACACAGTCCCTCCCTGTGACAGTGTGCCAGAAGCAGGTTAGCCATGTTACCCACCGTCCAGGAACTCTAGGAAAGCCGAGGGCCTGACAGGCTGCCACCATTAGGTGCCTGGAGCCTGTGTGGCACATCTGGAGCTCCTGAGTATAGAAAGTTCAGCCTGAGGCGACAGGGCCCTTGCTCTGCTCATACAGAGAGGCTGCACATCCCTTTAGGAAATGGTGTGGCCGGTCCTCGTCCAGAGTATCTTGAGTGCTGGGGATCATGGGAAGCAAATTAGAGTTAAGTAAGTGTTAAGGGTTCCTTTGAGGAGTTAAAATCTGGTCAAGATAAACTGGGAAAGAATATTCCAGAGTCCTCAGAGGCACTGGAAGAATGGCCAGGAATTGAGTGTGGTTTGAGCAGAGACAACGGAGAGGGCCGGGTGCAGGCTGGGTGTGTGTGTCCATTGGTGGAGAAGGCAGGATTTGTAGGTGGGATGTTCTTGTGCAGGGGAGGGGCAGCTGGAAATGGGCAGGACATTATTAGCCCCTCCACCTGTGAATGGCTGGCCATCCTGAGCACTCAGGGTGCTCCTTTCTTTCTCCTGACAGACCCCCTACAGAGACCTGGGCCCAGGAGGCCTGCAGGATGCAGGATGCCACAGACACAGTGCGCGGCCTTGTAATGGAGCTCTCCAGTCTCAAGTAAGGGCATGTCAAGTCACCCGAGAGGACAGGGAGCAGAGTAGAAACTGAGGCAGGGCTATAGGCCTGGGGCACAGGGGTCTGGTGGCCCAGCCCTGGCTGCCTGTCTCCACATGTGTGCGGTAGAGTCCTGACTATCACCTCTGACCTACACGTCTTAGGCTTTTACACTCAAAGAACAGGATGGGCCTGTACCTGCCACTTGTGCACCTGTGAGAAGCCTCTTGGCAGGTGTGGCTGAGACAGGCCCCATGCAGGGGGGAGGTCCCAGCTAGGACTCTGTTTCCCTGTTTCTTCCACAGTCGGCTGATTATGAGCACCCACCGGGACCTGGAGGCCTTCAAGCGCAGGAAGGCCAAGCCCCTGCCTTACCTGACAAAGGGGTCGGGGAGCCTTGCTAAAGGGGGTCAGGGCTGGAGAGACCTGTAGGCTGCTCCAGCCTGCGACCCCACATACCCTCCAGGCCTATGGGGGGCGGTCAGCTTACCTGGAGTTCATATGCTGGAGGCTGAGGGTACCTGAGCTTCAGAAAGTCCTCTGACAGATCGGCTCTGCCCCAGATGCCCAGGCTCCTGAGCTGAGCTGCAGTTCTTTCCCGTTGCTGCCATGGATGAGGGGTGCTCTTTGCTCCTGTGCCTGTCTTTCCCCCATGCTGTCCATGTTACTTTTGGGGAAGCAGGGAATAAATGATGCAGTCAAGAGCCTGTGATTTGCAGCTGTGGTGGCCACGTTCCCAGTCCCTATGTTCTGCCCACAGACCACTCCAACCTCAACTGCTGCCTTCTCTTCCAGGTCTTCCTTTCTCCACCTGCACAAGGCTAGGTGTAGGGCTAGCCAGAACCACTCCTGCCAGAACACAGGCCAGGGGCTCCCCACAGCTCAGTGTCCCAAGTTTCTAGGAGGGCGGCTGTGTGCACATGGGAAATACATCTGTACACAGACTGGAGGGCACCAAGCCTCCTGGAGCTGTTAGAGCCAAGTTTCCTAGGCAGGTGCGCTCCAGTCACTCAGCTCACCCCACAACTGCCTCTGGACATGAGTGTCCAGCTGTGCCGGGGTAGTCATCCTGTTTGCAGAAATACATGCCTAGGTTGGCTCAGACCTCAACTCTCACAGCAGAGGCAGGCCTCCCCATTCAGCCTCTTTATGGGGAGACCCAGTGTGGAGGCTGTGACACAGGCAGGGTCAGGACTGGAGGAGACAGCTGTTCCTAACCTAGTGCCCCACCCCCACCCCACCTCCGCTGAGACTCTGGCTGGTGCTTTGGGTTATGCAAGGAGCTGCTGCTGCCCCAGTGCCACCCACAGACCCAGGACTGCTAAGGAGTCCCCTCCCTGGCTCCCAGCCCATCCCATGCCAGGAACAAAGGGGTCCCTGGGAATCCAATTCCTGCCCCAACCTCAGTGCCAGAAGATATGGGCTGAGGGTGAAGCCTCAGGCCAGTTAGATGAATCCAGGCAGTGCTCTCCTCAGCGCCCCACAGGATGTGGGGCTGAAGGAGACAAAGGGGTGGTGACCCACAGAGCATAGGTAGCCTGTTCCCCCAAGTCCTGTGCTCCTTCAGTGCAAGGGGAGGCCCCGTTTTGCATATCAGTATGCACTGGGTGGCCGGGGGTTTAAAAACCTCACAGCTGCCCTCATGCTCCTGATTCAGCTCCTCAAGGTGACCCCAAGATTCAAAGAGCAGTCTGTCAGGTGGGAGGTGACAGGGAGTGAGCTGTGGTCTGTAAAGTAGAAGCATCCCTGCTAGCCAGATCCACACCACCTTGTCCCAAGACCAGGCTCCACTCCTCTCCATTTATTGGGTACTGATCCAACAACACAAGCAAGACTGGGGTAGGGGAAGGGCAGGCGATTTCCAACAAGCCTGTGGCCAGCCTCAGAGTCCTAAGCAAGTCCAGTCTCCAGCATGCCTGTGTCCAGACCCTTGGCAAGAGTACCCCATGGACCTCCCCACTCCGAGCTCCTAGGCCGTAGTGGAGGGACTGCAGGCCGAAGGTGAGGGTCCAGAGGGCTTCCTGCCACTTTTGGAACCTGGGGGTTGAAGCAGAGGAGAGAAATGCTGAAATGAGGAGCTCAGATGGCTGAGCAGGGACTCACGGTGGCACCTAGGGCCTCCTGCGCCACCTGGTGGCCACACCTGGGATCGTCATCCCAGGACCCAGAGCAAAAGCACAGAAATGCTACTCAAATGAAGGTGGTGTCCGAGTCAGGCTGCAAGGGACCTTGCATTCCTTACACCTAGAATGCAGTGCTCAGCTCGCTGTGACAGTATGCTGGTGAGGGCAGTACCAGGGAGGTGTTCCTGTCCCTTCAGAATTCAGAGATCATCTCTAAGACCCCCAACCCCAATTGCTAGCCCCTCAGGGCTGAGTCCCTTTAAGACTCCCCTCACTGGGAGGAATAAGGCTGTGGTGCAGCACGCAAAGGCCCTGGGGTCCATCTCCACATCACACCAACAACATAAAATTCTAACAGGCACCACGGGTGGTGGCGCACACCTTTGACCCCAGCACTGGGAGGGAGGCAGTCAGACCTCTGAGTTCGAGGCCAGCCTGATCTACAGAGTGAGTTCCAGGACAGGCTCCAAAGCTACACAGAGAAACCATGTCTCGAAAAATACAAAAACCGGAGGGGGAACAAAAACGAAACTCTTAACAGGCAGGCATAGGGGTTCATGTCTTTTCCAGCAATAGGGGTGCTGAGGCACGTTCTTTCAAGTCCACCCTGAGCTACACGGACAGACTGTCTCAACAACAAACTTTGAAAGAATGGGGTCCTCACCTGAGTTCCACTGCAAAGTTAAGGGAGACACCCCAGTGCACTGCCACCCTCTGGGACTGCCAGACTACCCAGGGAGACAAGCACACAACCAACAACTAACCATGGTGAAGCAGCCAGCTGTCTACCTCTGAGTCACCTTCAGTGTCCCACCCACAAACTTTCAGTTTCCTGAGGCCTCACAGGAGCTGAGGCCTGCAGAGCTTTGAGACAAGCAAGCACCTGCTAGTCCAGCATTTTTCAGGACAGGACAACTTGAGCTACAAACACCGAGTGCCTGCCGTCTCCAAAAACAGAAGAGAGAGGAAAGTGACAAAGAAACAAACAATGGCAGCCAGGGGCTAGCTTACCGACAACCCCCCACCCCGGGGTCCCCAGCACCCGTGTGGCCACTCACAAGCAGCTGTGACTCAAGTTCCAGGGTTTCTCATACCTCTTCTGGATTGCACACAGGTGGTACACAATCATACATGCACGCGAAACATCCACACACATGAAATAAAACTATCTGCATCTCTTGAGGACTCGTGAGGTGGACCCGTGGGTGAAAGGGAGCTTGTGACCAAGCCTGACCATCCGAGGTCTTTACCCCAGACCCACATGGTAGGAGAGGACTGATTCTTGCAAGTTGTGCGTGTCAAAAAGATTGAAGAAACAAACAGCAGGATGGGGATTTACCTCAGAGGTAGAGCACTTGGCAAGAGCAAGGCCCTGGGATAGGTCCTCAGCTCCCAAGGGATAAAAAGAAAAAGGAAAAAGTGAATCTCTGCAAGTTCCAGGCCAGCCTGGTCTACAGAGCAAGCTCCAGGACAGGACAGCCAGGGCTGTTACACAAACAAACACTATCTCAAAAAAACAAAACAAAACAAAACAAAAAAACAACTTACAACAACAACCACCAAAAAAACACCTGGGCACGGTGGCACACACCTTTAATCCCAGCACTTGGGAGGCAGAGCCAGGTGGATCTCTGCGAGTTAGAGGCCAGCCTGATCTACAGAGCAAGCCCCAGGACAGCCAGGGCTGTTACACAAAGAAACACTATCTCAAGAAAAACAAAACAAAGAATAAACAGGAACACTAGGGCACCCTGAAGTGGGGTGCCTCTGAAATCCTGGTCCATTAGCATGGATAGCATTAAAACTTACCAGGACAGGGAGATGCGGCCTCCTAGTTAAAGAGTGCAGGCTGCTCTTCCAGAGGACTAGGATTCAATTCCTAGCACCCACATGGCAGCTTCTAACCATCTATAACCAGTTCAGGGGAATCCACACCCCCTTCTGAAGCGCATGGGCACAGGCTTACATGCAGGCAAACCACACACTTAAAATCCATAAAAACCTTACAGTTTCAGGTGCTTAGGCCTGGCCTGGAGGGTGGTACTCTGCATTTGTGGGGAGATGGGGAGGCCCCTACACTGTAACAGCACAGACCCACCAAGCAGATTCCTAAGGGGTCCAACTGTAGTCTCTCCAGCTGCCCCCCTCTCCTGCCCTGCTGGCCCCCAGCGGGGCCTTGAGGTTCATGACAGCCATGGGACTCTGGAACCCCTTGGTCATGGTCTGTCCCTCCTGCAGACTTCTGAGAAGCCTTCTTGCTGTGTTTGTGGTGTGGAGGTCAGTGGACAATTTGAAAGAAATCAGTTCTCTCCTACTATGTGGATCCCAGGGATCAAACTTGGGTCTTCAGAATTATAGGCAGTCCTTACCCACTGAGTCACTGTGCTGGCACAGCACCCCAAACTTACCTTTTAGGGTTCTGACTGGGGAGCAAACTCATAATCTCTTACACACTATGCACGAGCCCTAACTTCGAACTCGCTAAAGTGACACCCCAAAGACCCAATGATTTCTAGCCACCCCACAGCACACACCTCCATCCAGTCACACTGAATTTTACGATAGTTTCCAAGAAGGTCCAGTCCACACTTCCCACCTCCACACCGGAAGTGAAGGAATCCAGACTCCTAGAAGTCACTTCTCCAGGAAGTTCTGGGACCCCTCATCTGAGTCAAGTGCTCCCCCATTCAGCACTGTCTTAACTGCCACTTTCCTGTACAACTTGTTCACTACTACCCCAGCACCCAGTGCAGAACACACACGGATAGTTTGGCCAAGGAATAAATGGTTTCAAGGTTCGGAAGGGATTTAGCTTCCCCCAAAGCTCCTGATCCCCAGGCAGAAACCAGAGTTCACAACTGCACCCCGCAACATCTGACTGCCACCATATGCCTGGGTTGCTCAGAGAAGGACAGTGACTTGTGAAAGACCACACAGCAACGTAAACCCCACACTCCCGAGCTATGCTCTACACACTTTCAGAATGTTCTCAGCTCTACACAGTGGGATGCTTAATTTCCAAGATACTGGCATCACACACACAAACACCCCAAAGAGCTGAGAGCCTAGAATGGGTCCCTCCTCCACCCAGTCCCTAAACCACCCGCATAGACACCTGCTGCTGCTTCTCCTCCTGGGCGGTGGCCAGCATCCTGTGTCTTTGCCTTGTCAGGCCGGGTCAGCTTTTTGCCTGCAGAGTTCCGGGTAGTGTAGCAGTAGACAGAAGTGTAGCCCTGGCCGGTGAGTGGGCAGAAGCGTCGAGTGTGGGCGTGCTCCTGAGTGGCCCCACATTGGGGACACACATAATCCCTCAAGATGGGACACAGCACCCGGCCCGCCTCATCTTTCAGGACGTGGGATTGATAGATGGCCCGGGACTCCCCATTGTGTTTGCAGAATGAGCACAAGCGTTCAGGAGCTGTTGAGGATTCCTTGCTGGCCTTCCGGCTTTCTGGAATCGGCTTGGGTTCTGGCTTGGGGTCCAGCCTGACATCAGGTACCTCTTCCTCATGCAGACCCCCAACCAGGTTTGCCAGACCCAGGTAATCTGTCCACAGATTGAAAGTCCCCATGACTGGGCACAGGAGCGACCGAAGGAAAACACGGCCTGACTGCTGCTCCCCTCGGTCCCTGAAGCTAAAGCTTCTCCGGCAGCTTTTCTATCTTGAGGGGGTGGGAGAGGGTGGAGCAGGCAGGCTCTGGGGGGCCCCTCATTATCACTGGGGGCTTCTTACATACCTGCCCAGGGGGTATATGGTGTTTGTGTGGGCTGGAGATAGACTAGGAGCCACTGAACCCCCAGGCTTCCCAGGGTCTCCTCCCCCTCCATGTGGGAGGTCAACCCTGAAGGCCCTCTAGGTGGAGGGGGGGGAGGTGGCTAAGAACTCCGCCCCAGGGCCAAACACTTACATTGATTTACTGATTTTTTTTTTCTCTTCCTTCCTCAGGGCTGGGGAAGGGTCGTGGTGGCCTTGAGTCCTTGTTAGGGCTAGTACTGTAAAATCCCAGTGCATGGAATGGGGGCGGGGAGGCAAGGGCTGGGTCCCAAGGCTCTGGCTTCACTAAGGGACTTTCATGCCTACTCCAGTGGCTGAGAACTTAGTCGTGAAGCGTGGATGGCACAAAGAAAGGTGAGCAGGACTGCCCCTAAGGGGCTGAGGAGCTTTACTGTAGAGAAAAGGGACAATGTAGGCAAAGACAGACACTTGGGAGAGTCTGGAGTCGATATGTGAGGAGAGAGGGAGAAGGGAACCTGGAGTGGGCGGCCAAGAAGCCCCCCCCCCCAAAAAAAAGGTGAAAAGACCATATAACCAAAGCGGCGGGGTTATAAAGGAACCAGAACAGCTGGGGAAAGGGCAAGCCCAGCCTGAGGATGCTAGCCAGAATCTGGACCCTGTAACAGGTGGGGACTGAGGGCTGTTGGGAGTACGGCAGCCAAGTGTCAGCTTTGATATGCTAATAGACACCTCAGCGGAGTTCCCAACTCTTCCTCCTGCAGTTAGGGGTCTGGCAGCCCCAAAGGAGGGGAAAGAGTCCCCCCCCCAGGCAGGCAGGCTGCATCCCAGCATGTGCCAGCTCTCTGATCCCCAACACTACCTGTCAGAGGAGGCCTCAGCCTGAGGTGCTTGGTTGGGGTCACCACTGGCTAGAGCACACTTCCACCCCACCAGTCCACCAGCCTACCATCTATCTGTCACAAGCCATCTACCAATTCCCCCATTCCAGAAACCTCACTGAGCAAACTTCCACCCTTCCCGGAATGGCTTCTGCCCACGGAGGGAGGCCCCACTTTGTGATCCCCCAACATCAAGTCCTCCAGGGTTTATTTCCTAATTCCAGTCTGCCCATCAGGATCCCAGATACCAGTCCACAAGGGGAGCAAGAATTTGGGGCTTCTAAGGGGTCCTGTCCTCCTTGTCCCTGAGACTGTAGTATGGCCCAGCCACAGTGACATTCATCCCTCGGTGGGTCTGACCTCCTCCTCACAACCCACCGACAACAATGAATGTTGATTGTGACCTTTGCTGTGGCCTGGGGGAGGGGATGCCAGGCTGCCTGGGGGAATCTCCCAGATATAGAAGGTGGGGATGGTGATGGAGCAGACGGCAGTTCCAGGCCTCGGGGTCCACTCAACGGTCGATGGTTTGTCTGAGCTGCCCAAACTCACCGACAGGTTGAATGTTCCCCCAAACCCTTGGCAAGTTTCTTGGAGAACTGGAGTGGGCAGCGGCCCAGATAGGGGGTGGGGATCATGTAGGGGGGTGGGGATCGTGTAGGGGGGTGGGGATCATGTAGGGCGATGGAGAAGCCAGGATCCCTTTGGGTCTCATGAAACCAGCCATCCCTTATTCAGCATCAACTGTCCTTTTGGAGACCCAGGAGAAACAGCACAAATATAAATCATAATGTAAAAAACGTGGCCCCTGCAACAGAGGCAACAACGTGCCTGTCTAAATTCATGTACTTTATTCAAGGGATGCCCGAACTAGTGGACCTGACCTGACAACTCAGGCTGAGTAGTTCCTGGTGAGGGCTAAGTAGTGAGATAAAAATAAAGTCCACCAAAGCGGTCCTGAGGTGCAGATTACCCCCGCCAGCAGTTAGTTGGGGAAACTGAGGCCAAGAGCACAGAGGAGAGACATTCCTAGCCCCCCCTGGGAAGTCTGGCAGCCACCTAGTTCTGATCTGAGAGGGTCAGAGACAACTGAGCAGTAAACAAGTTCCTTTAACAATGTAACGGCTCCTCGGGCAGGCTTGATTGTGGGGTAAATAAGGCTTCAATACAATGTAGACCTTTTTGCTTTCCGGAGGTCTCTAAGCTTGTTTCCTCCTGAGCCCTTCCCAGCCAAACAGTAAGCTAGGAAAGGAAGGGGGCACTGCCCTGCCCGCCCGAGACAGACAGACAGACAGACAGACAGACAGACTCACACACACACACACACACACACACACACACACACACACACACACAGAGACACACACACGGTCTGAAGGTTTCTCTAGGCCTTTTGGCTGGGGGTAGAGCATCTGCCCACGTGGGCAAAGGCCTGGGCTCTGCACCCTTGGCGCTGCCAACTTTGCTTTACCTGAGCTCCTGACCCTTCAGTGAGGGGAGTGATTACCCTCAGGAGTCTCCTGAGTTCACACAAGGCAGGCCCGGAGCACCAGGTGTAACCATGCTTGTGTGAAACCCAGTAACTCCGGCAGAGACCAGCCTATGCAGCCCCAGGCCACGACCCCAGACTTGCCCTCAATTCAGGCCTCTGCCAGGGTCCCTAGGAAACCTCCTGCAAGCCGGTCCTTCTAGATCTGCCTCCAAACTCAACCATCTGAGAGCTTGGGTCCCACCCTGTGCAGCACCTCGGGAGGCTTCCAGAGCACCCCCAGAAGTCCCCTAGAAGCTCAGCTCTTCCTGAGGTCCACCCCAACCCGTAGACCCAAACCAGGCCCCAGAAACCAGCGGGACTCAGGACGCACTCCCACCAGGTAAGGCCCAGTGCCTAGGACTGGTCACATTGCCACCCCGAGGCTAGCAGCCCCCTTTGAGGCCAGGGGCTGGGGGCAGCCCTTCGTGGACTTGGTCACTCTCGGCCCTGAGGAGGTACGGGCCTAGATCTGTCAGAGGAAGGTGAGCCGCAATTAGGGGCTTTGCACAGATCGCCACTATACCCCTGGGGGAGGGGTCGCGGCGAGTCCAGAACAGTTTTAGGGGGTTCCGGAAAGCTAAAATGGATGTTTACGAGGCACACAAGACACTCTGGGCAATGCGGGGCATCTCGCCGACACCCTCCTCTTATTCGCCTCGCCAAGTCCACTCCGCTTACTTATCCTTAAGCAAAGGGAGGCGTCTGCTGTGGGCATTCCCAGCAGGACCGCAAGCCTGGGAGCCGGGGGCGGGGCGGGCGCCCGGCCCCGCCCCCGCCCGTCTCTTTGTCTGCAGGCGTGGTGCCGGCTTCCCGCCCTCTGTGTCTGTCTGCGCTTGCTTGCCCTTTGTCAGCGGGGGTCGTCTGTCTGGGTCTGCACCTTCTCTTCCCGATGCGGGTTCGTGAGGTTGTGGGCAGCCATGCCCCCTGTGTGTGGGGGCTCACAGCCAGGGCCTGAGTTCTGGGCTGGAGGCTGACCGCATTCTTCCCGCCACGTGTCTGCCAGCCTAGGGTGCTTAGGCGGGAGGTTTGACTTTGAAGTCCCTTAGGGTGGGGGTGGGAAACTGTCTCCTCCCATCCCCAACCCCAGGGCCTGGTACAGGGGCCACCGCAGCAGGAAACGTCTGACCTGGGTGGGCCCTGCCCCGCTCACTCTGAGCCCCAAAAAAGCTGGGCAGCTGACTGGCGTCCTAGAGGTCAGGTTGAGGTGAAATGCCCAGCCAGATGGGGCTAGCTCTACCGTCAAGGGGAAGGAGCGGTGGGTGGGTCAGCTGTCTGCTGTTGAGTGCTCCTGTGGTCTGCAGTGTTCAGTGAGCAATGCCTGTGTGTAAGTCAGTGGGGCACAAGGGAAGGGTAGGACCTGGAAGACGAGCTCACTAGAGGGGGTGTAGTGACAAGACAGGGGTCTCATGGGTCACACTGATGGGGTCACATTGATGGTCCAGGCTGGCTAGACCTCCTTTTAGCCACACTTTCAAGGCTTCCCTCCCAAGCTTCTCCAGTGCTTCCCAGATACTCAGGTCTCTCATGGGGGGACTCACAGAAGCTCCTGTGTCCTACCCTGCCTGTGGGCAGTGGGTAGGCCAAAAGCCCAAAATTCTAGGCTGGCTGGCTGGGAGGCCATGGCTGTGGGTGAGAGGGGTCTGGCTTCTGGGTTGGGGCTATGATGAAGGGCTGACGGGAACTCCAGACACTCTTCTGAACTGAAAAGTTCAAGGTGCAGGGTGGGCCTGAGTATGCATCAAGGTGGACTGTCCTCACAAACTCGTCTGTCTACTTACACACCTGTTCATGGGTTAGTGGGAGCTTTCTGCTCTAAACTAATCTGGAGCTAGGGGGAGGGGAGTGAGGGTGTGTGTGTGTGTGTGTGTGTGTGTGTGTACCATAGTGGGTGGTGCTACTAGTGTGTGTGGGGGTGTCAATGTATGTACATCCATCCTGTGGGACTGTTTATGTGTAATGTCAGTATTATTGTAGGTAGGTGTGTCAAGCGCCGGTCTAATTGCAGGTCGATGTGTGAACAGGTGTATGTGGGCGTATGGGGTTTGTTAGAGTAACTGGGTGACTGTAGCCTGTAAGCAATGGCATCCCTCAGGCCCAGCCCCACTAAAATAACAGCTGTGTTACGGAAGGGAATTTACTGAGTCACAGGTGTGTCCCCAGAGCCAGCTGCTGCCTGGCGCTCAGTAAGTGTTGCTGGACATGGTGGCTGTTGAGACCTGTCACCTCTGTAGTTATTCACAAAAGCCCGAGGTTATCTAGTGAGAACCTATCTTAAAAAAAAAAAAGGCTGGGTGTGGTGTTGAACACCTGTAAATCCCAGCACTAAGGAGGCAGAGGCAGGCAGAACTCTGAATTTGAGGCCAGCCTGGACTAATATATATAGTGAGTTCCAGTCCGAACAAGGTTTCACATAGTGAGACCCTGTCTCAGTAACAACAACTTTTTTTTTTCTGTTTTTCGAGACAGGGTTTCTCTGTGTAGCCCTGGCTGTCCTGGAACTTGCTCTGTAGACCAGGGTGGCCTTGAACTCAGAGATGTGCCTGCCTCTGCCTCCTGAGTGCTGGGATTACAGGTGTGCACCACCACCTGGCTTAACAAAATATTGAGCTTTTGAATATCTGTGTGGCTCCACCTGTGTGTGTCTTTCCCGGTGGGTCTGTGTGTCTGTGTATGCACGCAATCATCGGTGTCTTCAGTATGCATGTGTAGAATAAAAGCATTAGGGTAGGGTACTATGGATGTAAGTTCCAAGGGTTTTGTTTATTTGTGTTTGTTTTGATATCCGCACCAATCCCCAGGGTCTTCTCATTACGCCAGGTTAGTACACTGCTTTAACATTAAAGCCACACCCCCAGCTCACTGTTTATTTTGATTTTTGTGGAGGTTTGTTTGTTTTTTGTATGAGATGGGATCTCCCAATAGATCCCTGGTTGGCCTGGAACTCAATAGATCTGCCTCCTGAGTACTGGGATTGAAACTGCTCCAGCTGGGCAGTGGTGGCGCACGCCCTTAATCCCAACACTACCCCAACACTTGGGAGGCAGAGGCAGGTGAATCTCTGTGAGTTCAAGGCCAGCCTGGTCTACAAAGTGAGATCCAGGACAGGCTCCAAAAGCTACACAGAGAAACCCTGTCTTGAAGAACAAACAAAAACTGCTCCAACACATCCGGCCTCCATTTCTTTTTTTTTTTTAAGACAGCCTCTAAATTGCCCAGGTTGGCCTCAGATTCACTCTATAGCCCAAGCAGGCCCTGAGCTTCCCCTGTCTCAGCCTCCCAAGGGCTGGGAAGACAGACCTGTCACTATGTCCTGCTCCATACCAAGTTATGGCTTTATGGGTGACTGTCTCTGTGGGTATCTGTGTTCCCGTGACAGTCTGGATTGCTGGGACCTGCTTTGGGCTCCTATGAGGGATGTTGTTATTTGGAAGTGTGTTTGTTGACCATCCTGCACCTGTGGTTGTCAGTTATTCTGGGTATGTGAGTGACCAGGTGAGGGTGGGCACCACTGATGTGACTCTGCTTTGTACCACCTTCCACTGGTAACTATTCCTCTGCAGGGGTGTTTTCCAGCCTTTGTGGGTGCAGTGTGTGCATGGGTGTCGGCGCTGTGGTTGACTATGTGCTTAGGATGTAAGATTATTAATGGGATAGTGTGTGTCTGTATCACGCTGTGTGCCTTGTAGGACTTTGTCTGATGACTTGAGACTAATTTTGGTTTGGCAAGTGCGTCTGTGAGCGGTGGGGGATGGGTGGGAAGGAGCTGGGGAACCCAAGTGTGATGGGGGTACTTTCTCAGCCCCCAGTTGGCCAAAGATGTGGCTTCTGCAGCCCCCAGCCCCAGCATGTATGCCCTCCGGGGCGAGGTCCCCAGGAAAGGCGCCCGGTCGCTTTAAAGCTAGAGCTCCTCAGCAGAGTGATCGGGGCCATCTTTCCTTTCTGCGGCCACTTTTGGAGGGCGGGTTCCAGTCGGCAAACCTTGTCCCCGGCGATCACCGTGCAGATGCGGTCCGTGCCCCCGGCCGGAGGCGGCCTCCCGCCCCGCGCCCCGAGAACAAAGCGCCCCGGCCCCGCGCCCCGGTCGGCCCGGCCCAGGCACTCGCGGCCGTGTCCGGGTACAGGCGGCGTCCCGGGCCGCACGGCCGGGAACAATGGAGGCCTCGGCCGTGGCCGTGACCGGCAGGTGCGCCCCCCGCCCCGGCCCGCGCTCACCTCGTCTCTGCCGCCGCAGCGCCCTCCGCTCCGCCAGGGCCCGGGAGCCCGCCCGGCCGCCCGCGCGGGAAGGCACCGAGCGGTTCGAACCCGCGGCCACGCGCCCGCGCCCCCGAGGCCCCCGCGCGGCGCCGGCCGGTGGGTCCAGCTGCGGCCGTGCGCGCCCCGGCCCGCCTGCAAAGCCCCCGCGCTGCAGGCTGCGGCTGGCGGGGGACTCGGGGCGCGGGCAGGGACCCGGGCTGCACGCAGCCCTCCAGACGCGGCGGGAGCACGCGCGCACAAAGGCACGCGGGCCACAGACGGAGAAGGTGCGCGGGGGCCTTGGGGCGTACGCCTGCCGGACGAAGGGGGTGGCGGCCACACACGTAGGGATACCTGGGAGCGGCAGGCGCCACTTTGAGGGACAGCACGAAATGTTCTTAGAACTGAATATGCCCAGCGGAGCCCGGTGTCACAGATCACACCCCACCATGTACACACAACCGGTGCACAGCCCAGAAAAAACCCGAAGTAAGGTACAAACAAAACCAGAGCACAGCTGGTGAGCTAGTCCACGCCTCTAAACCCTGGAACTCAGGAAGCTGAGGCAGGAGGATCGTGGTTTCAAGCCAGCCTGGATTAGAGTGAGTTTCAGACCAACCTGAGCTATAATGTCTCAAAACAAACAAACAACAAATAAACCAGAGCATGTCCATAAGGACCACCAGACAGAGTCTGGGCATACAGTTAATGAGCACACAAATACACAGCAGCCTTTCGTGGTTACAGAACAGAGCCAGGACCGCCGGTTACTTGGACAGACCTAACACTTGCTTCTGGGACCATGGGGCGAAAACGTGCACGCAGTCCAGTTATGCAAGTTCCTCTTGGGATGGGGCACATACAAGGTGGGGGGAGGGCTCCAGGTCTGCCAGAGACACATATGCAGAGCCCCAAAGTGGCAGCTGCCTGAGCACCACACAGGCAGGAAGTACTGGCTGAGCCCCTCCAGACACACACACACACACACACACACACACACACACACACACACAGTCTGCCACAGTCCCAGCTGGTTGGGGGAAAGGTCAAACCAGCCTGGGGCAGAGCCAACAGTTGACACTGTATGAATGTATGTCTGTATGTTTGTATGTCTGTATGAATGCCCGGCCCATATCCCAGGGCTGAAGACTTGGAACCTCTAAAAACTCAACTCAAGCCTTTTCCCTTGTAGGGCTCCATCCCTGGACTTCCTGGCTATTGCCTGCCTTCCTTTAACTCCTTACTGCCTCAGTTTCCCCTGGTCGGCTCCCCTTTCAGACATCCTCCTTAGAAAGACAAGTCTCAGCTGGCCCAGGAGAACCCCGTGGGGTGCAGAGTGAGACACGTGTAAGGAAGGAAAAGGGAGTGTAGAGGAGTCTGAGGCTGAAGACGACGCCGCTGGGGTTGGTAGTGTTTAACCAGAACGCCCAAAGCCCAGTATAAACCAAGCCCGGTGCTACAGTATTCCGGAGGTAGAGGCAGGATAGAAGATAAAGGGCATCCTTAGCTACATAGAGTTTGAAGCCAGCCTGAGCTACATGATACCATGTCTCAAAAAACAAGTAAAAAATAAAACCACCTAACAGTAATTGGGCCTCCCTATGTGAGGCCAGCTTTGTTCACGCCTCTGTCCTTTTCCTGCCCGCCCCCATAAAGTGAAGACTGCCCTTGAACTTCTGATTCTCCTGCCTCCACTCCCAAGTGCTGGGATCACAGGCGTTGCTCCCACGCCCAACCTGGGAGGGGTGGCTTTGGAGAGCATGGCATCCGTTCATGCACTCACCCATTCATTCACTCGTCCCTGTTTCTCAGTTTGGGGAGGCAACATTGGGACGGGCTCCTCAACTTCACTTTGCATTTCCCCTCAGCGCTACAAAGCCTGGCATCTCAGAGCCAAACCAGCAAAGTCCGTCAAGGGGATATTGTCCTCTTCACAGATGGACAGTTGAATGAGACAGAGCGACCGACCAGCCTCTCGCCCTAGGCGGCACAGTCACAGAGGCAGTCTGTTTTCTGTCTTTTTCCCGCTTGGGCACGCCTGCTTGTTTAGTGTCCTGCAGGGGGCAGCCGACTCCAGCGCTCCTCAGTTTTTGGGTCAGGCTGCCCTTCAGCGAGCTTTTCCTCCCACTGCAAACGGGGACTCTGCCTCGACCTCCCGCCCCAATCTGGGAAACAACCCCCTCGGCCCCCCCCCCCCGCTAAAATGCTGAAAGAGCTCTTCTGAAATAATCCCACCCCTAGAAGTGACGTCTGCGCCAGGCTCACTCGGAGGCGTCTCGGAACGTCTGGCTTCCCTTCCTGTGGTTCATTTACTGGGCCTGGGCAGGCGCCGTTGCGCTCCGGAACCGGTTAACGTCCCGGGAGAGGACTTCTGACTGCTGCCCAGGTGGAGTCTACGCTCCGTTGTCAGACCCGTCCACCGCCAGGAGCCCAGACAGAATGCCAGCAGCGGGCAAGCCCGTGCCTGGGCCGCTGTCCGGAGGACACCCGCTCTTCCCGACTGAGCCCAGCCAGAGTCCCCGCCTCCTTTGGGGCTCCGTGGGGACCCAGATGTGGCCGCCCGGGGCTCCAGCATCCCGGAGTCCCTGAGTCGGCAGCTCTGGGCGTCGCCCACGGGTCGCACACTTTGTCATCCGGGAAGAAAGGGGCTGCCCTTTTTGCACCCCGGTGGGGCCCAGGCGGCAACACGCAGGGCTCTTAGGAGGCTGGCGTGGAATCTGGAGCCAGCTTCTGCCACCTGCGTTGTCTGCGGGAACGGCAGCACCATCTTCCTAGCTGTAGAGGCCAAAACATTTAATACGTGCAGCGAATTCTCAAGTTCAGTTTTCGGTTTCCTGTGTATGCATCTAGAATCCTGCTGCCCGGAGCTCCCACCGGGGACCCCATAGCTTTCCTCTTGGACAAGCCCATTTGCTACCTGCTTGGTCTTCTCGCCCTCTCCGGCTGCTCCCTTATGGCCGCCAGGGGGCGCTTGGACTACTCAGGGCTGCTCCTCAGAATTAAGGCTGAAGGCTTGCACTGTCCGCCCCTGCCAGCCCTCACTTCCTCCATTACCCACCACTCCCCCTGTCCCACCAGGCACAAGCTGTTCCTTCCACCAAGGGTCTGTATACCTCTACTGCTAGGACTGAAGGCCTGCACCACCACACCTACCACCACCTTTGAACACAGTGAAACCTGGGGCTGCTCTTCGGTTTGGCTAGCTTTCCAGTGAGCCCCAGAAGTACTTTTGTCTCCATTTCCCCGATGTGAGGATTACACACATGTGCCACTAACCTAGCTGTTAAAATTGTTTACTTCTGCAGTTTCCTTTAATCCCAGCATTCTGGAGACAGGTAACCTCTGTGAGTTTGAAACCAGCCTGGTCATATAGTGTGTGTGTGTGTGTGTGTGTGTGTGTGTGTGTGTGTGTGTGTGTTCTGAGGACAACTTGCCTCTCTCCTTCCTTTATGTGAGCCCTGGGATGGACTCCGGCCACCAGGCCTGGTGGTAACTGCCTCTCCCTGCCGAGCTCTCACGGGCCTGCTGCCTTTCTACGTGGTGCTTCTGTGAGCACTCCATTGACTGGGTTCCCTCAGCTCTCCTCTCTTTCTCCCTTTCTCCCTTTGGTTTTCCTCCTTTTCATTGTCATCCTCTGCTCCCTCCCCAAGCGTGCGTTTGTAGCCCAGGCTGCCCCTGAACTCTGTATCCTCAGCTGTCCTTCTCTCCTGTCTGTCTGCCGTATCCATACATCATCTACTCCTAGTCACAGATTTCAGTTTGGTGTGCTTTTTTCATGACCAGGGGCTGATCCTGGGCCTTATGTGTGTTAGACAAGCAACTGGCACCGAGTTGGAGCCCCGGCCCTCTGTCTTCACCTCTTTCCTGTCATTGGGAGCATCTGCCGAACCCATAATCCATACTTACCAGGGAACAGAACAAATGTGAAGCCTGCCTGCATCGCTGGGAAGGGCAGGCAAGCAGCAGGCGGTTCTGTGAAGTTTGCTGCTCTGAGAAGTCCGGAGGCACAAGCAGTGTGGGAAAGGCTCAGTGAACAACCAAGGAGGGCCCTGGCTGTGGGGGCAGGGCTGCTGAGAGAGACGTGTGGGGCTCTGGAGGTCACAGGACAACTCTGGAGTCTCTTTCCATCTGGTAGGTCTTGGGGATCAAAGCAGGCCATCAGGCACATGACCTTTCCCTCTGAGCCATCTCATTGGCCCGTTTTTACTTTTTAGACAGCTATATTTAATAGACACTAAACTTCACTTTTTTGTTTGTTTGTTTTTTGTTTTTTGAGACAGGGTTTCTCTGTGTAGCTTTGCGCCTTTTCCGGAACTCACTTGGTAGCCCAGGCTGGCCTTGAACTCACAGAGATCTGCCTGGCTCTGCCTCCCGAGTGCTGGGATTAAAGGCGTGTGCCACCACCGCCCGGCCAAACTTAAACTTTCTATAGTACTAAGGCTGGTTCGCTTTTGAATTTTCATTTTTATTACTATTTTGGTGTGTGTGCGTTTGTGTTCTTGAGAAAGGGTTTTACTGTGGAGGCCAGGCTTACCTCTAACTACTGATCCCCCTGCCTCAGCCTCCCAAGTGTCCAGCTGTTAGCAGAATTCCAAGCAATCGGTGGCCCATGGCTAGTGGCAACAGCACTGGCAGGCAAGCCTTAGGGTCCTATCTGTCCTCATGTGGCTCTCCTTGGAGCTGCATCACATCCTGTCCTCACTGGAAACTTCAGTATTGGCTTCCTTGGGATTTCTCTCCCTCCCTCCCTCCCTTCCTTCCGTGGGGGTGGGGATGGAATCCAGGGACTTACTGTAGCTACGCCCTTTCATGTTAATGCCTATTTCCTAAGAAGTGCTCCATTGCACTTTCCACAGAGAGACTTGTCAGTGCATGCCCAGGACCTCAGCTACTAGGGAGGCTGAGGCAGTAGGATTCAAGTTCAAAGCCAATTTGGATTAAAAAGTGAGTTTCAGGACAGCCTGGGAAACTTGGTTAGATAGACCCTGTCTCGAAACTTTCTTTTTTCTTTTTTTTTCCTGAGACAGGACTCTCTGTGTAGTCCTGGCTGTCCTGGAACTCACTCTGTAGACCAAGCTGGTCTCAAACTCAGAAATCCACCTGTCTGTGCCTCCTAGAGTGCTGGGATTAAAGGTGTGCACCACCACACTTGGCTAAAATTTTCAGGCTTAAAAAACAGATGGGTTTGGGTGGCTGGGACCTGGCTCAGTGGTGATCATTGGTTTGGTGTGTGAGCCCAGTACATCTCATCATCAACCACAGTGCAGTCTCTCCACAGGTCAGTACCTGCACAATGATCGGAGAGATGTTCTGATGCACACTCCAATTGGGCTGAACCTACAAATTGAGGAAGCCCCATTCCTGAGACCCGTTCATACACAGACATGGAGAGCCCAAGGCTGCAGGACCTGCTGTCTAGAGAGAAAACAGAAGTGGCCACTAATGAACTCATGGTTTCTTTAGGGGTGGTAAAAAGTTCTAATTGTGGGCCAGGGGGTGACAACCAAATCTGGTCCCAGCTATTTGAAAGGTGGAGGCAGGAGGGTCCCATGATATCTAGTGTTCAATACTAGTGTGGGCAACACAGCCAGACTCAAAAAAGTGTGAGGTCACAGAACTGGCATGTTAACTCAGAGGTTAAAAGCACTGGCTGCTCTCCTGATGTCCGAGGTTCCATTCCCCTCATGCACATGGTGGCTCCCAACCCTCTGTAACTTCAGTTCTGAGATCTGATGCCCTCTCCTGGACTCCGAGAGCACTGCACACACATGGTGCACAGACACACCCTCAGGTAAAACACCCAAACACATAAAAATAAAAATTAAAGGTGTCAAATCAGCCAGGTGGTGGTGGCACATGCCTTTAATCAGGAGGCAGAGGCAGGCGGATCTCTGCGAGTTCCAGGCCAGACTGGTCTACAGAGCTAATTCCAGAACATCCCGGGGCTACACAGAGAAACTCTGTCCCCTGCCCCCCCAAAAAAGTGTCAAGTCATATAAAATAACTCAGTAATGATATGATACAGGCCTGTAGTCTTAGCATTCTGGCAAGTCTGAACTATCAAGTGAGACTTTGTTTCAAAACAAACAAGAAAACCCACAAAAACATTATTTTTTGTTATTTAAATTTTGTTTTTGCTTTTTCAAGAAGAGTTTTTCTGTGTAGCCCTGGCTGCCCTGGAACTGGGTCTGTAGATCAGGCTGGTCTCAAACTCAGAGATCTGCCTGCCTCTGTCTCCTGAGTGCTGGCACTAAAGGTGTGTGCTACCACACTCAGCAAACATTCTTTTCATTATATGTACATGGGGAGATATGCACACATGAGAACATCGCCCATGAGGGACCCCTGGAGCTGGAGCTACAGGATATTGTGAGCTGAGAGTTATTAAGAGTTACTTGTTCTTAAGCTGATGGTCTCACTATCCACCAAATAAACTAATAAAGTCAAATAATACAAAGTGTGGTGCTGGGCTACCACATCTGTGTATATGTACTAATATATTTGAATGCACTGATTATCAATTTAGTAGTGCGATTTTTTTTTCTGAATATTTATTTACTGGGGGTGCATACAGCATGTCAAGGCACACAGTGGAGGTCAGAGGGCGAATTTTGGAAGCCGGTTCTCTTTTCTCACCACGTGGTACTGGGAATCAAGGGGTGGCAATCAGCCATTGTTGTTGTTGTTAAAAGAGTTCTCACTGTGTAGCCCTGACTGGCCTAGAACTCGGTATGGAGACCAGGCTGCCTTCAAAGTTACTGAGATCTGCCTGCCCCTGCCTCCCAAATGCTGGATTAAAGGCTGGAGCATCATGAATTCTACTTCCATACAGCTTTCATAGCTTTCGTTTAAAACACTTTACTGCTACCTGACCCGGGTTTAAAAACACCCTGGTTGGGGCTGCAGAGATGACTCGGCAGTTGGGAGTACTAGCTGAGCTTCCCCAGGACCTGAGTCCAGTTCATTCAAAGTGCCCACGTACATTAATACATCACACACACACAGGGCTTCTCTCTTTGTAGCCCTGGCCTTTCTGAAACTCTGTGTAGACCAGGCTGGCCTCTGCCTCTGGAGAGTGCTGGATTAAAGACATGCACCACCATGCCTGGCCATAAACAAATTTTAAAGATAAAATAACACCTTGATCAACTGCCTTTTTGATGCTTTGTTAAATCTCCTTTAAAACATTTATAAGTATGGGTGTTTTGCTTGAATGCATGTCTAAGAGAACATCTGATTCTCTGGAACTGGAGTTACCAGCCATGTGGGTGCTGCGAATCAAACCCAGGTCCTCTGGAGGGCTGATGAGCCAGGCACCTGCACACTCCCACACCCCGCTTTCACTGACCTTTTGAGCCAGCCAGGGTCTCATTCTGTATCCTGGGTGGCCTGGAACTTGTTATGTAGACCACTTTGGCTCCAAACACGCAGAGAGCCATTTGCCTGAGTGTTGGGACTATATGTGCCCACAACTGGCATCCCCCCCCCCCCCCCCCCCCGACAGGGTTTCTCTGTGGAGCTTTGCACCTTTCCTGGAACTCGCTTTGGAGACCAGGCTGGCCTCGAACTCACAGAGATCCGCCTGCCTCTGCCTCCCGAGTGCTGGGATTACAGGCATGCGACACCACCATCTTTTTGTTTTGTTTTGAAACTGGGTTTCTCTATGTAGTTCTGGCTGTCCTGGAACTCACTCTGTAGATCAGGCTGCCCAGAGATCTGCCTGCCTCTGCCTCCCAAGTGCTGGATTAAACATCTCTGGCTACTGACTCCTCCTTCTTAAACCTTATACCCATGTGGAGACTTTTTGGTATCCTCAGGCCTGGTAATGGTTGTCTGTGTCCTGCCTGAGAAGGCTCCAAGGTCTCAAGGAGAGAAGGCCCCTCAGGCTTGAGTGGTCCTGAAGACGGGGAGATCCCTCCAGCACCCGCTTTTCCTGCCGACATTGGACAGCCTGACTCAATTAGCCTGCTGTGTGCGTGGGCCCAGCGAAAAGGATCCTCTGCTGTCCTGACAGTGACTCAGGCGGCCAGGAAGCCCCTCTCGGGGGTGCCCCGGGATGGTGACTTTTCACAGATGTGGCAGACACCCAGGCCAGGCTCCTGGGGGCTGGGCGGGGTGCGGAGCGCTTCTCAAAGGTCCTTTGTAGGAGCGGCTGGTGGGAGGCGCCGGACCCCGCCCTGTGACTCAGCCTCATTGCTGGGCAGTGACTCATGCCCAGGCCCCTCCGGACGCCACCCGCAGCAGGTGCTGCCCGCCCGCTGCGGCCCCCACAAGTGTCCTCTCCAGACCCACACCCACTTCCGGGAGTACCCACGTTGCTGACTGCCCGGTGTAGCTGGGTACAACCAGGGAGGGCACTTACACCCTGCTCCTCCTTGGGGCTACGGGCTGGCTACTGGGGTGCGCTAGCCTTTGACGGACGGAACTCTCAAACCGGTCTGGAGCTGGCCTCTTCTGGCCTCCTTTGTGGGGAAACTGAGGCTCTGAGCAGCCGGGAGACTCCCAAGTGGTCGTGGAGGCACCGGAATCAGTTACTCCGGCAACGAGGCCTCCATTTTACTCATGCAAAATGTAAACTGAGGCAGCAGCCCTAAGCCCAGGCCTGCCCTGCTGCGCCCCCGCCGCAGCCCTCCCGTCGCCGCCAGCCCGGGGCAGGCTGCCAGCCCGCCCGGCGCCCGCCCGCCCGCCCGCGTCACGCCGCGGTGAGTCACCGCCCGCCCCGCCCCCGCGCCAACAAACAGCGCGTTACCAGGCAACGGCCGCCGCCAGCTTCCTTTGGTCTGGGTTCGAGCCTCCAGCCAGGCCAGGAGCCAGGCCGGGGAGGGGGGTGTCTCTCCGGGCGGGCGGCCTTCTCCATGTCAGGGTTCAGATCAGGCCTGCAGTCCTGACGTGTGCAGGTCAGGAGGTTACAGAGACGTTGGTGGTCGGGTTCGGGGTTCAAGAACAATCGAATTCGCAAACCAGACTCATCCCCGTCCAGGCCCGTGGGAACTGGACAGTCAAAGCTGCTCTCCTAGAAGCAGCCTGCTTGGGTAGGGATGGCAATCCAAAGCCTGCCACAGGAGCATTCCCTTTTTGCTAACCGCCCCCGGTCCTAGGCAGGTGTTGTACGTACATCGGTCATTAACAAATTAGGTTTTCTTTGCAGGTGGGGGGCAGTTGCCTGGTTAGACAGGGTTTCTTGTGGTACGGACGGACCTGGAACTCACTACATAGCCAAGATGACTTCCAACTCCTGATCCTCTGGCCTCCCCCGGTGCCGGCTTCACAGACCTGAGCCACTGTGTTTGGCTTATTTAGCCAAATACTGTGAAGTACCTGGGCATTACCAGTTTGAGAAACAGCCGCAAAGCATTGCCATCACTTGAGGATACAGGACAGAATTCCAGGTGGATGATTTGAGTGGTTGCTGGAATTGTTATGTCTGGAATCTTCTAGAATGTGTGGGCATGAATGCCAAGTCCACACTGGAGCTGGGTGCTGCTTTTGAGCTCTGAACACAGACAGTTCAACATTGTGCCTCCTATGCCACCTTCCCTGAGGAGACCTAGAGAGGGTCCCTAAGGGCCAGTGTCAATCACTCTAGGCTCCCAGCATCCCATAATAGTCATCGCTCACCTGTAGGGACATGACCAGCTTGCCTGAGATGGTTTTTGTCCCACTTAGGAGGAATTTAGGGGCTGGAGAGCTGGCCCAGTAGTTAAGAGCATTTATTGCTCTTACAGAGGACCTGGGATAAGTTCCTGGCACTCATAACTGGTAGCTCACAACTGCTTGTAACTCCAGTTCCAAGGGATCCAATGCCCCCTCTGGCCTTTGAGAGCACCTGCATTCACTTCCACCCCACACCCCACATAATCATAATTTTAATTTGTGAACTTGGGATTTATTTCATGTGTACGAGTGTTTTCATGTATGTGCACCTCTGTGGAAGTCAGAAGAGGGTGTAGGATCCCCAGGAATTGGAGTTACAGATCAGTGTGCTCTTGACCCCTGAGCCATCTCTCCAGCACTCCATATACTCACATTTAAAATAAAATCTTTTTAAAAAATGAAAAATATTCAGCTACATGATGGTGCATGCCTGTGATCCTGTCACTCTGGGAGGCAGAGGCAGGAGGATGGCTGTAGCGAGCTTTCTTGTCGGAATGTCTTTGGACCACTAGCCCGCAAATAATGACCAGGAGACTTACTATTAATTATGAAAGCTTGGCCTTAGCTTGGGCTTTTTCCAAACTAGCTCTTATAATTTAACCCATACTTTTTCAATCCATGGTCTACCACATGGCTCGGTTGCCTCTTCTTAGTATGGCACATTCGACTTGTTCCGAGTTTGATGGCAAAATCGCATGCCTAGACTCCTCCTCCCAACCCCTCCCCGCTGCCCGGAAGTCCCACCCATTCTCTCCGGTCTAGTTATTGGCCATTTAGCTGTTTATTAAACGAATCTGAAGGCAGCTTAGGCAGAGACACATCTTTACAGTGTAAACAAATTCTCTGCAACAGAGTACTTCAGATTAGAGGCGAGCCTTAACAACACAGTGAGTCTCACCAAGCCTAGACCACACAGCAAAACCTTGTCTCAACTTCCACTTCAAATGAAAAGTAATGTTTTGTTAGCACAGATGGTGGTATGCAACTATAATCCCAGAATTTATAAAGCTGAAACAGGAAGATTGCAGATTAGGGCTATATACTGAGACTTTCTCAAAAACAAGCAAATTGGGCTGGGGATGTGGCTCCGTGGTAGAGGGCTTTTGTGGCAGGCATCGAGCCCTGTGTCTCCATTAGCACTGTGTAAAGGGAGGTGGAGTTGTGCTGTGCCTGTGGATGTATTCCACGGATGGAGAAAGGAGGGTCGGAAGTTCAAGGTTATCTCTGGCTACCTAGGGAGTCTGAGGCCAGCCTGAGACACCCTGTCTCAAAACAAGCATTCAACACTAAAAATCCAGCATCAAAGATAAAATCCGTGCTCCTCTTAGGGCAGAGGTGTGAAAGAAGATGGAGCTGAGGAGCAGGTGGGAGAATGGGGTGGAGAGAGAGCCAGGACTGGACTCCACTGCTTGTTTTGAGAATGGAGGGCAGAGGGGATCAGATGGGGAACAGGGAGCTGCAGGCTTTAGAGAACACTTAGGCCAGAAAGCCTTCTACCCACCTGGGATGACCAGATCACCTGCAGTTACAGGGAATTGAAGGCCCTCTTCTGGCCCGTGCTGTCCCCTACACACAGAGACACAAACACATGCACACACACATAAAATATAGTTTAAAAAATTCATCCTGGGAGCCCAATGGTGGTGGTGCACACCTTTGATCCCAGCACTTGTGAGGTAGAGGCAGGTGGATCTCTGTGAGTTCGAGGTCAGCCTGGTCCACAAATCCAGTTCCAGGACAGCAAGTCTACACAAGAAACCCCATCTTGAAAAACCAAGAAAAAAAAAATCATGGTGGGCCAGGCAGTGGTTGCACAAGCCTTTAATTCCAGGCAGGCCAGCCTCCTCTACCGATCAAGTTCCAGAACAGCCAGGGATAGCCTGGATTGACAGAGTAACCCAGTCTAGGAAAAAAATTCACGCTGGTTGTGATGGCGCACACCTTTAATGCCAGCACTTAGGAGGGAAGGGCAGGTGGATCTCCCTAGTTCAGCTTGGTCTACAGAGTGAGCTCCAGGCTAATCAGGTTTACACAGTGAGGCCCTGTCTCAAACAATACATTAATGAAAATAAAAAGCCCTTGCAATTACATTTGAATTTATGATACAGACTAAGTCATTTCTAGTTTAACTTTTTGTCTTTGTTTAGTATATCTGCCTACTAAATATTGCACAGGACACAGTTACATATTTTTGTTGTTGTTGTTTTGAATGGTCTCAAGATGTAGCTCTGGCTGTCCTGAACTCACTCTGTGGATCAGGCTGGCCTCCTAAGCGCTGGGATCAAAAGCGTGCACCTTTATTACACTCTTGCACACTCAAATAGGAAGCCGACCTATCACAAGACTATGGCTTGGGCCTGTAATCCCACCACTTGGAAGACTGAGGGGGGAGACTGCCAGTTCCAGCAGAACCCAAACTACAGCCCGAGTTCCAAGCCAGCCTGGGCTACAGTAGAAGACCCTGTCTTTCAAAACAGGCCCTCCCTGCCCAGCGAAACAAAAACTCCTCCTTGTATTTGGAAATCAAATAGACTTGCGTGTGCTTTGTGATCTGGAGACCCCACTTGGGGGGGATATCAAGCTCACCTGGAGCTAAAGTCATTTCGTTGGCTTGGGCCCCAACCTGGGGTCCCTCCCTGCACCTGGCAGAAGGCAGCGGATGCGAATCTGTTCTGTTGTAGAGGTTAGGTGAGGCCCGGGGTAGGGGTGGGAGACTCCCACTAGTTCTTAAGTCCCTGGCTGATGGGTCTGGCGGGTTCGGTGGGCCTGGTCCTCCCTGCCCTGCTCGGGTTGCGGCCTGCCGGCTTGTTTTACCTCCTCCCGCAGCCGGCGACAGGAAGTGCACACGCGTGGGAGCGGCAGGGCGTCCGCGCTCAGTCCCTTGTCCGGACCCATGTCCCAGAGCCTGGGACAGGGACCCCCGCTCGGGCCTCGGACCCGGTGCCGAGCCCCGCCCCTGCCATTGTTTACTCCGCGGCCGACTCCAGGAAACTTTGCTCGCCCGCAGTAATTTTATTTGGGAAAGTCGGGCGGTTGTCATAGCAACCGCACTGACGTCAGAGGGGCTGGGGCCCGAAATCCCCCGGAAGGGAGGGGGTGTTGAGGAGGGGAGACCCCGAGGAGGGTTGTCTTTAACCCTGCGCGCTCCAGCGCCTAGCGGCGGCCAACCCAACTGCGCACATTGGGTCGCCTCCCTCCTTTCCCCGGCGGGCTCGGTCAGTCACTGGTGCTGGGTTAGGCCACTAACTACCCACCCCGGCGCCAACCACCCCAACATGGTCCTGGTAACTAACTGCCCACCCCGGGGCCAACCACCCTAACATGGTCCTGGTAACTAACTGCCCACCCCGGGGCCAACCACCCTAACATGGTCCTGGTAACTAACTGCCCACCCCGGGGCCAACCACCCCAACATGGTCCTGGTAACTAACTACCCACCTCAACATGGTCCTGGTAACTAACTACCCACCCCAACATGGTCCTGGTAACTAACTACCCACCCCAACATGGTCTTGGTAACTAACTGCGCACCCCAACATGGTCCTGGTAACTAACTGCGCACCCCAACATGGTCCTGGTAACTAACTGCGCACCCCAACATGGTCCTGGTAACTAACTGCCCACCCCAACATGGTCTTGGTAACTAACTGCCCACCCCAACATGGTCCTGGTAACTAACTGCGCACCCCGGGGCCACCCACCCCAACATGGTCCTGGTGGCTGCCTATCCTGTGTGTCACTCCTGTGTCACCCCCACATAGCACCCTGGCATCCCCCCGCCCCGCGCCGCGCCCCTGCAGAGACCCTGGTAAGGCTCTTCCTCTCCCGGGCTCCCCGAGCCAGCCGGAGCGCAGGCCACTGCCCGGCCCGGGCCCCACACCCGCGCGCGGCCGAGTGACAGAGCTGGACGCCCTCGCCGGATGCGGGAGCGGCGGTGCCCCACGAGGGGGCAGGGATCTGGTGGGCCCGGGACAGTCGACAACACCGCCGGTCGCCACGGCGACAGGAGGCGGGTGCCTGGCGGCCGAGGAGCCAGCCGCCAGCCGTGGGGAGGAGCTTCCCTGACCGCAGTGACGTGCGGCCTCCCCGTTTGATGTCTCGGGGCTGCGTTGCCATGGGGCCCGGGGCGCCCTGCGTGTGCGCCCGGGTGACCCGTGGGGCGACCTTCAGACCTGACAGTGGGCTCTAAGGTGGTCCACTACCCGTGGACCAGAGCATGACGGAACCAGAGAAGCAGCACCCAGACATTTCAGCTGTGTGTGTGTGTGTGTGTGTGTGTGTGTGTGTGGTCTCAGCCTGTCCTGGACCTCTCCATTTCCTTCCATGACAAGAGTCAAAGCCGAGTTTGGTGAGCTGAGATCCCACTGGCTCCTGACTTTGGGTTAGGGCCACTACCTGGGGACAGACAGCAAGGGTCAGGGTACTGGGGGCTCCTTCTCTGGGGCTGCGAGTTGTTACGTGAGGCAGACTGACCCAAGCCACTCACGAGGGTGGTAAACCAGTTCGCCCACTGGTGAATGGGTGTCCCTAGGCCAGGTATGATGGTATATGCCTGTCATCTCAGCACTAGGGAAACTGAGGCAGGGGATCATGAATCCCAAGAGAGTTGAACCTGGGCTACAGTGAGACTCTATCTCAACAAAGCAAAATGGAAAGAAAAAAGACGTGTCCCCAGAGGACAGATGATGTGCGTCTGAGGGCAGGGTGATGGGGGTCTCCACAGGGGTGCACAGAGGGCACACCCCAGAGACTGAATCTGTGTGTTACTTCTGTGTGAACCACGTGTACACAAGACTCCAGAGGAATCCCGTGTGTCCTTCTGCCTTTATATCTCTTTTATCTCTTTTTGAGACAGAGTCTCATATACTCCAAACTTTCCTCAGACTCACCATGTAGCCCAAGGATGACTTTGAACTGATCTTTCTGCCTCTACCTTCCCGGCCTGGTCACATTCTGCAGCTCAGGCTGGCCTTCAACTTGTGATTCTCCTGCCTCAGCCTTTGGAATGCTGGGCTGACTAGCTAGAACCCTCCTCAGGGGGCCATGAGGCCATCTCTCCCACCTTTCAGGGCCCGCCCTGAGTTGGAGAATTCTGTGCCACCCCAAATCCTCCCCTGGGGCCCCAGCCGAGTGGGCCGCTCTTTTCCCTCATGCCCCAACCTGTCAGATCCTGCAGTCTGGGCCAGCCTGCCTCTTGGGCCCCACGTGGAAGGAAGCTTCAGAGTCCCCAGGGCTTGGGCCTCTGGGGTGACACCTCAGTGTGGCTTCGACCCCGATCCCATGTACACCCCAAACCGGTCGGGAAGTGGCGATGGGCCACTCCAGCGCCCTCCCTGGCCTGTGCCCGTCACCCATCTCCCCTAGCAGCGTTCAGAGGGCACATGGGGGTTCCGTGGCAGTCTTTGGAAATGTTGGAAGTTTCTGGGGAAAACTGCGCCCGGAGCAATATCCGCCGCCCTGACCCGTGCTGTGGCACGGTGTTCGGTGTGCTCCGGGGCCCAAGGGCCTCTGTCCTGCCCTGCAGAGGCCAAGTGGCAGTCCGACATTGCCCAAAGAGGCTGGGGTGGCCACACAGGGCACCCTACCCCTCCTTGGCTGCGTTCTGTTCCTGGCCCCCTACCTGGGCACCAGTCCAGGCCCCGAGGCAGGGCCCGGTCCCAGGGAACAATGCCACCGTGTTCCTGACGGTGGAGGGGAGGTCTCAGGATGAAGAGGGAGACGCACACAGAAAAAGGGAAGGATGGGGTGGGGGAGGGGGCTCTTTCTCAGGGATAGCCCCGTGGCTCTGGAGTCTCCCAGAGGTCCCTGGTGGGCGGGGGAGGGTGCCGGGAAGCCTGGAAAGGGGAGGGGCCCAGACTCAGGGGTCACCTGGCCTAGAGTCAGACACAACAGCAAGAGAGGCTTGGGTGAGATAAAAGGAGGGACTTCCTAGACTGGAGAAGGTGCGGTGGAGTGAAGATTCCTGCTTGGCAGGACCCCAGAGTACCCAGGCCCATGCCCACTCCGGATATGGAGAAAGTTGGGCCTGAGTTGGGGGACAGGAGAGAGCGCGGGGCGGGCCGCCTCGGGGGCACATGACGGCGGCGCCCGCCCCGCCCCGCGCCCGCCCCCTGCCCGGCCGTGGGGGGAGGAGACGCGGAGGTTTTAAAGGCGATCTGGGCCGGCCGGCGGGGTGGGGCGCGGCCGGCGTCGTCTCGCCCGCGCGCAGCCCGGCTCCCCTCCCCCGCGGGGAAGTGGGGTCCGACCCGGGAGAGACTCGCGGGGCGCGGGCGGCGGCAACTTTCCCGCGCGGGCCGGGGAGCAGAGAGGGGCCGCGACCGGCCGGCCCGGGAGGCGGGAGCTGGATCGCGCTGCGGGCGACAGCAGGTAGACTTCGGGGGCCTGAAGGCCTGACCCCGGCGTGGAGCAGCCGAGGCCACAGCCCTGGGTCCTCACGACAGGCCCGATGTCCTGTGCTGGCCCCAGGCTGACCTCTAGATTTGCAGGCCACCGAGCCCCTGAGCTGTGCGTGACCTTCCCGCCCGGCCAGGCCCCACTGGCCATCTGAGTGTCTAGGAAGTGCCCCGGCTCCCTGTACCTGCCCCCTTCCCAGCCTCCAGCAGCTGCCCGCCTCTGGCAGGGTGGCCCGAGAAGGTAAGTTTAAGGGCTGGAGGACCCTGGCACCGGGCTGTCCCCGCCAGCCCAGCCCGAAGCTGGAGCGACCCGACAGGTGCGCAGGCTTCCTGGCGAGGTGATGCGGGCTCGCCTGGGCCGCTCACCCACGCACTGTGCCTGGGACAGCCTGGGCACATGTGTTCACACCACCACAGTGCCGGGAAGGGTGGAGCACTGGGACAAGTGCTGTAGGGAGCGTCGCAGCTCTCTGTCTTTGTCGGAGGGGCCCCCTGAGAGCATCCCTAAGACCCCCCAACTGGTCAGGCCTTGCTTGAGGACCTAGTAGGGGGCCTTAAAATAGCTGTGGGCCCAGCCCAGGGCTGGCACGCGGCGCATATGCGTGACAGGGCGTGTCCAGGGGGGTCGGGCCTGTCTGCGCTGGCCCGGCCTCTGAGCTTGGCAGATTCTTGCTTGCTGGAGAGAGGCAGCCAAGGCGGATGCCCCACGAGGCACCCCCATGCCATGGCCACCCTATGCCTGTTGCAAGTGGAGGCCAGATGTTCCCAGCAGGCCCCAGCTAGCCCCATCCGTCTGCACTTTCCTGCCACAGGCATGTGTGGGAACGGGAGGGTCTCCCTGGAGCACAGGCTGAGTCGGAACAGTGTGTGGCCCAGGTTGGCTTGGAACTCACTGAAGTACCCTTCCTCAGCTTCCGAGTGTTGGGAACGCCAGGACGCAGCACCACCATGCCTACCCTATTCAATAGCAGCATCGGTCTAGTCTGTTTTGGTTTTGGTTTTGTAATTGTTTGTTTTTTGAGACAGAGTCTCAGGCTAGCCTCAAACTTCTGACGCTCCTGTCTCCACAGCCAGAGTGCTGGGATCACAGGCCTGTACCACCTCTGGCCTCCGCAGTGCTGATGATTGAACTCAGGGCCTGCGCGTGCCAGGCAAGCACTCTGTTATCTGAGCTACATCTCCATCCCTTTTTAGCTGATGGAGACAGGGTTTCTTGTAGCCTGGGCTGGCCTCAAACAAAATCAACAATGGTCTTGAGCTCCCCAGTCCCTGGCCTGCATCTCTCAAGTACAAGGATGATGGACGTGGACCACCAACCCCAGTTCTTTTCTTTATGGAGGGAGCGTAGACAGTGCCGGGTGTCTCCACCTCAGTTTTTCCATCTATAAATGGGAACTTTTGGAGAAGCAGTGTAAGGGCGCATACCCCGACCCTCCAGTCTCCCGTATGCTGGTCAATTCATCTCCGGATGTCCTGAGTGGACGTGGAGGTGTGTCTTCATAGCTGGTCATGGGGAAGGATTGAGGGTGGTGGCGTGGGCGTGAGAATTCTTGGGCAGGGAAGGACAGAGCCATGCCGGGCATGGCTGAGTCACACTCTAGCGGCGCCTTGCCTCAGGCTGCTGGAGCTGGCGCCACCCTGGGTGTGGCTACTGAGCTGTGGCCCTGGGCAGAGCAGGGTTGGGTGGCCAGGATGGGCACATGGGCTTTGAGGGGCTGGGGGAACAGATTTGGGATATGCCCTGGTACCTACCTCCCTTTTGTCTCTAGAGTAGCCTTCTGGGACTGGGGGTCGGTCACCTAGCCACAAGTTCGCTTTTCAGGGCTCAGGAACCTTCGACCTAGGGCCTGGGAATGATAATTGTTAATCTTATTTAACAGAAGAACCTTTTTGAGGCATGACCCCATGTAGCACGTGTTGGCCTGGAACTGGATAAGTAGCCCAGGCTGGCCTTGAACTCCTGATCCTTTGGCCTCCACCTCCTGAGTGCTAGGATTACGGGTGTGTACCATTATGCAGGATTTGTGCTTAGGATGCAGCTCAATGACCCTGCACACTTTGTGCGAAGCAGGTGCACTCTATCTACCCCAGTCATTTTGGGGGTTGAGACAGTCTCATTTCATAGCCTACCATGGTCTCGAACACATGGCAGTTGCCCTGCTTCAGCCTCCTGAAGGGCAGAATGACAGGCGAGCCTCCCAGCCTGACTGGTTCCTGGAAGATTTGGCGTGTTAAGGGAGTGAGCCAGAGCCTTGCAGGAGACTGAGTGATGGAGGCCCCTGCTCCCATCTCCTGTCCCAGGCTAAACCAGGGCCTGGGATGAACTTCACCCTGTGGACTCTGATTGGCTTGAGGGGAACTTCAGAGTTTGGGGATGTGACTCAGTGGTAGAGCACTAGTGTAGCGTGTGCCAGGCACTGGGTCCGTCTCCAGCACCGCAAAAGGAATTTTAAGAAATGGAGTAGGGGATTTGGTTGGACTGTGGCTGGCGGGCAGCGAGGGTGGGACGTGGCTGTCGTCTTTCCCTATTTATACCCAGTGATTCAGCCCTCCCTCACCCCTTCCTGCGCCCCCTCCACTCCCGGGTAGGCACCGGGCCCACCCACTTGCTCGTGCCCTGCCCCCCAGCCCGAGCGGGTTGTCTGCCCCTGCGTGGGGACGGCGGCGCGGAGGGCAGGCATCTGCGCCGCAGGTCGGGCTGGCCCGGGCCCAGCCGCCAAGCTCCTGGGAGAGTCTGGGCCATTAGCGAGCGCTGGTGACCGGGGCGGGGGCGGGGCGGGGCGGGGCCTGCGGCCCTCGGTATTTTCCGATCCTCCTGCTCCGCCAGGGTGGAAAGTATTTGAGGATCAGGCGGGGGACGGCCGCAGGGCCTCTGCCCTGGTTCCTTCTCGGGGTCCACTCCGGGTCCTCCAGAGATGCCGAGGGCCTGTGGGCTGTGTGTACAGACACGGGCTGGGGTGCAGGAGCGCCAGACCCGCCCTGGTGCCCAGGGCCTCCCGCGCCAGGACCTCTGTGGCCCCCTCCTGTGAGACAGGGGCACAGTTCTGGGTACAGGGTGTCCCAGCTCTGGACACCTGCGTGGTAGTGCCCCTCCACGCCAGACACAGACCTCTGGTGAGGATGGGAGTGGCCTTGGCCGCAGCCTTGGGCTCTTTGTAGGGGAAACCCCACAGGAAACCAGCCTGGCCAAATGGCCGCCCTTCCCGTTCTAGTCCCTGGGACGAATATGCTGTCTCACTTCCGGAGGTGGCTGGGGAGGCTGCCCAGCCGGAGGCCCTCGGCTGCCCCCAGACCCCAAAGGGACAGAGCTGGGCTGGGGCCTGGTGGGAAGGAGGGTAGCCAGCGTGCGTGCGTGCGTGCGTGCGTGCGTGTGTTAAGGGAGACACAGCAGGACATCTCAATCCCTATTCCTCAGAGAGAGTAATGCCAGATCTAGCCATTAGGATCTGCCTGTCATTAATGATATGACAGAATCCTTCTGTCCTGGTGTCCCCTGTCACCTAAGGACTATCTCAATTACTTAGGAAGTAGAGATTTTCTTAATTTTTAAAAAGATTTATTTTACTTTTATTTTTGTGTATGTGTTCGGTATGTGCATGTATGTGTAGGTTCCTACACAGGCCAGAAGAGGGCGCCAAATCCCCTGGAGCTGGAACCACAGAGTACTGAGCTGGGGAACCAACCAGTTTCTAATCTCCAGTCTCCACCTCCTGAATGCTGAGATTACAAGCTTGTACCATCACACTTCATTGATATGGTACTGAGGATGGAGCCAGGCCTGGAGTGCTGGGCCAGCAAGTTGCCATTAGGCCTCACCCCTAGTTGTTTTTTTTTTTTTTTTTTTAAGTAAAAATTATTGCGGGGCGGTGGCACAAGCCTTTAATCCCAGCACTCGGGAGGCAGAGGCAGAGGCAGAGGCAGAGGCAGGCAGATCTGTGTGAGTACAAGGCCAGCCTGGTCTACAAAGCGAGTTCCAGGAAAGGCACAAAGCTACACTGAGAAACCCTGTCTCGAAAAACCAAAAAAAAAAAAAAAAAATATTTAGCCGGGTGATGGTGGTGGTGGTGTACACCTTTAATCCCAGCACTTGGGAGGCAGAGGCAGGGGGATTTCTGTGAGTTTGAGGCCAGCCTGGTCTGTGGAGCTAGTTTCAAGACAACAGGGGCTGTTACACAGAGAAACCCTGCCTCAAAATAAATAAATAATAAATAAATATTTATTTTGTGTGTGGGTGTTTTGTCTGCATGTGTGTCTGGTGCCTGCAGAGTCCAGAAGAAGGTCCCAGACTCCCTAGAACTGGAGTTGCAAACAGTTGTTAGCCACCATGTGGGTGCTGGGAATGGAACCCGGGGTCCCCTAGAGGGGGAGGAGCCAGTACTCTTAACCACTGACCCATTTCTCTAGCTCCCTTTCTTTTGAAGCAGGGTCTCACTTGTTAGCCCAGGCTGGCCTCAGGGTTGAGTTACCCCTCCATCCCTCCTGGATGCAGGGATTACAAGCCCATGCCATCACACCAGGGTCTGAAATAATTTATTATTGCTGTTTTGCAGATAAAGACTTGTCCCAGAGAGGCTGTGTTCTTTGACCATGTCAACCGGCAGAGGCTGCACAGCTCCCTCGCAGGCAGACAAGCTCCAGAGTTGAGTTCGCCTAGCAAAGGCCTTTCCCTCTCTCCTTTCCCTTCCCTTTTTCCTTTTGAGAGGGCCAAGACCCGGTCCTGGTGTGTGGCATGGGCTATTTGAAAATCTTACCCTCTTCCTCAAGAGTCATTGGAAACTTTTGAGTGTGTGTACGTGTGTGTGCCTGGTGTCCTCCGTCATCAAAGACATTGGATCTTGTGAGACTGAACTTACAGATGGTTGTGAACCACCATGTGAATGCTGGGAACTGAACTCAGGTTCTCCGCAAGAGCAAAACGTGCTGCTAGGCATGGTGGCGCACGCCTTGAATCCCAGCACACAGGCAGAGAGGCAGGGGGATCTCTGTGAGTTTGAGGCCAGCCTGGTCTACAGAGTGAGATCCAGGACAGCTGGGGCTACACAGAGAAAACGGGGGCTGGGGGGATGGGTGGAACAAGCGTTCTTTACTAAACCATTTCCCAGCCCTTACCGTGTTTTCTCAAACAAGGTATCTCACTGGGACCTGGAGCCGGACAAATAGGTGCTGCTGGTGGTTGTGAGCCCTAGGGGTTTTCTAGCTCTGCCTCCCCAGCACTGGGATTTAAGTGTGAGCTTCTATGCTTGGGGATAATGCAGTACCTTGTGTTTGCATGGCAATCAAATTATTGACTGACCTATCACCTCAGACCCTGAAACGTTTTAGAGATGTGTGTGTTGTCTGGTCTGTGTGTGGGTTTGTGCATGTCGGTGTAGTGCCCTCAGAGACTAGAAGACGGTGAAACCCCTGGAACTGCTGTTCCAAGCAGCCTGGTGTGGGTGCTGGGAGTCAAACTCAGGTCCTCTGCAAGAACAGTACATGCTCATAACCACCAAGTCATTTCTCCATGCTTCATCTGAGACAAGGTCTCACTAGCTCTGGCTGGTCTCAAACGCCCTACATAGTCCAGGCTGGCCTTGAACTCACAAAGATCTGATTTCCTTTGCCTTTTAAGTGCTGGGACTAAACATTCCTGATAGTTTATTTTATTATATGGGTGTTTGCCTACATGTATGTATGTGCACTATACATGTGCCTGGTGTCCACAGGACAGAAGAGAGCATCAGAGCTCTTGGAACTGGAGTTATAGATAGCTGTGATTGTCATGTGGGTTCTGGGAAGGGAATGTGTGTAGATCCTCTGCTAGAATAGCAGCTGCCCTTAACTCCTGAGCCGTCTCTCCAACCCTGAATTTAAAAAGCATTTTTTAAAAATTTACCCTTATTTGTGTGTGGTGTCACAAGCACAGAGGACATCTTGCAGGAGGTATGTTGTTTTTCTACTATGTGGTTCTTGGGGTTTGAGCTCAGGGCATTGGGCCTGATGGCTAGTGTGTTTACTTGCTGGACCTTCTTTCTGGCCTCTGAATTTTTTTATTTTTTTTATTTTTTAAAAAATTTTATTTATTTATTTACTTATCTGTTTATCTATCTATCTATCTATCTATCTATTTATTTATTTTCCGGAGCTGAGGACCGAACCCAGGGCCTTGTGCTTGCTAGGCAAGTGCTCTACCACTGAACTAAATCCCCAGCTCCTGAAAATTTTTAATTGGCATGAAGGAAAAGCTATTCTACATTGGGTAGGCCCTAAATTCTGTGGCTTGTCCTGGTACTGAGTGCCAAATAGCTTCCTATCAGTAAATTAACACTGGCCTACCTGGTAGAGGGTTTTGTTGTTTGTTTGTTAGTTTTGTTTTGTTCTTTAAGACTAGAGTCTCAGACTATAGCGAAGCTTGGCCTAAAACTTATTATGTTGCTAAAGCAGGCCTTTATTCTTGGCAGCTCTCCTGCCTCAGTCTCCTCAATGCAGAAATGAGTTTGAGCCACCAACTGCAATTCTTCTTGGTCTGCTTTACAGATGGGGAAACTTGAGGAACAGGGACTTAAATTTTGCTGAGGTATTGGGATGGAGAGGCCCGCTTCCCCCAGCTTGGGTGCTGGGTTGGTTGGGGTCGGGTGTGTCTGAGGTGTTGGTGGAGAAGACAGCTATGGAGGCGTGTGTGTGTGTGTGTGTGTGTGTGTGTGTGTGTGTGTGTGTGTGTGTGCTGGAGTTCCCTCTGCCCTTCAGGCTTCTAGGAAGTGGCGCCAGCTGGGGTGAGGTCACTTCCTCCCCCCAACCGCCCACCTCCCTCAGCTTCCTCTCTCCACAGCCCCATTTGGTCTTCTTTGGGCTCAAAAGCGAATGGAACCCAGCTGGGAAGGCTTCGCATCCTATTTGACCTGTTAGGACTTTCTGGGCACCTCTGGCTTTGTAGGGCTGGGGCTGGTGGCACTCCTGGGCGCCCAGCACCCGGCTGGCTCACTCCTTTTTCCCTACTGATGCTCCTCTGTTGGAGGCTTCTTCCCTCCTGGAAGCAGATGGAGGGCTGGGGTGTGGTTCAGTAAGCAGAGCTTAGGTTCTGTCCCTAGCACAGTGTAAACAGGGTGTGGTGAGGTGAGCCTGTAGTCCTAGACTCCAGAGGTGGAGGCAGGAGAATCACCAGTTCAGAAACTGCCTCAGCTATGAGACCCTGCCTGAAGTAAATAACAAAAGACAAGCTGGGCAGTGGTGGCACACGCCTGTAATCCCAGCACTCGGGAGGCAGAGCCAGGCGGATCTTTGTGAGTTCGAGGCCAGCCTGGTCTACAGAGCGAGGTCCAGGACAGGCACAAAGCTACACAGAGAAACCCTGTCTCGGGGGAAAAAAAAAAAAAAAAAAAAGACAAGCAGGAATATTTCTAGTCTCATTCTGTCTCCTCTTTCTCCCCATAGGTGCTACACTCCGATCCACCTTCACCTGCTGTCCCTCACTATGCCTCGGCCGGCTGGGGTTCCTGGCGATGGGATTTGATGCCAGTCACAAATCACATTGCCAGGGATTTCCAACTGACCCTGTGCTCTGCCTTGGGGGCTCCTGTTGCCAACAATGCCTATCCTGGGTACCAGGTGACAGGGAAACCCAGCATGACAACGGGCCTGAGGAGCAGGGCTTAGCTGCTTGTGAGCAAGGTCCACAGTGAGTCGTGTTCACAGTGGCTAAGTTCCGCCCCACCGGGCCCATCTCCTCAGACGCTGCTGCCCACCCTGCAGGCCTCCTCCCCGGGCTCCGCCTCCTGTGCCTACTGAGCTGAAACAGTTGATTCCAGTGCACTGGCTCAGTTCAGCAGGAACAGGAGTCCAGCCCCCTAGGAGCTGGCACCCCTGCAGAATGTCTGCCATGACCTGAGACCTGGATGGAATGGGGACCTGGGAGCAATGAGGTGGTCGTTTGTGCCTAGGCCCAGCTATCCGCTGTAGGCCCTTCCTCTAAGCCTGCATCTGGGTATCCCAACCCACACAGCCACACCTTGAGATTGTTGTGGTTCCCTCAAAGAACAGATGGACGATCCTTGCATAAAAAGGCAAGGCAGTTGTGTTCCCTCAGGGCCTGCAGCTCTTCCTCTCCTAAGCCCAGTGGGGCCCAGGCACCACCCCTTATACACACCTTCCCTGCAGTCAGTTACCCAAGAGGAAGCTGCTTTAGGCCCTCTGACCGTTAAATGCCAACTCCCAGCTTCCGCAACAAGGCACTGACCCTATCCAGTGTGCCTAGCACCTCTGTGAGGCCTGCAGCTTTCCACTGTTGACAGTGATGCTGGGAGCAAGGTCCACAGGCCCTCAAAGGATATGAACAGATCTTCCTCCTTCCTCTGGTGTTGTGGCTTGTTGGAGTAGTCTCCAGGCTGCTATCCCCAAACAGACTGGATGCAGACTAGTTGGCATGGGGCCGAGTTCTACTTCCCAGATCACCCAGAGTCTCTCTCCACCCGGGGTAGGGGCAAATGGAAGCTTGGGTGGAGGAAGAGAGGCGGGGCTTGTTTTGAACGTTGTGCCTGTTTTCCAATTAAATAAAAGCTGCCCAGCTTCATTCCTTAAAGTCTGATGTTTCTTCATTCCTGCCTCCCACTGTGGACCGCTGGCTTTCTCGTCTCTTGAGGCGGCGTCTCTGTGTAGTCCAGGCTGACCTGTCAGTCCTCCCTCAGTGTCTGGAGTTTTGGAATACTAGGTGCCCCACACTGGCTCCTGACCTCACCTGTCCCCAACCCTGCCCCACCTGCATCCAGGAAGGTGTAAGTTTATTTCTGTGGTCAGAGGGGTCCTGATCAGAGAGTGCTGTGTCGAGATCCTGAGTGAGTGATATTTGGGGGCTGCTTGGACCAGAGGGATAACTCAGGCCTGGGGTGTATTAGAGAATGAATGTGGAAAGGAACTTTGGTTTGAGGTGTGATAGGAAGGAGTCACTAAGCCTAACGGGGCTACATTAGTGGCTGACAAACCCGTGCTGCACCCCAGGTCCAAGAGAGTGCTCTGCATATGCCAGGACGCACTGGCTGGCAAGGTGCCAGGGACTCAGGCTCCTGGAGTACTGAGGGGCCGCTCACACACCCCCGAGGGACCTGCTAGGCAGAGTCTCCTCCGACTGGCTCCCTTGAGCAAAGGAGCACCATGAGCCAAGTCATAGCCAGCTCCCTTAGTGCCAGAACTGGCGCACTGCCGCAACGCCCCATAGCGGCCATCACCCCCACTATCCTGGACCATGACCCGATCTGTCAGTGGCTAAAGGATACAAAGAACCCGAGAATGAGAAGAAACCCAAGGCAGTGTCCCCTGGATGAATCCATCTGAGAACTAGGAGGCTCATCCGTAGCCCAGATGTGCAATGGGTACGCCACCCCACCGTGGGCTCAGGAGTTCCTGTCGGCTCCAGGCGTTCCCCAGCTGCACTCCCGTACCTGGCGCGACCTCCCGAGCTCGTTGTCTGGAGCCAGGCGCCCTCTGGTGGCCATTTCTTGCGGTGTCCAGGCCGTGCAATTGGCGCACTTCGAACTAAAGGCATTACAAGCGCCTAATTTGCAGGGGGTTGTGACATGCAGATGGTAAAGCCGCAGAGCTGCCAGTGAGATTGCTCTTTTGTCACCACGATGCTACTGGAGGAAGCCAGCAGCCCCTCTTGTCCCACTCTTTTTTTTTTTTTTTCGAGACTGGGTTTCTCTGTGTAGCTTTGCACCTTTCCTGGAACTCGCTTTGTAGCTCAGGCTGGCCTCGAACTCACAGAGATCCGCCTGGCTCTGCCTCCCGAGTGCTGGGCTTACAGGCGTGCGCCACCACCACCTGGCTTTCCTGTCCCACTCTTGAAGCTGTGCCCAAAAACCAAAATTGAATTTTTTTGGTTAATGGAACAGGCGGGTAGCCCTGGCCCTGGGTACGTGTGTGGGGCAATGTAGCTCAATCCCAAAGTTAAAAAGAAGTGGTGTTCATTTTTTTTTTTTTTTTTTTTTAAAGGAAAGGAATACAGCATGGGATTCAATAAATAGGAAAAAAAAAGTTACAAAACGATGCCAACTTTTTCGTTAATATACAAGAGAAACAGGTTCATCTGCGATGGAGGCTGCCCTTCTCTTCCTCCGTAGTAGGCCAAGGCCTGGGATACAGGGAGCCTCCGTCAGCAGCTGGGACTTGAGAAAGATGCAGAAATGGCTAAACTAAGGAAGTGGGGTAGCAAGACAGCCGTAGGGCAAAGGAAGACAGGGTGGAGTCCCTGGCTGTCTGCCTGGGCCTCCACATCAGGTTGGAGGGCAGCCTGGTTCCTGAGTTGCGTATCCAGTTACTAGTGGTGGGGTCCGGGCAGCAGAGAGCTGTCCCCATCCTACCCTGTGACCTTGGTGCCCAAGACAAGACAGGTCCTGGCTGGACAGGGGGTTTGGGGGTGAGGTATGTGGCAGAGGCCCAAAGCCTCCTGATATCCTTCAGTGGGGGTGAGGCATTGATTTGTGCTGGCAGCGTGGGCTGGGAGCGCAGGGCAGTGGGACAGGACCCTGAGCTGTAGGAGAGAGAAGAAACACAAGGGGATTGAACTACCCTGATGAGAAGTCCCCAGGCACCTGGGTGGGCTCTGGAGGATCTGCTACACTGAGTTCAAGAACTGATTTCTGACTTCAGCCCTTCTCCTGGAAGCCTTAGCTAACCCTGCAAGTTTGGGAGAGCCAGAGCTTGCCTCTCGCTCGTGGGGTGCCCAGGCACACCCCCTGCAGGCCTCTAGTTAGCAGTATGGCTTCAGATCCTCAGAGCTCCCATTTTGTCTGCATACACCTAGGCACGCACTTGGAATGGTGTCACCCCTGCATCCCGCATTCCGGGACTTGACCCTTGAGTAGCCACGGGCCTCCTGCTTCAGGAAGGCAGGCCAGGGCATACCCATTGCTCCCAGTTACCTGCAGTCCCTCAGCCAAACCGCTCTCGGACCAATAGCATCAGCTTCTTCTTCCCCTTGTAGGTCTGTTTAAGGTTCTCTAAGAACTGTGCGAACTGGAGGTGCCCATCTGGTGCCAGAAGGAAGGTCTCTCGGGCTTTGCCCAGAAACTCAATGAAGTCACCGTAGTGACGTGGGCTGATGTGAGTGAGGCGTGAGTGGCTGGTGGTTATGTAGGCAGCTACCGCAGCATCCAGGAGCTGGCAAAGTGGTGCCCTGTCGGTCCCAAGTGGTTTGGTAGCCCTGCGGGCCCCCAGTGGGCCCAGACCAGGTGCTGAGAGCGTCCAGCGGCGTAGGATGTCGGAGAGCATGGGTGCACAATGGATGCTGCGGATGATGAGAGGGACAATGGCCGACAACTCGTGCCGCCCCAACGAGTGGCTGAGGGAGCAGGCCCACAGCACATCGTTGACCGCAGGGTGGCTGTCTTGGTTGAAGGCGATGCTGAGCTGTGCCAAGGCTAGCGTGGCCAGCTTGTAGGCCCGCAAAGGTAGGCCTCGGTGTTCCATGTATCGTGCCACGGTGAACAGATGGGCGTGGCCGAGGCCACCAGCTGCGGCATCCAGCACAATCTGGTAGGCAGCCTCAAAGGCTGCGTGATTCTTTTCACACAGGGTCAGGGCTGGCAAGGCGCAGTTCTGGGGGTCCTTCATGGCACACTGCAGTGCCAAGGTGCGGGCACAGGCCCAGAGCTCCTCTCGCCCCACAGCGTCTAGCTGCAGTCGCAGCAAAGTGGCGTGCGTGGTGCCCGTCACTGCCACGATAGTGACTGCCTCCACTGGGGTGAACAAGGAGTGCCAGTTCTTCATGATGCTCATCAGCGCTGGTGGGCCTGGGCATGGGGAGAGGGGATGGAGTGAGTGTGTGTGTGTGTGCATGCATGTGCGCATGCAGGACTCCCCATTTCCCTTCCCACTGCGACCACCATCTCTGCACCCTCCCAGCTTCACCATGCAGAACCACTTTAGGGGAGGATCTCACTATGCAGCCCTATTTGGCCTCAAACTCAGGGACCACCTACCAGTACCTCCTAAGAGCTGGGATGAAAGGTGTGGGCCATCATGCCTAACTGTTCTTCTCATGGGTCTGGAGACCTGCTCAGTGGCTAAGAGCACTGGTTGCCCTTCCGGAGGACCTGGGTTTGATTCCTAGCACCCACATGACTGCTCACAACCATCGCTGACTCCAAGGCATCCTCTGGCCTCCACAGATACCAGGTACACATGTGGCACACAGATACACATGCAGGCAAAGCACCCATACACACATAAAATTAGTTAATTAATTGAAAACAAAGAAGGTCTCATAGTCCAGGCTCACCTCAAACTTGCTATGTAGCTAAGGATCAACTTCTGGTCCTCCTGCCCCACCTCCCATGTGCTGGGATGAGACATGTGCCACCATGTCTAGAGAACACAGGGAGGGCCTAGTGCATGCTAGGCCTGCATTCTATCAAGTGAGCTACAAACCTTTTCTACTGGTGCTGGGGAGATGCAGTCAGGAATCTTGTCCCTGCCAAGTGATCACCCGATTGCTGAGCCACACTTCCTACCCATGGAGTCTTGAGATGGGTCTCGTTATGTGCCCAGGCTATCTACAATATGGCTCCTGACTTAACCTACTCAGTGTTCCAGGTGAACCACCATAACTAGATAGAAAAATTTCCCTTTTTTCAAAGGAGCAAGAGTGGCTGGACTGAGTAGAAACCTTGGCATGGTTAGCATCTGAAGCCTCCTCCCCACTCTTAACCACTTCAGCCTGGGCAGCCACTAGACTGTGGACCTCCATCTCTCCCACCTGATGCTCCCTCCCAGGCTAGCCTAGAGCTGCCATGGGGAAGAGCCTGCTTTTGTTTTGTTTTTATCTGTTTACTTTGAGGCAGACTTTTACTATGAAGCCTTAGCTGTCCTGGAACACCCTATGTAGCCCAGGCTAGCCTCAAATTCATAGATCTGCCTGCTCTACATCCGAGTGCTGGGGTTAAAGGGCTGCACAGCATGTCTGTCAGGGTCAGTTTTTCTGGAGCCTGTCTGGTTTCCTCAGTAGCCCCTCTAGGTACTCACCAATTTCTGTGGCACAGCTAACCAGCCAGCGAACCATCTCTCTGCGCCGCCAAGTCATTGTGTTCAGTGTCATCCGCATCACCTGCAGGGAAAGAGGAAGGTGGGTCCTCAGAGTCCTGCTGTGGCTGATGGCTTAGGCCCAAGGATGCTGTAGGCAGAGTTAGTGCAATGGACTGGGTAAGAGCCCTCATCTCTCTGGCCTCAGTTTCTGGCTCTATAAAATAGGGATATAGGGCTGGAGAGATGGCTCAGTGGTTAAGAGCACGGCCTGCTCTTCCAGAGGTCCTGAGTTCAATTCCTAGCACCCACATGGTGGCTCACAACTGTCTGTAACTGCAGTTCCAGGGGATCCGGCATCCTCACACAGATATACATGCAGGCAAAACACTAAAGCACATAAAATAAAAATAAATTTTTAAAAAGAGATAAAAATATAGACTAGGAGGGGCTGGGAGAGTTGCTCAGTGGTTAGGAGTACTTGGTGCTCTTGCAGAGGTGGGAATTTGGTTCCCAGCACCCATCACAGGTGGCTCACAACCACCTTTAACTCCAGCTCCAGGGAATCTGAAGCCTCTGAGGGCACCCATACACGTGAGCACACATCCATATGCAGCACAGTCCTTGTGCATATGTATGCACACATCCTCACACATAATTTTTTTTAAAGGTTTATGTATTTTTTTATGTATAGAGTTCTGCCTGCATGCATGCCTTCAGGCCAGAAGAGGGCACCAGATCTCATTACAGATGGTTGTGAGCCACCATGTGGTTGCTGGGAATTGAACTCAGGACCTCTGGAAGAGCAGGCCGTGCTCTTAACCACTAAGCCATCTCTCCAGCCCCCACTCACACATAATTAAAAATAAAATATTTTTTAAAAAATGGACTTGGTGCCGGGCGGTGGTGGCGCATGCCTTTAATCCCAGCACTCGGGAGGCAGAGCCAGGCAGATCTCTGTGAGTTCCAGGTCAGCCTGGTCTACAGAGCGAGATCCAGAACAGGCACAAAACTACACAGAGAAACTCTGTCTTGAAAAACCAAAAAAGGAAAAAAAAAAAAAAAAAAAAAAAAGAAAAAAGAAAAGGACTCGGAAGACGGCTCAGTTAGTACAGTACTTGCCATGCTAGCATGAGAACCTGCGTTTGATCCCCAGTATCCATGTAAGACAAAGATTGGGGCCAGAGAGATGGCTCAGTGGTTCAAATGCTTGCTGCTCTTCCAGAAGACTCAAGTTCAGATCCCAGCACCCATGTCCCAACTCCAGCTCCAAGGGATGCCCTCTCCTCTGGCCTTCATGGGCACCTGCATGTACATGTACAAACTAACACACAAGCACACATATGCATGTAAATAAAAACAAATCTTACAAAAAGAGAATCAAGAGGCTGGAGAGATGGCTCAGAGGTTAAGAACACCGACTGCTCTTTCAGAGGTTCTGAGTTCAATTCCCAGCATCCACATGGTGGCTCACAACCATCTGTAATGAGATCTGGCACCTTCTTCTATGTACATATTAATAAATAAATCTTTTAAATAAAAGCAACTCTACTGCATGGTGGTGCTGTGAAATTTAACCAAGATGGTATGGCTGAGGCTTTCTGCAGTAATACTCACTACCACTGCTATGATCTTAAGGCATCACTCAAAATCCTGCTTACAATAAGCCAACCAGCCCCTCTTTTTTTCGGAAAGTTGCATACCTCAAGTCGGAAGGTTTCCCCCTGCCCTCTGTTGATCCCAGCAGAAAGAAACCTTTTACATGTCTGCCTGCCCTGAGGCCTCAGCTCTGAACCCACCTCTGTGGGTCTTTATTTTATTTATTTATCAATTTAATGTGTATGGGTGTTTTGCCTCCATCTATGACTGTTCATCACATCTGTGTAGTGACAGTGGAGGCCAGAAAAGGGCACCAGATCCTACGGATCTGGAGTCACAGCCTGTTGTAAGCAGCCATGTGGGTACAGGGAATTGAACACCAGTCCTTTTTGGAAGAGGAATCAAGTTTAACTGTTGAGACACTAAAAGGTAACCTCAGGCTCTATTTCTGTCTTTTCCGATTAAAAAAATTTTATACTGGGGATGGAATACAGGACCTAGTATAACCTACTACCTCCCTGAGGAGTCACACCCCAGCACATGGTCTGTGTTGAGGTTTTTATTTTTTTTTTTATGGGTTTATCTATTTTTGAGACAAGGTCTCAAATAATATCTCCAGGCCTCCAACTCTATGCAGCCAAGGTTGACCCTGAACTTCCAATCCTGAATGCTAGAATTACAGGTGTGCACCAACACACCTAGTTTATGTGGTGCTGAGGCTGAAACCTAGGGCTATATGCATGTTAGGCAAGCATTCTACCAATAGTCTCTGCCCCTCTTGTGGCCCCTCCACTATCTTGCAGACCCTGCCCTGGATCCTCTCTATCTTTAATCACAGTCCTGGAACTAGGTTCCTATCATGAGTCTCAAACCTATAGTAATCTCCTATCAGCTCAATTTTGGTCTATAACTCCACCCTCAGAGGTGTGACTCCTAGGTCAGCCTTTGCCCCAGGGACAGGGTTCCCACTCATCCTCCTCCTGGTGATGTTAGCTAGAGTACCTGCAGGCCCAGCTCCAGTGCTATGCCCAGCAGCATGGTGTCTGGTGGTGCGCTGGCTGGTGTGGCTGTCTTGCAGGCATCTTGTGCCAACTTGAAGAGCAGGGCCGGGGAGTGGATGTTTTGCTGGACGGAACCCAGGACTGCATGCAGCCATTTGGTATCTCCTGGACAGAAGGAGTAATAGAGGCCATAGTTGGAACAGCAGCATAAGTGGAGCTGAATAACCTGTCACACCAATCCTCTACACAGGACCTCCTGTGTATGGCAGCGAACTTGGCAATGTTTCTGTGAAGAGGCTGCACGCATGTTAGTTATTTTATCTGTTTTGTAGGGCTAGATGATGGACCTTGTGTGTGTTAACCATGTGCTCTACAGGAGTTACATCCATAGCCCAACACTGCCTTTACCAACTGTTCTTGATTCCACACTCCATCACTGTTTTGGTCACATTAGTCTCTTTTCATTAGTGTAACTTTGCAGTGTTGAGGATGGAACCCAGGGCATCACACGCTAGGTTATCACCCTACCACTAAGTCCATTACTAGGCAGGGGTTCTACTACTGAGCTGCACCCCAGTCTCTTATTTTCTCTTGTTCCTCAGATACCACAGCTGTAAACCAGACTCAGAACTTCTGCACTAGCTATATCCCCCTGCCTTGAATGCTCTTGAAAGACAATGTGGATTAAACTGTGGCCCCATCTTCTTCCAAATTCCTGTGCTGGAAAGGCCTGATGGGAAGGGCAGCTAGGTGAGATGAGATCAGAAGGGTGGGGCCCTGTGAGGGGCAGAGTGCCCCTACCAGAGATAAGGAAGAACTTTCTGTGTCCTTCCCTCTCCCACCGCCTCCACTAAGGAAGGACAGTATCTGTAAACCAACAAGTGTGCCCTCACTGCCAAGTAACCCTGACACCTTAAGCGTGGACTCTGGCTTCCTCATCTATGAGAATTACACTTAAGCTATCCAGCTTATGCTATGGTGTTACTGCAGCCCAAGCACGACTCTGCTCTCATATGGGTCTGTGTTTAAGTGTCCAGCAGGTTAAGCTAGGAGTGTGGCTCAGTGGCAGAGTGCTGGGCTACCTTCCTTGTATAAGGTCTGGATCCTACCTCAAGCACCACAGAAAAAAGATAAGGCTGTCTGCTTTAGTGAACTAGGTGACACCAGCAGCTCTTTTGTGTATAGGGATCTCTGTTTATTGTCTGCCAGTTTTGTGCGTTTGAGTGTGGACACATGTGTACGCATACATGTAGAGGTCAGAGGTCAAGCCTGAGTGTCATTCCTCAGGCACTATCCACCATTTAAAACTATCTGCTATTATTATTATTACTTTATGTGTGTGGGTGTTTGTCTGGTGCCTGCAGAGGGCAGAAGAATGCATTGGGGTCCCCTGGAACTGGAGTCAATACATAGTTGGTGGGAACTGAACTCTGGTCCTCTGCAGGAGCACACAGTGATCTTAACCACTGAGATACCTCTCCAGCCTTCTTCCCCCAACATTTTTTTGAGGCAGGATTTCTCACTGGCATAGAGCTCACAATTAGGCCAAGGCTGGCCAGATGGCAGACCCTGAGGATCCCCTGTCTTTGCTTCCCCAGTGCTGGGTTGACAAGTATATGCCATCACACCTAGCCTTTTTTATTTTACTTTGGAGACCAGGTCTTAGTACATAGCTCTGGGCAGCCTGGAACTTACTGTGTAGAACAGGACAGCCTCGAACTCACTGAACTATGCTTGCCTCTGCATCTACCT